>NC_138209.1:58272700-58660641 GCF_964194415.1 Vipera berus | reverse complement strand
GCAAGTGGAGCTGTAAGAGCTCAAAGAAGAGGAAGAAAATGTGAAATCAATCATGCCAACTTCCTCATGAGGCAAGCCATGCACACCATGATGGAAGCATTCCAGAGTATCAAGGTATGCTAGATCCTAGTCAGGATGACCTCTGGGGATGCTCATCAAGACCAAGAGGAGGATGACAGCAGGAGAACCTTGCCATTAGACACCATGATGGGAGTCTCAGCAACACCAGCAGGGGCAGCTGCCACCATGGGAGCATTGCAGAGGGATCCTACCAGAACTACTGTGCTGGAGCGGGAGTGCTGAAGCTGCAGGCCCACGAAGAAGAAAAGCCCTACTGCTGCGTGTGAAATTTGATGGGGACTCCCAGGAACTGGGATTTTTCTTGGATCATGTCCTCACCTACATGCAGGAGCACGGGCCAGACATCTCCACCCAATGTGCCAAGGTGAGGTGTGTTACATTGGCTTTGGAAGGAGCAGCTGCAGAATGCAAAACTGGCAGTCCAGCAAAGACCAGCCCAAATCCCGTGGGGAAGCCCACTAAAGTGCAACCATGGGCCAAAGAGACGGCGCTGGAAGGAGTGGAGGTTGTGCAATTCACCCCCTTACCAAAAAGAGCTGAGGGAATTCTGACTCCACCAGACAATGGCCAGGAGTGAACGGATACTGATTCCGACCCCCTGGCAAGTGACCCGGTCACACCAGTGACTGCCCCTATAGAACTGAGTTTCCCTGAGTCCGGGTTGAAAGCTTGCTTCAGAGCTCTATTAAACTGAGGCTGCACCAGATGCTTAGTAAATCCAGCAGTGGTCAAGAAACTGGGAATTCGACTGAGATGGCTAAAACTCCTGGTGACATTTTGTCAACTGGACAGCTCTGTTGTGGGGGGCATCCCAGCAGCTTTTGCCACCGAACCTATAGGAATGCAAATGAGGACACATTCAGAAATCATGAGCTTCATAGTAGCACCTGGAATGGAAAGACCCCTATTCGTAGAGCTAGCCTGGCTGAAAAAGTGGAACCCTTATGTGAACTGAAAAAAAGGACTGCTAAAGTTTCGAATAAACTGCTCCTCCCAAACCTGAGAGAAACCTAGTAAGATGACTACCCCAAAGTACAAACCAGAGGTTGTCATGCAGGGGAAGGACCTTCCTGTCATTCCTAAAGAGTATCAAGATCTCCAAAAGGTGTTTAGCGAAAGGGGCTTGGATGAACTCCCCTCTCATAAGACTTACTGACTGTGCTATAGAAATCGTGCCCGGTGCCAAATTACCAAAACTGAAACTATATTCAGTGACTCCCAGAGAGCCGGAAGAACTCAGGTTGTTCATTGATAAGAACCTGACCCGAGATTTCATCCGAGATTTCATTCAGCCAGCACAACCATGGGTTGCGGTCTCAGTCCTGTTCCGGGAAAAGAAGGATGGGACCCTTTGTGTATGTGTGAACTATAAAGGGTTAAATGCTATGTGTGTAGAAAATATTTACCCATCTCTGATGAAAGATATGCTAGCCCACCTTGCCAAAGACAAAATCTTTACTAAACTGGACTTGTGGGAGGCATATTACCACATAAGCATCAGACAGGGGAATGAATGGAAAACTGCTTTCAACTGTCTGCAGAACATGTGAAACTTGTGAGAGTGATCCTCCAAAAACTACGAGCTGCCAAGCTGTATGCCAAACTTTCTAAATGTGAGCTCCACCAAAGTAAGATAGACTACCTAGGCTACTGGATTTCACATGAAAAGATTGAGATGGAGCCTCAAAAAGTCAGAGTGGTGCTAGATTGGGTGCCACCTTACACTAGAAGCAACTGCAAAGCTTCCTAAGGTTTGCAAAGTTTTACCAGCAATTCATTCCTTCATTTGCCCAAATGAAATCATGAGCTTCATAGTAGCACCTGGAATGGAAAGATCCCTATTTAGAGAGAGACTTCTATGAACTTTATTGTAGAACTCCCTGAAAGCGCAGGAAATATAGTAATTTGGGTGGTGACTGATTCATTCTTCAAGCAAGTGCATTTTATCCCTTAACAGAAGATCCATTCTGCCCAAGGTCTTGCAAAACTTTTCCTGCGTCATATTTATAGACTACATGGAGCACCCCAGCGAATCAATTCAGATAGAGGGGTGCAACTCACACCCAAGTTTTGGCAAGCCTTCATGGACCTATTGGGGAGTGACCAAGGACTTAGTTCTAGTCATGGGGTGGTGGTGGTGAACGAATGAACTCAGTATTGGAACAATACCTTAGATGCTTTATTATCAACAAGGTAACTGGACTGACCTCTTGCTATTTGCAGAAGTGGCATACAATAACACAGCAGTACTGGTTTCACCCCTTTCTGAGTGGCTACTGGTCAAAACGTCAAACCCATGCCTGAGCTCCCCTTTAATGACTTGGGGTACTGTCCCTGAAAGAATGGGCCTCCCAACTACAAAACACTTGGCCCATAGTACGAAAAGCACTCACAGAAGCTCACGATGTTTATAAAGCACAAGCTGACAAAAAAAAACTGAGCCAAAACCTTTTAAAGTGGAAGACCATGTTTACCTATGCACGTGTGATTTGCAGTCACTTCAACCTTCTAAGAAATTGGGTTTGTGGGGCCTTTCCCCATTAAACACTTATCAACCCTGTTACAGTGAAATTAGACTTGCCAAGGTCATTTTGCTGGGTCCATCCAGTTTTTCATTGCAGTTTATTAAAACCCGAGGTTTCCTCGCCCCTTAGGTCAGTTCCTCCCCCTGTCCCTGAACCATTAATTATAGAGGGTGAACAACACTTTGAGGTGAAGGAGATTTTGGACTCCTGCAACATAGAGGGAACCTCCAATATTTAGTGGCATGGAACATATGTCATCAACATAATAGAGCCCTTAGATTAGTGAAACATTTTCATAATCAATATCCTGACAAACCTAAATGATTTTTAATTTTCTTTTTTCTTTCATGTCTTCTATAGGTTTAATCCCTCTCTTTTGGGGTGGCAGCATGTCAGGTCCCCTTTTGAGTGCCCTGTCCTTCTGCTGGAGGGGGGAGGAGAATGCTCCGGGGGAGCATTCTTTTCATGCTTTTATTTTTTTCTGTAACTGCATGGGAGAGGGGATCATCTTCAGAGACAGAACAGACTCCCTCCCAACTGGTTCCAGCCTGACTCCAAGGTCACTGTGCTCTAAGGATGACCCTTTATCTGTCCTGTACCTCAGTGTTCTCAAAATACCCTTGCGGCACTGTATTGGTTGCTGATGGACTGGTCAGGGGGATTTGGTTTCAAAGTGGGAAGAATAGCTTGGTGCTTTGCATGGGAATGTTAGATTCCACTTGACCTTACTTCAACCACTGTTTCTCAGTGGTTTTGATTAACCACATGGGATCAAAAGTCATACTTTCCTGAGAGGGCCAGGTGCGGTTGATCCCTATGCTAACTTTCTTGGATATCCTCATCAGGAGAGATAGCAATGGCAAATTTAGAAATCAATTTTATTGAAAAACCACCTACAGCAACCAAGTGCTCCACTACTAAAGTAATAAGCCAACCTCTCACAAGGGTAGCAGTATAAGAATATTATTTAGACGAGCACAAACATGCTGCAGCAAGCCTGAACATTTGAAAAAGGAAACAGATTATCTATACAACATCTGCCAACAAAATGGATGTCCATGCAACTTCATCAAAAAGTACCTGACCACTCAACTCAATAAAGCCCTCCAAAACATCCTAAGTAAACCAAAAGACTCAGAAGAAAGCAGGAGTGTAAGGACTGCAACATCCTTTACATAGGACAATCCTTTACACAGGACCAAAAGGCAGAAGACTAGCAGAACACAACCATAAGCATCAACTAGCAGTCAGAAGACATGATGACATTCCTTAATTTCACAACACAAGGATAGACTTAACCATAGTTTAAGATAGGAAACTGTGACTATCCTAGACCTAGACTAAACCAAGGCTAAAACATTAGAGACTTTGTGGAAACCTGGCACTGACAAATTGGCCATCAATAGGCACAAAGATGTAAACAACATCTATATACCATTCAAAAGAGACAACCAACAAGTGAGCAAAAAGACCAGAAACACCTGCCCAAGGTCTTGCAAAACTTTTCCTGCATCATATTTATATACTACATGGAGCACCCCAGCGAATCAATTCAGATAGAGGGGTGCAACTCACACCCAAATTTTGGTAAGCCTTCCTGGACCTATTGGGGAGTGACCAATAGCAATCAACATCCACGTGACAAGATTAATGCCAAGATTAACAAGAAGCAAATAATATCAAATTAAGGAACTCCCAAACAAGCTAACAGTGAACAGCCCAAAAAAGAATTACCAAGACCACTCCCAGCAATGCTGACAGGGCAAACTACTAGAATATAATTAAGAGCAAACCCCACGGCCTACTAGCACTGATGATGTTATCTAATTTGGATAATGAAATATCTACAAGAAAATAACTAAGCACAGGAGCACCAAGAACCCCTTATTATAGCTTTCTTTCATAACATGATGAAACTTGAGATACTTTGTTAATTGATTCCAAACTATATTAAAAAATTAAAATTCAAATAATTAGTTTTTGCATGCATTACATTTAAATCCTCAGAATCTTACTATTATTATGTAGTTCTTGGTGCTCTCTGAGCTTGTTTCTTTGGTGTCACCTCTGCCATTTTTGCTACGCTTCGCTAAGCTTGATGGCATCCTGCCATAAACAGTGGGAGTGGGAAGAGGAATTTGGGGAAGTAAAGGAGGAAAGGAGAAGGATGTAAGGGGGAGGGAAAGAGCCTGACAAGAACCAAAGGTGTCAGACCAGATTAATCCAGTTGCTGAAGGACGCCTGGCATGGGAAAGAATGTGAAATCTTCTCCTGACATCAAAGCAGTTCCCAAAACATCACAAAGACACTGACAATCTGGTCAAGGGGGGAGGGCCACAGAAAGAGAAAACTTGTAGCTTTTGCATGGGAATACTCAGTTCTAGCTTCGCTTTTGCTGCAACCACTAATCCTTAGTAAAAGAATCTGTCATTTCAACCAAATGGAGTCAAGGGTCTTTCTTTCCTAGAGACCTAGCTGGGGCAGGTCTCACATTTGGTTTCATTATTCAAGTAGGTAATATTATTAGTGGGAATAAGTGTGAGGTTTGCTCCCTGTTTATATACAGTAGTTTGCTCTGCCAGTGTTGTTGAGGTATAGGTTTTTTTCCTTGGTGGTCCCTTTATTAGGCAAGGGACGCAGTGGCTCAGTGGGTTAGGATGCTGAGCTTGTCGATCAGAAGGTCAGCAGTTTGGCTGGTCGAATCCTGAGTGCCGCATAGCAGAGTGAGCGCCTGTTACTCGTCCCAGCTTCTGCCAACCTAGCAGTTCGAAAGCATGTAAAAATGCAAGTAGAAAAATAGGGACTACTACGGTGGGAAGGTAAAAGCGTTCCGTGCGCCTTTGGCGTCCAGTTATGCCGGCCACATGACCACTGAGACGTCCTCGGACAAGTGCTGGCTCTTCGGCTTTGAAACAGAGATGAGCACCGGCCCCTAGAGTCGGAAACGACTAGCATGCATGTTCGGGGGAACCTTTAGCTTTTTTACCCTTTATTAAGGTTGGTTTTTTTGCTTGTTTGCCTGGTGTTAATCCCTGCTTATCTGGCTGTTAGCAAGGATGCATTCTGATCTTTTTGTTTCCGTCTTAGCTTTTTTATTGTCTTTTTTGAATGGTGTGCAAATGTTTCTATATGTCTCTCAATGGCTGATTTGTCTCAATACCAAGCTTCCAGAAACTCCGTGGTGTTTTTTGATTTATCTTGGTTCAAGGTGCTCCAGATTACAGAGCTTACTCTGTGTACTGTAGATGTCTCCTGATTTTCCTTCTTACGCTATTGGGTCTTTTAGTTAAGATGTTTTGGAGGGACTTGGTTTATGTGCTACAATAATGCTGTGTGGTTGCAATAGTCTTTTGGCTGTTCTGAAATTTTTGATGTATGGTAAAGTGTTACCCTTTTATTAAGGATCAAGAAGTGGTCAACCCACTACAGCAGACATGTCAAACACAAGGCCCGGGGACCGGATGCGGCCCGCGAAGTGGTTTCATGCGGCCCGCGAAGCCATCCTGGAAACAGTGAGGGAACGGCCCCCACTGCCTTGGCCCTGGCCCAGAGACCCTCCTTCTGCCAGAGACCCTCAGATCTGTCCCACTCCTGCCCAGGCCCCCATAGGCACCCTTGATGCAAACAATGTAGAGCTGGCCACGCCCACCCAGTAGGCCATACGCACTCTAATTACGCCCACCCAGTAGGCTATGTCCACCCTGGCCACACCCACCCGGCCCCCTGAGGGCAACCGCAATGCTGATGCGGCCCTCAATGAAATTGAGTTTCACACCCCTGCACTACAGTAATTAAACCTTTATGCTACTCAGAAAATGACTCAACCCACTATAGAACCAACAAGAATAAGTGCTATCATAGAAGGACAAAAAACAAGAGTCATCTACGACATGCAGTGTAAGGACTAACAACTACAGTATGTAGGACAGACAGGTGGAAGACTAGCAAAGCACATCAATGAACACAAACTTGCAATCAGAAGGCATAATGAAAATTCACAACACATGGACAAAATCAATAACAGTTTCAACTGGAAAACCAAGAGCATCTTAGATCAAGCTAAACGCATAAATACTAGGGAATTTCTGGAAGACACATAGAAATAAACCATACTCAAACACCATTCAAGAGACAAACCATCAGAACACATCCTTTCCAACAGCCAGATAAGCAGGAGCTAACACCAATCAAACAGAAAACAATACTCTAATCCAGAGATCCCTAGCCCCTGGTCCATGGACCGGCACCGGGCCATGGCATGCCAGAAACCAGTCCACACGAACAAGTGAAGCCCCATCTGTAGGATGCAGGCAGCATACAAATTCCTGTCTGCAGAAAACCTCTCTCCTTGTAACTGGTCCTTGGTGCCCAAAAGGGTGGGGGCCACTGCTCTAATCCAAGGAACATTATATGAAGGGCATGCTACTGTATATAAACAGTGAGCAAACACCATACTCACTTGCAGTGATGATATTACCTAGTTGGATAATGAAACATCTGCAAGCAAGCAACCAAGCTCAGAGAACAACAAGGACTCGACAGTTCAACCCTGAGCTACAGATAGTTTCTTCTATTTAATTCTTACCATTGTTGTTTTCTGTATTTCCATGAACAAGAGTTTCTGGTACTTTAGCATTTACATCAGCCTTGCTACATTGAGCGTTCTCAGAATTTCCTCCTAATTCAAATGGTAATGAACTGAGGTTGGAGACATCCTTTTGTTCAGTAAGTTTAGTTTTTAATACTGCTTGGTGAGTAATAAAGTCTATCTTCTCATTCCACATTTCTTTTTCTAGTAGACCAGCAGGTTTCAACAGAATCTCAATATATTTCCCATCTTCTTCAGCTTTATTTCCAGCTATATGTGTTTCAGCAGATGGCCCACAAGAGACAGAGGAATCAAAACGTATTTCTGCACAGGAAAGTTCAACTATGTTAACATGCTCCACTGTATTTGTGGAAATTTCTATGCTTTCACTATTGCCATCAGTCCTCGATATGACTGAAGATTCTCTTCTTTCTTTCCCCTTCTTGATCCCTTGACCAGCATTAGGCAACTCAATTAAATTCTTATTGTTTTTTAAATCTGTCAACATAGTGGGATCTAATTCTCCAAGGCACATACCGGTTTTCTCTTCTACTTCTGTGTTTGTCAATATACATGGAGTTTCTTCTGAGGCACCTGCCCCTGATCTGTCAGTGTTCTTTGCAAGATTCTCTGCAGTTGAAGCAATAAACATCTGATCAGATCTATTAGTAATACTGAACTCAAGATCATGACATATTCCTACTTCTGTAAGTAAATGCATGTCATTTTCATGTAATTCAGATTCTTGGCTTGTAGCTTCTTGAACAGTCTTGTACTTTTCTACTTCTTCAGGGGAGACCACTGTATTTTCACTTCTGTGTTTTGTTTCTATTGGCACAACTACTCCATGTGTAACTCTGTTACATATCTTGGTTGCAAGCTGAGCAAAATTCAATAGTTTTCCTTCTGTTACAGAGATCTGATTAATTTGCTTCTCAGCAGAAAATTCAAAATGTTCTACTGAACTTGTTGAAATTGTGGCAGTATCAGTAATTTGCTCCAGTCTTAGATCAAAGCATTGAGCAATGTCTTCATTGCCTTCTTCAAAAACAGGAGTTTCTACGTCTTCCATTATACTTGTGGAAATTGCAGCACATTCATCCCTTTCCTCTTTATCACCAATCACCTGGATTTCATCACTTCCTCCAGTAAATACACTGGGCATATGAATGGCATTTATCTCCATGGTGCTGTTTTTCTCTATAACTCTGTTAGTAACAAGTACAGTGTCAGTATCTTCCACTGCTATGCTTGGCATTGGAGTTTCAAATTCTTCTAAAATACTAGTAGAAACTTTATTCGATTTCATATCTCCATCTTGATTCATGTATTTGAGAGTTGTACTTGGTGTAGGAAAACTGAAATCTTCAGATGTTAGCAGACCTGTGACCTTTTCTAAGTTTTCAACTGTTCTTGCAACAAGTGGCAATGTTGGCTCATTGTCCTTGGCAGAATGTGCTGGAATAGAGCACAATTTGGCCGCACTTGGAGAAATGAGCTCACCTTCACTTTTATCATTTTCACTAGCAGATGCTGAAACTATATTTATTTCCTTAGAGACCATCTTAGTCAGATCTCCACATTTCCTGTTATCCAAGGAAGATTCAGTGTTCTCACTCTTCTCTTCACTAACCAATGGCTGATTTATACTTTGTTTACTTAAGAGTTCATTGTTACTCTTAAGTGTCTCGGTAAACAGAGAATTATCCTCTTTTGCGGAGACCAATACCATAATATTTTCATTACTTATACCAACGCTAGTGGTGCTATTTGCAACTGTTCCCTTTATATTATTGTGAACATCATCAACCTTCATTTCTTTTGATAAGCATGTCATAATATCAATAGAACTTTTATTTGCATTTGAAGAATATTCATCTAACCCTGCTCCAAGCTGATCTGTAGATAGACAGACAGAAGAACTTTCACGTCCTGTAATTCCCATGTTAATAAGCAACATTCCATTTTCTGTTCCTATACAAGCCAACACATGCTCAGCTTCTTCATTGCCTCTTCCTGTACTAGTTACAAAATTTTCACCTTCTTCATCATCTTGTTTTTCACCTGTGCTGGTTACACAACCTTCATCATCAATATATGAACCTTGGCTGACCTCAACAGCATTTGTTTCAGTTCTAACTTCTGTACTGTCTGTGGCAACTTGATATTTTTCTACTGGGTCTAAGACTCCTACAAATCCTGTCTGGTTTTCCTCCAAAAGTGTACAAGCAGGATCATCTTCTGCTATTATTCCTGTGCTAGTGACAGCACTTTCACCATTTACAATGTCTTCACTTTTGTCAGCATGGGATATTGTTGCTAGGTTATTTATTATTTCAGGGCACAGCCCAGTTACAGCATTCTCTTGTGAATCCGTACCAGTCACTGAACAGATAACAGAACCAATGTGCTCAGTTTCTATAACTGTACAAGTCACAGTGCCCTCAGCTACTTTAGCTTGTTCAGATCGAACTGGGTTACTCTGAAAGGTAACTGGATTTTCACCAATCATAGATTGATTCTGAGCTTCGGTACCTGCACTGGTTACAGCACCATCATTTTCTATTTCACCTGTGCATGTGGCACCATGAAATTTGCTTATATCAACACAATCAGAAGCCACACATTTTTGTTCAGAGCTTGCACTGGTTACAGCATCATCTTTCTCTTCTGTTACACAACTATTCACACATTGATCATCTCTTCTTCCATTGACTACCTGCTTTGTACTTTCTTCTACATAATTCACAGTGCATTCACCACTTTCTCTTTTCTTTGTACTGGTTGAAGAACTCTCACATATTGCAAGCTCTTCCATAACAGCACCACTTTCTTCAGCCATTGTGACAGTCCATTCACCAATTGCTTTTTCTGCTATAGAATGGGTGTTTTTTTTACTTTTGATCCAAGGGCCCAAAGTGAAACCTTCATCTGCTTCTATACTTGCACAGCTTAAATGAGCTGTTCTTTGTTCTTCTGAGCAAGTAATGATGGCTTCACCTTCGGTCAGCAAATTTGATATGTCTTCGTCTCCTTGGTTTTTTCTAATACTATCAGCTGTGGCAGGGTTCCCAGTAGGTCTTTCTGTGCTAGTTCCTATAACATTTGCATCAGTTTCCATGCTACTGTGACTAACAATACAATGGCTACCTTCTACACTGCTGCCTACTACACCACTTTCATTATTATCTTCAGCAACTTCTTTCAAATCATTTCCTCCTTTGGTGAGTGCAGATACTTTGCTTTTTTTTCCTGGAACATTCTTGTGCACTGAACCTGAAGATAATTCTACTAAATTTCCAATACTCTGATCTTTGTCTGTTTTCAGTTTGTATTCTGCAATATTCTCATTGAAATGATCCCTTTCTGCTTTTTCCAAGTTGATTAAAACATATTTGTTTGCACTTATATTTGTAGGTGCTGCTTCTGAGCCTATGAGATTAACATTCTCTAAAATACTAGTTGATGAGCTTCCAGTTTTTCTTTGCACAGTAGCTTCTTGAATGCCTACTACAGCACTTATCCTTTTTCTAGGTACTGGTTTAGAAGGTAAATGTATTGTGTCTTCTGAGTTTTTAATTCTTATATTGGCAGTATTATCTTTCGGGTTTGCATTGAGTACAATGTTATCATGAGATTTCATTTTAACAGCAAGGGTCTGACTATCTGAAATAGTATATTTAACACAAGATCTATTCAAAGATTCCTCTTCAAAACTATTATTTGAAGGCTCTGTGATTTCTGGAAGATCTACATTGATAGATTTCTGATATGAACGTTCCTTTGATAAACTCTTTATTGAAGAACTACTTTTCCAACTTTGTTGATCTCTACTTGTAAGATTCTTTGGACTATGACTATCCTCAGTCACTCCATGAAACTTTAATTTTTCATTTTCATACACAGCATCAGGTAAAATGTGATCAGTTTCTTCATAAGCAGCATTTACATGATGTTGTTCTTTTTTAAAACAACTTAAATCCTTTGGAATCTGCCTAAAGGTACCACTTGATACATTTATTTCCTTAGTAGAAAAAACTTCCACTTTTTCTTCAGTGTTCCTGAAATTTGAATACAATGTTGTACTGAATTCAGACCTTAAATGATGATGTACTTGGTCTTTGACAATATTTTTCAGTTCAGCTTTTCCCTGTAAATTGTTACTGCTTTCTTCAATTTGGCTTTGTTGATTATGTATATCACTGCAACATTCATCCACTGACTCCTGGGTTTGATCAGAATACAGTAAGTGCCCAGTAGTCTTTTGAACAGAAATGAAGGGGCTTGTGAAGGCTGGTATTTTTCCCTCTCTCACATCTATTTCTTGGGTTGATGTATTCACCTTACAATGTTCATTACTTAATCTTTTAATAGGCTTCTTCTCTGTGTGCAGATTTTCTGGCATCTTTGCACTATTTTCTACTTCTTTAATGCCTTTGTCTTCTGATTTGCCCTCATCATCTTTTTTTTTCATGTCCTTATTATGCTTAAAATTTCTGCTTTTGTGATTATCTGCTGACAATCTTCTTTCCAGTCTTGAAGTACTCAAATATTTATCACTTTTACTTCTCTCTCTTATTTTTTCTCTCAACTGCCCCTTAACTTTATGATTAGCATCTTTTTGGAAACTACTAAGAGAATGTGCTTCACTTTCAACTTCCAACTCAGTGGAATTTACTTCAAAAACTTTCATTTCCTGTTTGAACTTAGATTGTTTATCTGGATCACTCTCTTCTGAATGTTTATCTTTGTCCAATTTCTGCACAGATTCCTGCTTAGATAAACTTTCTTGTAATTCACTTTCAGGTATTTTGGCTGATTTGTTATAACTCTTGGACATAGGTTTTAATACAATCCTTTCTTCTAAGCCACTCTTTGATCTTTGCCTGACTTGGTGTAGATTATCACCTTGCTGCAAAGTGTGATCCAAACTGCTTGATTCTGCACCATGCTTTTCTTCTTCATTTCGTTTTGATGTTATGGAAGAAACATGAATCTTTGAGGTACTCTGTGATTCTTTTGGTGGCCTAGAATCATTTGGAAATTTCCTGAATTTGTATTCTGCTTTTGATTTCTCTGTGGAAAGCTGCCTCTCTTTTCTGTTCTCTTTACGTATACTCTCATTTTTTTCTGAAATGTTTTTCATCTCTTTGCTGTTCATGGAAGCCTTTCTTTCACTTCTGTGTTTATTTTTCTTTTCAGTTTTATCATCAGGCAAAACTCTTGCTAGCTGACTATTTTTCAAAACAGTTTCTTCATTTCTCATGCTTTTCTCAAATGTTACATTTTCAACATTTTCACTTGTTTTCTGAATATTATCTCCTTTACATTTATACTTCATTAATGATTTGTCTTCAGAAAGACTTCTTTCTTTTTCATTTTTATCTTTTGATTGTCTGGCCTCTTTCTTCAGTAGATTCTTAAAAGCTGGAGTTTCTGACTCATCCTTTTTAATATGTTTTTCGTTTTTAAGTATATTCCTTTGCTTTTGAGGTTCTGGACTGGCCTCTGCCCTCTCAAACTGAGATTTTGCTTCAACATCTGGCTGGGTAACCTCCATTTGGGAAGAGACAGACAGTCTTCTTTTGTGTTCCTTTTCAACTTTGATTTCACTTTTATTTTCCTCCGGCGAAAGTCCCAATTCGGCAATTTTTCTAACAACTTTATTTCCATTTTTGCCTTGACTGACTTTCATTTCTTTTGAAGACAATTTTTCACTACCCTGCAAGACAAAAAAGGGACAAACTGTTAAGTCATCTTTAATTCAAATACTGATGGCTTCATTTATCATTATTTATTAAATGGACTGGATCCAATGCTCTGCTTAATGAATTTTGGCTATTGTTAGAAACAATTTCCTCCAACACAATTGTTCCTGCATCCCAACACAATTGCTTATGCCATTCTTAGAAAGGGGGAACCTCTCCCAAGCAGCCCTAGATCAGGGATAGTGCATTAGATCAGGGAGACACAGCAGCCCTAGGAAAACAGAGAAACTGCTACTATCTAGCTGATCTAACCCATGGTAGAATTAAATCTGACTCCAATTTGTGTAACTGCAATTCTTCATTTTCATTGGAAGAATAATGATGTATCTATTCAAAATGGTAATTTATTTATATTTCATATTTCTACACCATCCATCTCCTTCGAGGGGCTCTAGGAAATGTACAATATAACAGAAAAGTAAAACAATATAGAAAAATTAACATTAACATTAAAAATTAAATTAGAATCAAAAATTTATTACAGGCGGGGACTTCCAGTTTGCCATCGCAGCCCAGGCGGACACATGGAGGCAAGCTTTGTCTCCAGCGTCCTGTTTTATACCGCTGGGGGACCTTGGAAAGGATTGAAAGTCACCCTGTAGGGGCAACATGCAAGGAGAGGACCCTGCTTGATCATGGAAGGGCGGTAGCCCTTCCACTTAATCTGGGGCAGCTCTTCAAACCGATGGCAAAACGACCGGCCATAATAATATGGTTCGTCACTAAGCTACTGACAGCTGAAGTCAAACTTACTACCAAGCACTTTGAAAGCAACACAGATGAAACTGGGTGAGATCTTATCTTCTCCTTATCCTAAGTACCTTCTTCCTGTAAAAGCTCTTTGAAGTATCTTCCCCCTGTGAGGAGAAAGGGAATTTCTACCCCACCAAGAACAGCGGCGTCTGGCTACCCAGGGGAATCAAAGCATTAAAAAGAACAATTTCAATCTAATTGGATTCATATGTTCCTGAAACTTGGGGACCAAAATTTTTCCTATTTTTACTGGAGACTCTTGTTTTTAATCTACAAAAAAAGAAATAAAACTGGAAAAAGAATTAGAAAAATTTGGGACTTAAAAAAACCTTAAAAGGTACCAGTGACATCTTGTGGTGAAGCTTGGTATGGCAATTTGTTATTTCCTAAAAAGAGATTTGGCTCAAAGCCCAGAACATAGATAAGACTTTCCTGACCTTGGCACCATCTGTGAGTGTCTCAATGGTAAGAGAACAGCTGGGTGGTAAAATTGGCCTACTTGAACTATGAATGTAAACTTTACTGACTTTTGCTTAACAAACAACTTTTACTAGAAAGACTATTTACAAATTTGTGAAAGAGATGGATGAAGACCAGGAAAAGATTATTTCCATGTTGAAAGCAATTCATGAAATTATTCTTTCAGCTTATGATAAAATGATACCTACAATAAAAGATCAAGACGCTAGCTTAAATGCACAAAGCCGAACTTGTGACTACAATCAAAGAACCAACAATGCAGAAGATAACAGAAGAAGTGGAACAATCAAATATTAAGACAGAGGACTCAATTAACCAACAAGTACAGATGATGGAAAACCCAGACAAGGAAGTGACAACACTGAAAATGAAAATGACTTTCTACACAAATCAGAAGAAATTTAAGAACAGATTGAATTGAAGACAAATATATCAGAGCAAACATGGGGGACTGGAATAACGGCGACAATCTAATGAATACAAATGGGCTAGTCCTTCCAGAAAACTGACAATCAAATGGTCTCCTTTAATTCAAATAACATATATAAGAATATAGGGAGATTTATTTGATGATCTAAAAGTGCTAATATGGAAGCCTAGTTGGCAAAGGAAGAAAGCTAGAATAAGGTTGAAAAAAATGGGGGTTTGATTCATTAGACGGGATTTTATATTGTCAATTAGAGGGTTAAAGGGAGATGTTGAGATAAGGGGAATTTTGGTTATTAGATTTAAAATAGCTGAAAATCAGTTGAAAACAAGGATTTGATTTGTCTAATATTGAAAAATTAGATCTAAAAGGGAAAAGAAAATAAATTATCATGAATATGTTTGATTTATTCATTTACCCAGGCAATACATATATAATGGTTTTGATTTATTAAAGGGGATATTGTATTATTAAGTAGATGACTTAATATGGTGGGAAATAGATAACTTTTAGGAAATAGAACATTATATTTAAATAGATAAAATGTGTATTTTGGACATTAGTTTGTTATGAAGTGAGATAAGGGAAATCTTGATTAAATTGCAGATCCGCTGATTTTATCTATGACTTTACTGCCAGCAGCGGCTCTTATAACTGTTAATGCCCCTCTATCGAGTGATGGTAATACACTTGATAAAAGGAATTTACCTGTGGTAGCTAGCACAGCTAAAATAGCTCCAACAAAACCTCCCTCAATTTGCGTGGTGCTCTTGCTATGTTTTAGACATTTTAATCATCATTCCTGTGCTGCTTTGGTACGCCTTTGCCAGTTTATTAACTAATGGTTGAGTTAATGCCAACATGTGCTCTCCTGACAATTCTGAATGTAAAAGGCGAATAGACACAGCCGATCATGATTGAATAGCGTGTTTGATCTTGTCCTTTTGTCCTTAGCTAACATTTACTTTCACGTTTATGTATCGACTCATTTTATATGTGTAAGATATTAAGCTTCTCTTATGTGAAATCTTATAGATATTTCTTCAGCACATAGGTTGATAAGTTTTCCGTCTTGATCAATGAGCTTTGTTTCCATTTCTGAAATTGTGCTTGTGGTGTTTAGAAGGTAAACCACATTAGCTGGTTCATCAATGATCTTAAACCCAGGTCCTACATTCGGGAAAAAGCTATATATATTTTCTGTTCTGCCATTAGTGTACAATGAACCAATTATATCATTGTTTACTCTCAAGCTGCTTATATTAAGTATGTTAACAATGTTCTCTGACTCGTTGTACCCTTCCGTGTATACTTGCGAGTTGAATCCTAAGACAGTTCTAATAGAATTTGCCATCATAAAACATATTTTGTATTGAAAGATACTATATTGAGTACAGACTTTAGTGTGCTGTTGTTTGGTTCTATGGATATGTAATACTCATCTGCACTGGAATTATAGTGCCTGAGGTAAAATCAGTCTACGTGTCAACTCTACAAATGAGCATGGCTGCAGACATTTTTCCTCCTCAGTTTTGGTTGCCACAAAGAATGGAGGGACGGGGGTTCCCAGGTGCTTTGTTAGTCAAAATAAACTTTTGTCCCATGGGAGACTGCAGGCTGGGCATTCTGTAAAAAGCCTGCCAAGATGATGTATTGGGGAACATAGTTGCTTGAATAGCGTTAGGGTGAGATTTTTTAACTTTGTATTGGGAATTGTTACGTTTGTCTCCAGACTTGGTTTCACTTTTGATATACCAATACTTTGTAACTAATAAACATGTTATTTGAGGAATTTCCAAGTCTTGGAGTTCTGCTTTATTCGTCTCTGTCGGAACCATAATATTAAACCAAGTCTTTCGGGGTGCTGGCCCCCGACTGCCTACCCACTCACTTTTGGGAGAACAGTAAAGACTCGGCGAAGATTTGAGATGGAGGAGAAAATTGAAACCGCTGCTAGCTGCAACAGGACTCAGGCTGTTGGAGCGCAGGCTGGGGCTGCAGCCACTGAGGAGGCATCAGTGGCAGGGGCTCGGGCGAAAACCAGGCTGATCCAACCTGGGAAGCTGGTACCGCAGGAAGAGGCTACAGCCTTGGCGGACCTCTTTGAAGCCAAGGCTGCCCTTCAGCGCAAGAGCACTCTTGTAACCACTGGAGAGGAGCCTTTATTGCTGCAGTCCCAGGGTTCTTCATCTGCGGATGGCAAGAAAGGAAAGGGGTCGATGGGATGGGACGACTCTGGAGAGTGGAGATTTCAATCTGCAATCCACAGCCCCTCGCTCAAACAGCTGAAGAAGTTCGGCCGACTGGAGGTAAAGGATATGATTTCTGTTGTCCAAGAGTTGGGTACCGTGGTGGAAAAGCCAAGAGCTACCCATCTCTCCCACCCCTTGCCAGAGTTCCAGCCTAACCACCGGGGCTTGTGCTGTTTCGTCCATTCCCCAACCAGCTGTGATACCAGGTTCCCTGTATCCCAGCCAAGTCCGTTGCCACAGCGTCGAAATGCTAGTCCTGGAGCCCAGCCAAGAGAAGTCCGGAGAGTGGTTTGGCCACGTCCCCAGGACCAGCAAGCTGCCCAAGCCCAGGAGCAGGCGGCTCTGCCGAGGTTCGATCTGCCTCCCATCAAGCCCACCTTTGATGGGGAACCCAAGAAGATGATTTTCTTTTTAAACAATGTGTGGGCTCATTTAGATCGCTATGCTTATGCCTACCTGGATGGGGCTACGCTGTAGTGGCAAATTTAGAGGGGGAAACAGCTGACTGGGTGACCAACCTCCATAATGAAGGGACTCCTGAATTGCACGACAGTCATCTATTCATGGAGCAACTGAGTGGTCATTTTGAAGATGAATCCCGAGCCCTGCTGGCTGAGAAAAAAATCCACCGCTTGAAGCAAAGTGGTTGCCCCGCAAAGGTATATGTTCAAGAATTCAGGAGAGTTGCTAACCAGTTCAGACAGTGGTCAGAACGGTCACTGATCAACTACTTCAAACGGGCTAGATCGCAACTTGCTTCAAGCCTGCATCATTCGAGGTTTTCTTAACCTACTGCGTGAGTGGTACTGCATGGTGGTGGTGCTCGACACAGGAGTTGGACCGCCTCAGAAAGTCAAACACCACCGATCCCAAGCCACCGCATGTCCAAGAAAAATGCCACTATGGCTGACATCCCAAAGCCTCTGCAGCCACCAGCATCTTCCAAGCATCAGCCAAAGCTCCGATCAAGTGCTACCAGTGTGGTCAGATGGGTCACCGTGCAGTGCAGTGTCCAGCTCCTCACCCTCAACCCAGAAGCACACCAGTCGCTGCCGCAATACCGCGAAGAACTCCCAGAGGGGGAAGAGAAAAAAATAACTGGGCACATCAGGACCCAGGTGTCGAAGCCAAACCCCAATCCAAGCCACAGCAGATGCAGGCACCGTACGACAGTGACAAGGAAGGCAAGAAGGACCCCATGGTGAGTCAGCCCATTTCCTCTTTTGCCATTCCCGCCAAACTGGTTGTGCCACAAAGAAGAGAGGGTCACGTTATTTACCAAAGCACCAGAGGGCAGGAGAAGAAACAATGACTGGAAACTGAACGAGACAGAAGCAACCTGGAATTAAGGAGAAACTTCCTGACAGTGAAGACAATTAACCAGTGGAACAACTTGCCTCCAGAAATCGTGGGTGCTCCATCACTGGAGGTTTTTAAGAAGAGACTGGACAGTAACTTCTCTGAGATGGTATAGGCTCTCCTGCTTGAGCAGGGGGCTGGACTAGAAGACCTGCAAGGTCCCTTCCAGCTCTACTCTATTCTAATAAACCCTGCTAGTCCTGACAGTCGCTCACTAAAGGAATTGAAAGAGAAGTTAGACTGATGCTAACTAATCAATTTTACCCTAAGGGGGGAACTAGCTTGGAAAGATTCCAAATTATACCTCCCAGATGGCTTCAGATTCCAAGCACTGTAGCAGAGTCATGACGTTAAGCAAGCAGGTCATTTTGGATTTTTAAAGACATTGCATCTGGTGCGGAGGCAATTCTGGTGGCCAGGAATGAAAAAAGACATTGAGAGTTATGTTAAGGGTTGTGCCACCTCTGCTGCCATGAAGAGGCATCCTGAAAAAAACCCAGGTTTATTGCAACAAGTTGCTGACCCTTGCCAGCCTTGGAAGGAGATAGCCATGGATTTTATAGTGGAATTACCTGAGAGCAAGGAAAACACTGTAATGTGGACTGTGATTGATCTATTTTCCAAACAGGGGCTTTTTATCGCTTGCTCAGGACTCCCCTCTTCCCAGAAATTAACCAAACTGTTTTTGAAACACATATACCAACTCCATGGTGCCCCAAAGCGGATTATTTCTGACAGAGGGGTCCAGTTTACTGCTAAATTCTGGAGACTTCGTTAAACTGACTGGGTCCTCCCAGGGGCTGTCATCAGCTTTTCATCCAAATACTAATGAAGCTGCTGAGAAAGCTAACGCATTGGTAGAACACTACCTTAGATGTCATGTAAATTATACCAGCAGACTAATTGGGCTGATTTCTTGTCTTTTGCAGAGGTAGCCTACAACAATGCTGTGCATAGTAGCAATGGTCTCACCCCATTCAAAGTAGTAATGGGTCGAGAATTTGTGTCCATACCTGAGTACCCACAGGAGTCTCCTACTTCCCAGACTTTGGACCAATAGGTGAAATCCTTCCAGGGGGGTTGAGTGAGCGTGGAAAAGGCATTGACCAAGGCCAAGGTTTACAAGGAGCAAGCAGATAAACGACGCTCCCCTCAGAAACCTTTTTATGTTGGACAATTAGTTTATCTTTCAACGAAATATTTAAGGTTAAAGTTACCCAGTACACAATTGGGTCCAAAATTCCTCGGTACTTTTCCCATCAGAAAGACCATAAACCCTGTCACAGTGGAATTGAAACTTTCAGACTTGGTTTCACTTTTGACGTGCCAATACTTTGTAACTAATAAACATGTTCTTTGAGGAATTTGCAAGCCTCAGAATTCTGCTTTAGTTGTCTCCGTCTGTTGGAACCACGACACTACATTGCTGTGATGACCCCTCGTGTAATACGTTTCACGCTTATTTTGCTTTTCCAGCAGAAGATCATCAAATATCATCAGGTTCTTCTTTGTGTAGTCTAGGTCTGCCGGGCCTGGCACATCATCTGATCTTTCAAAGAACTTACATTCAGTGTTGGCCAGGCTACCCAAGTCTTTTGCAATTTCTTCAATTAATATCAATGGGGATATATTAAGTCTTTTGATCTCATCTTCGTTATCAAACAGTCCAATGATTGGTTCTTTTGGCAGTTTCTCTTCAAATGCTTTCTTGATAATCTTGTACTCTAGTTGATACAGAGACTTGCAAAATACTTGTAGATTGTTGTAGTCTAACCATCCAGGATGTAAAAGAATCAACATAAGAGTTGTTTTTCCACAATTGCTCTTTCCAACAATGAGGGTTATCGATCTCGGAAGAAGAGGGCTATTAAACCTTTTCGATAGTACAGCATTCCACGAGATCTCTTTAACTTCCATTTTAAATGCAATTATTTTTATATTTAAAAAGGTGATGCTGTATTGTGTAAGGTGTAGAAGCAAGACTGCAACAAACGACCTTCAAACATTGTTACCAAAAACAGAAGACAAGTGCTTCGTGGAAAGTGCGCTGTGTGTGGCTTGGCAAAGACACAGTTTGTAAAGATGCCACCAACTGGCAGTGACTTGGTTTCATTGTTGAATTCCATCACTAGTAAGATAAAACTTCTGTGGGAGAAATTCCCAGGAGAGATGCATTTCTAAGGAATGAACTTTGCTGGACCCAGTGCTAATTTAAATGCATGGCTAACCTTGACCAAGGCAAGAGTCGATAAAGCTGTTATCATCACGATTTGGTGTATCAGCATGTTCCTGATACAGCTACTAGAAATGTTGCCAATTGTTTGATGCTCGAAGAGATGGGCACTATTAAAGATCCTATTGCGTGGGTAAGAGCGGAGTGTGATTATCAAACCTATTATAAATGCGAAACACTTTGGGTTTTAAAAAAGCCTGAGGTGGACGAGTGAACTAGCCGAAGAATTGCATAAACCATTTATTCGTTGTTTCGCTAAAATACGCCTTAAAGAGAGATTGATGATACCTGGGCCGCTGACTTGATCAATATGCAAGCGTTTGCTAAAGATAACAAAAACATCAAATACTGGAATGTAATCAATGTGTTCTCAAAATACAGTTGGATCATTCCGTTGAAAAATAAAACCAGCAAAAGCATTAGTAAAGCCTTTAGGGATATTTTTAAAAGAAGCTGTTGTAGACCCAAAAAATTATCAATGGATAAAGGAAGAGAATTTCATAACAAGGATGTGAAGTCATTGGGATTTGAGATTTATACAGCCGAAAATGAGGAAGAGTTGTGTAGTAGAGAGGTGGAATAGAACTATGAAAGAAATTACCTTCAAATACTTTACTGCTAATAGCACCAACAGATATATTGATGTGTTGGATCAAATGGTCGATATGTACAATAACCACAAACATTCTTCTATAAAGATGACCGGTTGAAGCTAGCCTTAAGGAAAATGAGCGGAGAGTTAGCTTAAATTTGTATGGTTCATGGTCACCTGTTCAAATAAAGCCCAATTTTAAAGTTGGGGATCGTGTTAGACTTTCCAAATTTAAGAGCCATTTTGAGAAAGGATATGCAACATGATGGCAAAGGGAATTGTTCACTATATCAAAAGTGCAATATACGGATACGCCTTATAAAATAATAGATTACGGCAAAGAAATCATCTCTTCTACGAGCCAGAATTGCAGAAGACATGTTTTCAATACAGTGTGTTTATAAACTCCTGAAGTTTATAGCCGTCACTCAAGTTTTTAAGTATTAAAAGACACAAACGACCACAAAACATCTCACCATCCAGTTGTATTCTTTCACTATTGTACTATACATGATGAGCCAAGTATCTGACAAGCTCATTAGGCGGTGATAACACATAATTGTCAAAGTACAGCTTCTCACTTCCTTTCTATATACCAAGCCGTCCAGCGGGTCCCTTTTCTATTGGAGCTATCCAAGTTCAAAATACCACATTTTATCTTGCAAGATCTTTTTGGCAGCTCATCTGTTACAAAAACTCTAAAGTTTTTAATTTTTAGCTTCCCAGTTGCATCAATCAGCTGAAAGTTCGACAGCGGAACGTTGGGAAGCACAACTCCTTCGACATCAATATTCATTTTATTCCAAATTATTTAACATTTGGAAAGTGTTGTTAATATTTGCTTTAGGAGTACCAAAATTTAAAGGCTTAGAACCTTTGTACATTTTTGTGATCTTAAACCCACGGGCTGTATACTGCTTCATGTCACTGTAATTTATGAAGATGTGTTTTGTTTTATCTCTTGGCATGATTTTACATAGAAGAATAAATGTTTAATTTTTTTTAAAAAAAATTGTAATTTGTAGTGTCCATAAGCCAAGGTATGTATGCCATCTTCGGATACGACTCGTTTGTTGTTGTTGACGCTCAAAGCTATCTTTTTTTTAATATGTTTTATTGATTTTTTAACATAATCACCTTAATATTTGGCAAACAACATGTTGTCTGGGTTTATATTTAAAAAAAACAATAAAAATTAATTTCTATAATTCTATAGTCCACATAATTGGCGGTTCGGGTCTGGATGGGGAGGAACAGACTTCAACTCAACCCCGACAAGACTGAGTGGCTTTGCATACCTTCATCCCGGGACTATTCGGATATTCCACCTCTTTCTATGGGGGGTGAACTATTACCCCCCGTAGATAGGGCTCGCAACTTGGGAGTCCTCCTAGATTCACGGCTTACCTTGGAAGATCACATAGGGGCTGTGACTAGGGGGGCTTTCGCCCAGGTTCGCCTGGTGCGCCAGTTGCGGCCCTATCTAAGCCGGGATGATCTATGCACGGTCACTCACGCGCTCGTGACCTCTCAACTGGACTACTGCAACGCTCTCTACATGGGGCTGCCCTTGAGGACCACCCGGAGGCTCCAACTGGTACAGAATGCAGCCGCGAGAGTTGTGTTGGGAGTCTCCCGATACTCCCACGTTACACCTCTGCTCCGTGAGCTGCATTGGTTACCAGTTGTCTTCCGGGTGAGATTCAAGGTACTAGTAATGGTGTTCAAAGCCCTACATGGCAGGGGTCCGGAGTACCTTAGGGAACACCTGCTGCCGGCATCAACTTCCCTCCGCCCTGTGCGTTCCCACAGAGAGGGCCTCCTCAGGGTGCCACCAGTCAGAGAATGTCGATTGGTGGCCCCCAGGGGGAGATCCTTCTCTGTGGGCGCCCCGGAGCTATGGAATCAGCTACCGGTTGAGCTCCGGACGGCGCCCGATCTTCGCTCCTTTCGCCGCGAGCTAAAAACATACTTTTTTGAACAAGCTGGCCTGGCCTGATGGGGGACTGGGGGGGTTATTATTGTTATTTTATTGGGGTTTTAAGATGTATTAATTGTTTTTAGTATATGGGCATGTATTTAATTATTTTTTAACTTTTGTAATCCTGTATTTTTATTCTTGCCCTGTTCACCGCCCTGAGTCCTTCGGGAGAAGGGCGGTATAGAAATATTATTAAATTAAATTAAATTAAATAATAGCTTTGCTTGATTTTCTCTTTTTTCCAATAATATTCTCTTTTGCCAAACTTGAATTAATACAATTCTTGTTATTTGGATAAATAACAATTAAATATAGACATTTTTCTAATATTTCTGCAAATAATATTAATATAAAGCTTCTTTTCTAACTGATCATTTTGATTGCCCCGTCATAGATCTTGTTTATAAAATTCTTATTTAAATTTGTTTTCCCCAAGATATTCAAAACATTCTTACTAGTTAAGATTTTCTCAAAATTAAATACTCTTAAGTATTTAAGTCTTTTTCTTCATACAGACCATCCCAACACTTTTACATTCCTCATATCTTAAAAAAAAGAGAAGAAAAAGAAATAAGATAGTATACTACTTAAAATACATGTCCCTCTTAGGATAATGTACATTTACATCCAGAATTTTTCTCTTCTTTTTAACCATATTCAAACATATGTTTAATCTTTAAATGTTCCATTTAATAAATCCAGTTATCTAATTTTTTTAGATCTATTCAAAACATTTTTATCCATTAAAATTTTCTCAAGATCAATTACACTTAAGTATCTAAAACATTTCCTTTATATAAACCATCCTAACATTTTTATATTTCTCATGTCAAAAAAAAAAAACAACACAAAGGAAAAAAGAAAGAAAAAATACTATGTTACCTGAGGGGCTCATCCTCTTAAACTAAAATTCATTTATATCCAAAATCTTTCTGTTTCTTTAACCATATTCAAACAGATTTTTAATTTTTAAATATTCCTTCTGATAAATCCCATCATCTAATTTCTTAATCCTCACTTTAGCCTTTTTTTTTTTTGCCAAACATCTTTTCTGATCAATATGCTCTGCTGAATCAGAGTCTTCCCATAGTCTTGTGGAAGTTGTTTTAGGTACAAAAGGCAAATCAGGTAAGATATTTTTATAGGAAGGTTTTGCCCGTTCATATTCATTAAAAATCTTTTCATTTCTTTCTCTCTTAATTTCTCTTATCATTTTTTGTCTCTCAAGTTCTCGTAGTTCTCCTGGCAGCTCTGTAATCCATTTTGTCAAATCTTTTTTCTAGTCCTCAGACTTATTTTGTGATCTTAGAGCAGGGATGGCGAACCTATGGCACGCGTGCCACAGGCAGCATGTGAAGCCATCCCTGCTGGCACGTGAGCCATTTTGGGCCTCAGTTGCTTCCTTTGTCCTCTTCGCGCATGTGCAGCGTTTCATGCACTCTGCGCATGTGCGTTTGTGCTCTCTGCGCATGTGCAGAGAGCTGCGCTTGCGCAGTCTGGAATAGGCAAGAGGATAAAAGCAGCAAATTGCGGAGGATGCATTTGCGGCAGAAAGTGAGGCAGAGAGAGGACCAGTGGACACTGAACAAGCAAGCAAGCAAACAAACAAACAAACAACCAAGCGAGCAAGCCGACAGTGGTAAGTTGCAGCGGCAGGGGCAGAGCGGTAGTGGCGGAGGGGGCAAAATGTTAATGGCGGCTGGGGCTGTCTTGGCTAGTATCCCCCTCGCAAGGTTCCCCTCCCTGCTGGGGCCCTGCTTACCCAGGTGGTGCCTAACTTGCCCTGGAAGCAGCGGCCTCTAGGGAGGGACTCCATCTCCCTCTGCCTTTGTGGTTGCACACGGAGCAGGCTGGTAGCAGGAGTCTGCCAGCAGCTTCCGCCTGGCGGGCTGACCAGGCAACGCACTTGGTTTCCCAGTGTGCTGCGTGTGGCAGGGTGTGAGGAGGTGGTGCCTGCCAGTGGCACAAAGTTGGCAGGAAGGGCAAAGATGGCGGCGGCAGGGATGGCAAACATGGTGGCAGCGGTGAGGAGGGCAAAGATGGCGGGGGCAGTAAACATGGCAG
Organism: Vipera berus; assembly: GCF_964194415.1. Taxonomy (NCBI): domain Eukaryota; kingdom Metazoa; phylum Chordata; class Lepidosauria; order Squamata; family Viperidae; genus Vipera; species Vipera berus. The sequence continues at coordinate 58,635,538 of NC_138209.1, read as the reverse complement.
TGGCGGTGGGGAGGGCAAAAATGGCGGCGGGGACGGTAAACATGGCGGCGACAATGGGGAGGGCAAAGATGGTGGCAGCGGGGACAGTAAACATGGTGGGGGTGAGGGCAAAGATGGTGGCGGTGGGGAGGTCAAAGGTGGTGGCAGCAGGGACAGTAAACATGGCAGCGGTGGGCAGGGCAAACATGGTGGCGGGGAAGGTAAACATGGCGGTGGTGGGGAGGGCAAAGATGGCAACAGCGGGGGCAGTAAACATGGCAGCAATGATGGGGAGGGCAAAGATGGCGGGGGCGGTAAACATGGCAGTGGCGAGGGCAAAGATGGCAGTGGCAGTGGGGAGGGCAAAGATGGCGGCAGCAGGGACGGTAAACATGGCAGTGGTGGTGGGGAGGGCAAACATGGTGGTGGGGAAGGTAAACATGGCGGCGGCGGTGGGGAGGGCAAAGATGGCGACAGCAGGGGCGGTAAACATGGCGGCGATGATGGGGAGGGCAAAGATGGCGGCGGGGACGGTAAACAAGGCGGTGGGGAGGGCAAAGATGGCGGTGGCAGGGACAGTAAATATGGCAGCGGCGGTGGGGAGGACAAAGATGGTGGCGGTGGGGGGTGGTAAACATGGCAGCGGCGGTGGGGAGGGCAAAGATGGCAGCAGCGGGGATGGTAAACATGGTGGTGGGGAGGGCAAAGATGGCGGCAGCGGGGACAGTAAACATGGCAGCGACGGTGGGGAGGACAAAGATGGTGGCAGTGGGGGCGGTAAACATGGCAGTGGCGGCGGGGTGGATAAAGATGACGGCGGGGACAGCTGTGGTGAATCATGTCCTCGCCGCTGGCCCTGGCCGCAGGAGCACCGTTTGTTGCATTGCTTTTTCTTTATTCGATCCTAGCGTGGCTTGGCAAACCAGAGGATTTGCAGCTCCCTGCAGGATCTGAGGGACGGGATGGGACAAGCCCGGCAGCCTCCGTCTCGTTACTCTGTACTGCGCGCTTAAAGCGAGGAAAGGAGAGAGAGAGAGAGAGAGAGAGTGATTTATTGAGAGGAAGTTTTATTAATCACCCACCAGATCCGCAGAGGAGTCCCGAGCCAGGATCTTGACTAGCATAGCGCCCAGCTCCATGTTTATGTTTTTGCAGAGCGCACGTGGGTGGAGAGGAAGAGTCCGAAGCAAGCAAGAGAGGGAGGGGGAGAGACAGGGGTGGCGGCAGCATCCAACCTGCAAGCTAGGCACCACCCGTGTACTGTGGGATAGGACGGCAAGCTGCTGACATAATTGCCTTCCCCCCGAGCTGACCGCCAAGCAGCTGAAGCTCCTGGCGCCTCAGGACCTGCATGGTCAGAGGAGGGAGGTGGAGGCCAGCGATCCTGGCTGTTTGGATGGGGGGGTGGAGCTAAGGGGATTGCATGCACTGGGAGCAAGTCACTCCCAGTGCTGACTTTATTTGCTGTTGTTTGCCATCAATGAACATTCCTGCCTAGCCAGCTACCTTGTTGATAATTATTTGTCATCTGTGGGACCAGGGCTAGTAATGTAATTCTTGTAAATAGAATTAAATTTATAATTTTATTATTTCTACTGGGTTGAGCATTCTTGTTCTCCATTTAAGAGTTCCAGTAAATCATTTTTCTGTTAAAACTGATTTAATTCTTCCATTTCTTTCCTTTTGTTCCTTTAAAACTAGCTTGATTCTTCCATTTATAATTTAAAGTGGTTTGATTGCATTTATTTCCATTTATCCTCTTAAAAATGGTTTAATTCTTCCATTTCTTTCCTTTTGTTCCCTTAACACTAGCTTGATTCTTCCATTTATATTTTAAAGTGGTTTGATTGCATTTATTTCCATTTATCCTCTTGAAACTGGTTTAATTCTTCCATTTATTTATTTCTGATTCAGGAAACCTAACCTCCATGCCATTTCTCACTCTTCTTATTCCTTTCTGCTTTGCTTTTTATTCCCTCTTTTATATATTTTCTTTCATCTTCACTGAAAGAAAATCCCTCCAGGTCCCCACTATAAAGTTCAAATGAAAGCAAGCTGTTTTTATTTATGATTTACCAGCTCTGTATAATGGTGGGGTGGGGGGCTACCTTGCCTCAGCTTGCTGCCAAGCCTCTTTGGGTGGTGGCAATGGTGGGGAGGCTGGTGTCTGAAGCTGCCTCAGCTGGCCGCTGTGCTCAGCAGGCCCCAATGAGGCAGCATTCACACTCACCCAGCTGCCCAGCCTCATGGGGCAGTGGAAATGGTGTGTTTGGGGTGGCCTGGTTGTCTGAAGCTGCCTCAGCTGGCCGCTGTGCTCAGCAGGCCCCAATGAGGCAGCATTCACACTCACCGGCTGCCCAGCCTTGTGGCTGCCGCAAGGGGTGGGCGTGCATGTGGCAGAGTGTGAAAAATTGTCTTTTAAGTGCCGTTGTCACTTTAAACCGTCACTTAAGTGAACTGTTGTAAGGTGAGGACTACTGTACTTTATCACGTTTTTCCTTTTTTGGGGGTCATCAAGTTTACACCAAGTTTTTGACACCGTGCTAGGCAACTGGAAAAGCCCTGTTACAGTACCTGGATTGCAGCTGCTTTTTTGCAGGTATGCGGAACAGCGTGGGACCCACAGGGTTTTCAAAGTTAGGTGGGGAAGTTGGTTACAGCTTTTTAGGAAATATAAAATAGACAACCAAGAATGCTTTACTGACCATTCTTTGTCCAGATTTTATATCAATTGCATCTGCTAATACAGGCGTTCAGCTTCAGATTTCTCTGCTATTTTCAGTATCTGTTAAAATGAAGGAGTACATTTCCAACAACCTGTAAAATCCAAGACACTGCTTTCATTGTTTAATTCCCCCCTCCTAGATTGTTGATTCAGGGAATATCCATTTCTTTAGTGTTAACTAATATTGTTAGTTATTTAGTGATAGATTTGTATTGTTTGCTTCATATTATTTTTAATTTTTTTTTTAGACTCCAAGTCTTGTATACCCATCCAAAAATGACGACAGCCAAAAAATCCAAATCACACAGTGGAAGATCATTCCAAGAAGCCTGGACACAGTCATTTGGAGTGATTGAACGCAGTGGTAAAGCATTATGTGTCCTATGCAACGAAAGTGTTGTGTGTCACACATCAAGTGTCAGATGGCACTTTGAAACCAACCATAAAAATGTAGCTCAACTTGGTAATAATGAAAGGAAAGAGTTTACTGAAGGAAAATTGAAGAGCTATCATTCCCAGCATCTTAGTTTTTCCAACTATCTATCCAAAACCAATAATCTCGCAGCTGCCAGTTTTAAAATTCCTCTGTGCATAGCAAAACATGGTAAGCCCCTCTCTGATGGGGAGATTATCAAAAGGGCCATGTTATCTGGGAGTGATTCTCTTTTTCATAATTTCCCAAACAAGGATAAAATCTTGTAACGCATATCTGAGATACTCCTGAGCAGAAAGAGTTAAAGATAAAGTCCAGCGCATGGCAAGTGATGTTAGTCAGCAGCTCACTACTGACTTACAAAAGGCAGTGTCAAAATCCATTTATATTTATTTTATTTATTTATTTTATTTTAATCCCATTTCCCTAACTGTGCAACCCTAAATCTCCCCCCTTTACTGGATTCTGCCATTCCCAAGGAGGAGAAGAGAAGATGTTAATTGGCCATTAGATGCAAGGTTGTTTATTCAGCCTGCCTGGAGGCCATCATCAAAGCCCAGGGAAAAGAACCTTTGAACTGAGAACAAAGGAAGAGGGGTGGGGGAGAGAATCTGGTTTGTATCTCCAATTGGAATTTGAAGGGGAGGAAGCAATTGTTGTAAAGGCATGGAAGATCCCTTTTCCCATGGAAGGTTTGGACACCTGAAACTTAATTGATCTGGGACTGACCAAATGGACTGAGGGGAAGGGTTTTTACTCAGGGACACTTTAAAAGTATCAATCTGCGACACAGTTTCCAGATCCTGTCTAGATTATCCACTGTCAATCATGTTTTAGTAAAAGTTCTTGCTTGGACATTCCTGTCTCCAAGAGTTCTTCTTTCCTAAGACGTGGATTGGGGTGGGTCCTGACATTAGACAGGATCTGCATTAAGAATGAACCTGGAAGGAAAACCCTTACCGGGGGACTCTGCAAAAAATACAATGTCTAATGACGAAGCAAGCGAGGAGGAAAGCCCCATGGAAAGGGAACAAAACTCCACCAACGGTCGGAAACTGAGGCGTCATATTCCTCCGGGGAAGAGATGGCAGAGACACATGACCGCAAACCACGGTGGTCCATGGGCGTTGGAAGGAAAAGCGAGTGGGAAAAGGCATTGAGGAAAGTGACCCTGAGGCGGGGCGGCCACCAACCTGAATGGAGGCAAGAGATGGAGAGCTCCCTGCATGTCAGTGAACAGGAGTGGAACATAGAGAAAGCTATTGACCTGATGAAGAAAACCCTTAGCTCACTAAGAAGGAGAAAGCTGAATACCCCAGCCGCAGCAGCACCTGGGGCCACAATTGGAGAGACAGTGGAGGGGATCTGGAACCTGCAACACCGGGACCATCCGCTGGACCAGGAGCTGCCGCCTCAGTAGCACCCACCCCTCACAGAACCACAGAAGGGGGTCAGGATGAGAGGCAATACCGCCCACTGCGCAGAAAACGATTCATTCAAAGACTACCACCCCTGGAAGCAAAATTCAGGGGAGAGCCACCACGCTTGGGGTTTTTCCTAACCCAAGTCCTCAGCTATATGGAAGAATACGGATGAGACATCCCCAGTGTCAAAGCCCGCATATGTATCATGCAATTCACCTTAGACGGACCGGCTGCAGACTGGGTGGTGAACCTGCATGACTCCAACGCCCCAGAACTCAACAACTTCAACCAATTCCTGTCATCCTTGAGGAGGCGGTTTGAGGACCCTTTGGTGATCGTAAGGCCCGGGAGAGAATCAAAATGGTGAGGCAGGGCAGATGGCCGGTGGCTGAATATACCCAAGAATTCTGAGCCATTGCCAGCAAGCTAAACTGGCCGGAAGACATCCTCCTTAGCCATTTCAAAGACGGGCTAAACTACGACCTGTATGATGCTTGCCTGCCTCAAGGAGACCCACACCATCTCTACGACTGGTATGTCCTGGCAGAAGAGGTGCAGATAGACCTACTAAAGAGGCACCGCCGGGGAAAACCATGGGGCCGCCCGAGCAAACATGTGAGGGGGAAAAACCACTGTCCACGGCTAAGAAATCAACACGCTGTTTCAAATGCGGGAGAGAGGGCCATCACGCCACAGAATGCTGCTACAAAGCCCCTCATCGTAAATCAGAGGCATCACCCTCCAAGAGACCAGGGAAGTCCCAAGGCAACCCAAAAGAATCTTCCATGAAGGGGACAGAGGCTGTAGACTCCACAAGCCCTGCCAAGGACTGGGATTGGATTCCAGCCTACACCGCAGAGGCGATGGACATCTCGGAGGGAGAACCATTGGTAAGTGGATCCATTCCACCCATCCTTAAGACAGTGACTATGTTAGCTTCCTCTATGCCTGAAGCCGTCAAAGTAAAAGCCCTTATAGACTCTGGCTGCACCCGCTGCCTCATCACCCTGATGCTGGTGCGGAATTTGGGCATTCCGGTGAGGAGACTAAAACAACCAATATCCTTTGGCCAGTTAGATGGGTCAATAGCAGGGGGGGTCCCAGCTACCCTAGCCACTTTACCAATTCATCTATCCCTGGGGACTCATGAGGAAGACATAATGTTTGTAGTGGCCCCAGGCATGGAATGCCCAATGATTTTAGGACTGGAATGGCTGAAGAAATGGAACCCCGGGATAAATTGGAGTACAGCAGAACTCAACTTCCCAGAGGGGAAGCATAGGAGGTTAAAACCCCAAAGCACCCCCCTCAACCTGAAGAGAAGAGACAGCATCAGTGGGGGAAGAGAAGGGGTTACCAGAGATACCGGAAGAATACAGGGATCTTGCTGAAGTTTTCAATGAGGAACGGGCAGGTGAGCTTCCCCCCCCCCCGCCCCACAGACTGTGCTATAGAATTTAAACCCGGGGCAAAACTCCCAAAGCCCAGGATGTATGCCATGAGCCCAAAGGAAATGGTGGAGATGGATAGATTCATAAATAAAAACTTAGGAAGAGGATTTATTGAGCCTGCCAAACCCAAACTAGCCGCCCCGGTCCTGTACAGGGAGAAGAAGGACGGCTCGCTTCGCTTACGTGTAGACTATAGGTCCCTTAACGCAATTAGTGAATGTAATCTATATCCCTTACCCCTACAGCTCTCTACATGGGGCTGCCCTTGGGGAACACCCAGAGGCTTCAGCTGGTGCTGTGCCCCAGGGCTCTGTTCTGGACTCAGTGCTCTTCAACATCTTCATAAAACCATTTGGTTGCTTCAATTGGACTAGGGATAATAAGTGGGGTAAGTGTTTGTATCCTTAAAAGGAGGGGAATGGGACATCTTGCCACAGCCAACTCACCGCGGCAACTAGCCATGGAAAGGTCGCCATGGCCAACTCGCCACAGCCATCTCGCCATGTCCAACTCGCTGTGACACAACTTGCCATGTCCAACTCACCGGGGGATAACTCACTGCGGGAAAATTTAACAATTTTATTTAATTATTAAAATAAATTAAAATTATTTTAATTTTTACCATTTACATTTCATTCTATTGTTCATTTTGCATCCTTTCTTTAATGATTCTTTTCCATAATTTCTTTAATATTAGTATAACTTTTGTCCCACAATGAGTTGTCCTATGGCAAGTTGTCCTGTGGCAAGTTGGCTGTGGTGAGTTGGTGATGGCAAGTTGGCTGTGGCAAATTGTCACAGACCCAAAAGGAGGATAGAAGATGAGGAAGTGTCTAGATCATCCACTCCAAGGAACCAAGAGATGTGTAAGAACCAAGTTTGTGGGCTCCAGGCAGCGGTCAAAACCCATTTTGGGGTTTCACATGCCCCTAATCACATCAGTGATGCCCTCGACGTGATGTCCCGTTGCCTGGAAGCGGTCCGGGAATGGATGGGGAGGAACAGGCTTCAACTCAATCCGGACAAGACTGAATGGCTGTACATACCAGCATGTCAGGATATTCAGAGTATTCCATCCCTTAATATTGGGGGCGAGTTATTGCCCCCCGTAGATAGGGCTCGCAACCTGGGTGTCCTCTTAGATTCACAGCTCTCCTTAGAAGATCACATAGGAGCTGTGACTAGGGGGGCTTTCGCTCAGGTTCGTCTGGTGCGCCAGCTACGACCCTATCTGGACCTGGATGCCTTACGTACAGTCACCCATGCACTTGTGACCTCTCGTCTTGACAACTGCAACGCTCTTTACATGGGGCTGCCCTTGAGAACCACTCGGAAGCTTCAGCTGGTACAGAGTGCAGCTGCACGAACGCTTTTGGGGGCTTCCCGATACTCCCATATTACACCTCTGCTCCGTAGCTGCACTGGCTTCCAGTTGCCTTCCGGGTGATATTCAAGGTGCTAGTGATGGCATACAAAGCCCTACATGGCATGGGTCCGGACTACCTACGGGAGCACCTACTGCCAGCGTCAACACCCCTCCGTCCTGTGCGCTCCCACAGAGAGGGCCTCCTCAGGGTGCCACCGGTCAGAGAATGCCGGCTGGTGACCCCCAGGGGGAGAGCATTCTCGGTGGGTGCGCCAATCCTTTTGAACCGCTTACCAGCTGAAATCCGGATGGCCCCCGACCTTCGCTCCTTCCGGCGTGATCTAAAAACCTATCTATTCCAGCAAGCCGGCCTGGCCTGATAGATTTGGGGTTTTATTTGTTTTATTGTTGCTTTATTGTATACTTACTTTGCTCTGTACACCGCCCTGAGTCCTCCGGGAGAAGGGCGGTATATAAAACAAACAAACAAATAAATAAATAAATAATGACACTCAGAAGGATATTGTTAATGTGGATTTTCTTATCTTCTCTTTCTACACAATTGAGCTGGGTGATTTGATGAAGAGAGAGGAATAACCATTCTGTCCCCTTCTTTCAGTGAACAGCTAAGAGAGGCCTTTTCCTCCAGCCTACCAGGTACAGACAGACTCTAACATTTAGAAGTTTCAAAGTCATTGTTGGAATTAAAGTATAGAAATTGTATAAAAAAATAGGAAAAATGGGATTAAAACCTAGGAAAGACTATAGTGCAAGTTTTTTAAATAAGGCTCTAAAATGAGATTCTGTTTTAAAGTTAGTAAACCCAATTCAGATTCACTATCAAAAATCCTGGAGATCTGGAATAGTATGGCTTTCAAAACTTTCAAGGGGGGTGGTGGAAATTAAGCACATTTTTAAAAGATGCTACATATTTATGTAAATTATTATTATTTTAGGGAATTTGCTAATTTCCTTTATTATATCATTGAAAGCAGCAACAAACTCATCCTCAATGTGAGCCTGCCTTCCACAGGGCATACAAACACAATGAAAAAGAAAATCACTTTCTTTCTTGTTTATTTGAAAGTGTTGCAATTCAAATAGTTTTAAAAATGAAGGAAAGTTGGATAATATTTGTGTTAACAGAACCTCATCTTGTAATTTAAAGACAGAGGAGCCATACCCTGCTACTCTGAAAGTACAGTGGTAATTCACTGCTGGTACACTTAATTTAGGAACATTTTAAATATATCCCAGTAGGAAAATAATAATACAAAGGCTCTTATAAGAAACTTTGTGGTCAGATTGTCAGGTCTGCTATCTTCAGCTTCTTCGCTTTGCTGGCATCCTGCCATAAATAGAAAAAAGGGGAGGGGAAGGAATTTGGGGAAGCTAAGCTCAGGCTGTGAAGGGGAAGACAAATGGGGAAGGAGACAAGCTGATAAGAACCAGAGTTATTAAACCAGAATAAGCCAGCTACCAAGGACGCCTGGCCTGGGAACGGAATGCGAAACTACATTGAGAGGTACCAAGCATCAAAGCAGTTCCCAAAACATCAAAATGGAATACTATTAGACACTGTTGAACTGGTCAGGGAAAGGGGGGAAATGTAACCTTTGCACGGGAATACTCAGATCTAGCTTTACTTTTGCTGCAACTGTTTGACATTAGTAAAAGAACCTATCACTTCAACCAAATGGGGTCAAGGGTCATTCTTTCCTAAATGACTAAGTTGAGGCACATCTGACATTAAGCTAGATCTGCAATTTCAGTCAACCTGTAGACATGCCTCTACTGTGAGGACCGTGCCTGAGATGTCTGCACAAAAGAGCGATCAGGAGATAAAAGGTTGGGGGGAGACTGTTCTGACCCAGTGTTCGCAAGTAATAAGCACCTATTATTAAAATAGGGCAGAAACAATCTTTGTTCACGTTGGGTAGATGAAACCAAAAAGTAGTCACAAACGAAAGTCTTTTCCCCTTCTGACACAGGGCAAGAACAGTCTCTGTTCACTTGAGACCTCCAGATAAAGTCTTTCAAGGATTAAGCCAAGCAGAAACAGTCCCTGTTCACACTGGCTGAGGCAAATTCACTACCTATTAGTTTCCAGCATGAAGACTCAGTTGTCACCTCAAATACAGAGCAAGTATGGTTGCCTGTGACAACAGGCCACTCCCAAACCCCTACTATTTATTTCCCAGCCAGGGAGGGGCTGGCTAACATCTACTTTTCCCTGAGAGCCGGCTTATTGCCTTCCATTGCTCTTCTCTCTACGCATATGTGCATCTAGGATGGGCCCCATCTCACTCATCTCAGGCCTCAAAGACAGCTAGCTGCCTATGCACCTGGGCACGGACAGACAGCCCTGGCTCTGCATCTGCCTCTGATTCTGCTTCCTTGTCAGAGGATTCCAAAGGCTCAGAAGTTTATTTATTTATTTATTTAGTTGCATTTGTATACCGCCCTTTCCCTGAGGACTCAGGGCGGTTTACAGGGAATTAAAAAGAAAATCCAACATACAAAAGTTAAAACCATATTAAAAAATATTAAATTGACCCTGTACACAATTAAAACCCCAATTAAAAATTTCTCCTCAGCCTGGGCCCGAGAGCTCGAAGAGCCAGGTCTTCAGGCCCCGGCGGAATGATCGGAGGTCGGGGGCAGTTCTCAGTTGACCCAGGCTCCCCTCCCACTCGTCTGACTCTGCTGCTAGCTCTCCTGGCAGCCAACGGACCACAACTGACTATCCCAAGTGGCTAGGGGGGCAGAGGGCTGCGACAACCAGATGAAACCCCGATGTTCACTGCGGGTCAGAAAGAAGGATGATTGGGAAGAACCTTCACTCAGGATAGGGACGAACCAGACCACAATGGTGTGCTTGTCGAAAAGGCCACTGAATTCCTGAAGGGTGCCTTTGACAACCTCCCAGGTGAGTGAAACTCTAGCTCGAATGGCACCATCAACTGCTCAACTGGTGCAGGGCCAGGCAGATGATGGTGCAGCTGCACCCACCACAGTAGCTGCTGCAGTGCCTGCTTCCCTGGAACCAGCTCCAGCCCCATGTCCAATGGCCCAGCTACTGCCATCTGCCTGGGCTGCCCACCAAGGAGGAGAGAGCACAGATCACCGGCTTGGGGGTGAGATTCAGCTGAAACCCAAAGCACTTGGTGTTCTTCCTAACCCAAGTGTGAACCTACCTGCAGGCATATGGGGCCAACCTACCGACTGAAGAGATCAAGGTGAGAAGTGTGATCCTAGCATTGGAGGAGAATGCCATGAAGTGGATGGTTGCCCTGCACAACAATGATGCCCCAGAGCTGTGCAACCTCAATTGGTTTATAACAACCCTCCAGAAGAGATTTGATGATCCCCTCACAGACTGGAACGTCAGGACAAGAATCAAAATGATAAACCAAGGTTGGCGACCCATGGCTGCCTACACCCAAGAATTCCATAGCCTGGCATGCAGACTAACCCACTGGCCACAAGACATGCTGATAAAAGTGTTTCCAAGAGGGGCTGAATGACAACTTCTATAACACCTACATCTCCAGGGACACCCCATGCACCTTCTTAGCCGAAGAAATTGAAATTTCTGATCCCGCAATTTCCCCAACTGCGGGTGGCGATGGTCCCTCCCAGCAGAGAAGAGAGAGACCCCTAAGCCAGGGGGACTGGACCCAAGCCCACACCGCCGCTCCATCAAATGCTTCAAGAGCAGCTGACTACCAAGCATCACACCCGATACAAAAAGCCACTCCTGGACCCACAAAGAAAATGGGAAAAGCAACCCCGAGGATCCTAGAAGGACTGGAGGTTGATGAGTTCACCCCATCACCTGCCAGTGGTGTGAGAATCTGATAACATAAATTAGGAGCCTGGCAGGATGTGACAATGTCACAGATGACCCCTTGGTAAATCACCTTGTGATACCCGTGACTTTCTCTACTAAACTGATGGTGCTGTTAGAACCCCTATGCATTTTGCCTTTCTTTCCTATCCTTTCATTTCATTTTTCGGGTTCTGCCATTCTGATGAGGAGAGGGGGACCTATGGGTATTCTGTAGTGTATTTCCTTTGCTTTGTTCTATTCTCTTTGAACTATCTTTCTTGGGGTGAGAATGGAATAAGCCTCTGGCCATTTGCCTTATTTCCAGGTGGAGGGAAGAAGCCGCAGAGAAACCTGACAGCCTTGAGAACGGTACCTTATTGGTTCTTTCTCACAACAATTTGACACCTATGGATTGGATCTGTTTGTTTAATCTAACATTTCGTGCAAGAAATCCTCTGATCCTGCCTTACTATCCTGCTGTCAATACTTTCCAATAAAAGTTCCTGTTGAGACAATGCAAGTTTCAAGAGTTCTGCTTTCTTGGGAAGCTTAATTAATTGAGGCAGGTCCTTACAGGTGCCTTCTTGGGCATAGGGAGAACCTGGTTGCCCTCCTGGACTCGGGCTGCACCAGATGCCTGGTCAGCCCTGGCTTAGTCGAGAAAACAGATCTGCAATTCAGAGAACTTAAAGTACTTGTGGCTTTCTGCCAGCTGGAGAGGCCAGTAGCCAGGGGAGGGGGGTGACATTTGTCACTGAACCGATAGAGAATGGGACCTCATAAGAAATCCTAAGCTTTATTGTGGCATCAGACATGGAGAGACCCCTCGTATTGGGATTGGCATGGCTCCTGAAATGGAACCCCTACATAAACTGGAAGTTTCAATCATGCCTAGAACAGTAATTTAAAAGATTAGAGAAAATTCCTGTATCAATAATTCAGTTTTGACCTATCTATAATAAAGGCCAAAACTAAGGATTTAGTAAATATTACAATACACATTTATTGCAGCAAAAATAAATGTAGCACAATACCAGAAAAGAGATATATTGATTACATTATTACACAGAGAAACTAAAATGGGACAATAAGCTGCAATGCCTAAGTTGACAATATACACCCATCATGGAAGTTAAACTAAATTCAAGCAGAAATGTCTTCCTTATATACAATATATTACATAGCAAGGCAAATTTAGACATATGTTCTTAGGACTCAAATAGAACCAACAATTATTAAGTGTCTAAACTGTGGTTCAAGGAAGAGCTGGATAATTATTATTTTTTTCATTTTTACTAGGTTTTTATAAATTCAAATACAGTGTCATCTTGTTTTTTCATTTTTGTGCGTCAACATTTCCTTTTCCTATTTCCTTTATACTTCAATATTGTAACAATAGACACGTATTTTTAAAAAGGATAAAGGACCATCAATTAAAAAAATACAGTAGTCCTCAACTTACAACAGTCAGTGACTGTTCAAAGTTGCAACAGACTTCCCGAGGGCTACTTATGATCCAGATTCAAAGTTCCAACACCCTCCCTGACCCCCCAGGTTGCATGATTGTATCTTGGGCACCTGGCAATGGGTTAGCAATTATGGCCATTTGCACCATCATATAATGACTGCAAAAAAGATCATAAAATTAGCGTTATGTGGTGACCTGTTTTCTGAGCTCAATTATGTCTGTAAACTACCTGTATTATATATAAAAATCAGGCAATGGCCTCATTATGCAAGATTACAGAAATGTTAATATTATGTAGATAGAGTTCTCTGTTAAAATCTTGCTCAAGGACAGAACCGAGAGATAAGTGAATGAAGCTACTAATTGTTCCAGTAAGCAATTGTGCTTAGTGAGGCTGCCATCATTGGAAGAAGAGGTGACAAAGTTACAGCTTAGCTGTAAATCTGAACAGAAGGAACAAGCAGTTGCCGTACTCTCTCCCCCATAATCAACTTGGATTATTTTTACATGCTGTGGCATAATCACCATTGTCTTTTTATATCCCCAGCCTATGCTATCAGGAAGTTTACAAGTTAGCTTTTAAGTTTTTAATATTTATTTTATTTATTTATTAATGGGATTTATATCCCGCCCTATCTCCCGAGGGACTCAGGGCGGCTAACAACAACAAAACTTAAAGGTCTCTGTACAGTAAATTAAAAATAAAATTTGAAATAAATTAAAATAAATTAAAGAATAGAGTTAGAATTGTAAATATAATTAAAATCCCTGTCAGTCTAGGTCAGCCAGGTGGAAAAGGAGTGTTTTGAGGCCGCGGCGAAAGGACTGGAGATCTTGGGCCATCCGAAGCTCAGGGGGGAGCTGGTTCCACAGGGCTGGCGCTCCCACAGAGAAGGCTCTTTCCCTGGGGGTCGCAAGCCAACATTGTCTAGCCGACGGTACCCTGAGGAGGCCTTCTCTGTGTGAGCGTACTGGGCGATGGGAATTCGTTCCTGGCAGCAGATGGTCCTGCAAGTACCCTGGGCCTAAGCCATGTAGGGCTTTAAAGGTAAGAACCAGCACCTTAAATCTCACCCGGAGGGCAACCGGTAGCCAATGCAGCTCACGCAGGAGGGGTGTAATATGGGAGTATCGGGGTGCTCCCATCACTACCCGTGCAGCTGCACTCTGCACCAGTTGAAGCCTCCGGGTGGTCTTCAAGGGCAGCCCCATGTAGAGAGCATTACAGTAGTCTATACGGGAGGTAACGAGTGCGTGGGTGACTGTACGTAGGGCATCTCGGTCTAGAAAGGGGCGCAACTGGTGTACCAGGCGAATCTGGGCAAATGCCCCCCTAGCCACGACTCCAATATGATCTTCAAAACTGAGTTGTGAATCCAGGAGGACGCCCAGGTTGCGTGCTCTATCAATGGGAGGTAATATCTCTCCTCCTATAATCAAAGATGGAACCTCTTGAACTAAACGAGATGTCGGTACGTAAAGCCACTCAGTTTTGGCCGGGTTGAGCCGGAGCCTGTTCTTTCCCATCCAAATCTGTACCGCTTCCAGGCAACGGGACATCACATCGAGGGCATCACTGGGTTGGTTTGGGGTGGAGATGAACAACTGGGTATCATCCGCATATTGGTGATACCTCACCTCAAAACCACAAATGATTTCACCCAGCGGCTTCATATAGATGTTGAACAGGAGGGGCGAGAGCACCGATCCCTGAGGCACCCCACAACTAAGGGGCCTTGGGGTTGACCTCTGCCCTCCTGCCAACACCGTCTGCGAACGGCCCGAGAGGTAGGAGGAGAACCATCGTAGAACGGTGCCTCCCACTCCCAACCCAAGACGATGCAGCAAAATACCATGGTCGATGGTATCAAAAGCCACTGAGAGATCTAATAAGACCAGGATAGAGGAGTAACCCCTATCTCGGGCCCGCCAGAGATCATTCACCAGCGCGACCAATGCCGTCTCCGTGCTATATCCGGGCCTGAAACCCGATTGGTACGGATCCAGATATTCAGTTTCCTCCAGGACCAAAGGGAGTTGCCGTGCCACCACACTCTCAACGACTTTCGCAAGAAAGCGAAGGTTGGAGACAGGACGAAAGTTGTTTAAAATAGCTGGATCCAATGCAGGTTTCTTAAGGAGGGGCCTTACTACCGCCTCTTTCAGGGCGGCAGGGAAGTACCCTTCACTCAGTGAGGCATTGATAACTGCTAGGATCCAGCCTCGTGTAACCTCCCGAGACGCATACACCAGCCACGAGGGACACGGGTCCAATAAACACGTGGCGGCACTTAATTTCCCCATGATCCTGTCCATTTCATCTGGAGTCACAGGATCAAACTCTTCCCAAATGTTCTCGGCCAAACTCATCGTTTTCCTCTCGTCAGATACTGCCCAGTCAGAGTCCAGACCAGCCCGAATCTGAGCAATTTTGTCCACCAGATATTTACTAAATTCCTCGGCCCGTCCTCGTAAGGGGTCCTCTCCTGTCCCTTGATTTAAAAGGGAGCGGACCACTCTGAACAGGGCGGCCGGGCGGTTGTCTGCGGACTCAATGAGGGTGGTGAAGTAAGTGCGCTTTGCCACCTCCATTGCCACAAGATAAGATCTAGAAAAGGATCTTAACTGTGTTCGGTCAGACTCGGACCGACTGGTTCTCCAAATGCTCTCTAGGCTCCTTCTCCGGCGTTTCATCTCTCGCAGGTCCTTGGAGAACCAAGGAGCGAGTCGGGATCTGCGTCGGGTCAGAGGACGTAAAGGCACAACGCAGTCAAGAGCCTCCAAAGCAGCCTGTTGCCAGGCATTAACTAAGGACTCGACCGGGGAGGTAGGGATCAGTCCAAGCGCCATCTGGAACTTATCTGGGTCCATCAGGCGCCTGGGGCGGAACCATCTGGTCGGTTCCGCCTCCTGACAGCGGGGGGTGACATGACGGAGGCCCAACCGCAGGAGATAATGGTCTGTCCATGAAAGGGGTTGAGATGTTGGAGTAACCCCACCCAGTCCATTAAGCCATTGCCCAGAGATAAAAATAAGATCAGGCGTGTTTCCCCCCTCGTGAGTTGGGTCCTGAATAATTTGGGTCAGGTCCATGGCTGTCATGGAAGCCATGAACTCTCGGGCCACCTCCGATGTACTGCCCAGGGAAGGCAGATTAAAGTCTCCCAGAACCATAAGTCTGGGAAATTCAACCGCCAGTCCTGAGAGGGCGTCAAGTAGCCTGGGTAGAGCCGTTGCTACGTAGCTTGGAGAGAGGTATACCAACAGTAGGCCCAATTGACCATCAGGACCCCACCTTAAGAGGAGGGATTCACATCCGTCTATCTGGGGGGCAGTGGTCTCCCGTGGACGGAGGGTCTCTTTGATAACGACCGCCACGCCACCTCCCCTACCTTGAGCCCGAGGTTGATGCAGCACACGGAAACCTGGAGGGCATAAATCAATCAGAGGGACCCCTCCCTCTGGGCCCAACCAAGTTTCCGTGATGCATGCCAGGTCTGCGTCTTCCTCCTCGATCAAATCATGGATGAGGGGAGCTTTATTCGCAACAGACCTGGCATTGAAATAGATCAGTCTGAGCTCAGGTGTCTGCCCTCCCTTTTCCCCAGGAAAGCAGGTGAGAGCCAGAGGGTCGGATCGTGCCACAGCTCGAATATGCAGATAGTCCTCTATGCTAGTGTTTCTCAACCTTGGCAACTTCAGCTCCCAGATTTTCCCAGCCAGCACTGCTCTTTAAAACACTGCTCTATAGTACAAAGATGGTGGAAAGAACTCAACATGGGGAGCCTGCCTTTAGGAACAGCCCCAATCTAGGTATAAGTATAATAATTAATTAATCTTATAAGGTCTAATTCCATTTAAAAAAGAAATATGGTATATTTAGCTATTTTTAATCAATAGGAGTGATTCAGGCACAGGTGAGAAAGGGAAGGCAATGTGTTCTGTTCCAGCCTACTACCGGCCCTGCAGAAATGTCAGGGACAACCCCTTTTTTATATTCAATAGGCTGGAATTAAGCCAACCAAATTTATTTGCAAAAGCTAAACAAAACAGTTCAAAACAGAGTTAAACAAATACAGACCGAGACTATATCAGAAGCTCTTCAAACGGTTGCCTTCAGCAACCAGCACCTCCTACACATTCCCCTTTTAAACAGCAGTCTCAAGGCATGGCTTCTCTTTGCCTTCTCTCGAGGTGCCTCATTGCTTTTCTTTGTTCACTTCTGCTAGTCTGCCTCCTGCTTTGAGTGTCCCTGAACAAAGCCATCTGTGGATTGTCTTCTTCCAATCTTTCAGGCTCACACAGCTGGGTCTGAGGAGGAACAAGATGGGAGGGGCCTGGCTGAGAGCTCTGCGGTGCATCAGAACTTTCCTCTGCAGGCTTTCCAATCCTCTCCTCCTCCTCCTCCTCAGAACTGTCCGATTCAGCTGCCGAACCCACAGGCCGACACTGAATCACAACACTATCCCGCACCGCAGGACCCTTCCCCCGGGTCTGCCGATCCGGATGCGGTCGGGATGGGAATTGTTCATGAAAAACAGACACCAAAGCAGGAGCATGAACGGTGGTCACGTCCTCCCAGGTGAACTGCTCTGGTCAGTAGCCTTTCCATTCAATCAGATACTGGAAATGACCTTTCAGCCAACGGGAGTCCCTAATGCTGGCGACCTCATACTCGGGGGCACTGTCTCCATCACGATGTCCTGATGGGGGAGGTTCTGCTCGGCGGACCAAAAGAGACCGATGAAAGACTGGATGTACGCGCAGGGAACGTGCAAGAGTTAAGCGATAGGCGACTGGATTGATGACAGCCTCGATTGGGAACGGTTCTAGATATCAGTGATCTAACTTTTTAACCGGCCATGTTGATGGTAGGTTCCTGGTGGACAACCAGACCCGATCTCCCACCGATAGTGGAGGCGTATTCCGCCTTGACCGATCAGCAAACATTTTGTAATCGGCCTTGGCCTTCTCTAATTGACGTTGCACCAATCGATGAATCGCCTGTAACTCTGCCATGTAGTTGTTCGCTGCCGGCTCCGGTCAGTCCACTGGTGAAAGGGGGGAAAAACGGGGGTGATATCCCACATTGGCCAAGAACGGTGTCATCTGTGTGGAGGTGTGCTGCGAATTGTTGAATGCAAACTCAGCTATGGCCAGATAGTCCACCCAATTGTTTTGCTGCAGATTGACGTAGCAGCGCAGATATTGTTCCAGAATACCAATGACCTTCTTGGTTCCCCTGTCAGTTTGAGGATGATGCACGAAGAGGCAAATCTTGATATCCAACGCATGCATCAACTCCTGCCAGAAACGGGCTGTAAACTGGGCCCCTCTATCAGAGACAACTCTATCAGGGAGGCTGTGCAGCTGAAACACCTGCTGAATGAACATACGACTAGTGGTGCGGGCTGACGGTAAACCACGACAGGGGATGAAATGCGCCATCTTGGTCAGCATGTCCACCACCACAAACACCGTTTTAAAACCAGAAGACGGGGGTAAATCCGTCAGAAAGTCCATGGACACAGCCCCCCAGGGTCTTTTGGGTGTCGGCAAGGGCTGCAGTAATCCAGGCAGGGCCCGTCGCTGACTTGGCCTGCCTACATGGGATACAGGAAGTGGCATAGGTCTGGACGTCATGTCGGACCCGGGGCCACCAGAAGGTATGGAAGACCAGGTTCAGGGTCTTGAACAGGCAAAAATGTCCCGGCGCCAGGTTATCGTGACACTGGCTGAGGATGAGTCCCCTGAGTGGCACTTTCGGAACGTAGAGCCGGTCACGATAATACAAGAGTCCATCCGTGACCGTCCAAGGAGAATCTGGCCCCACCTCCTCCTTCTGCTGAGCCACCCACACATCCTGCTGCTGTGCCTCCTGGATCCAAGCCCATATATCAACCAGCTCCCGCACCACAGCAAAAGACTCGATGGGGATCACTGTCCTGGGCAGAAGCTTGTCTTCCGGCTCAGGAATATTCGGGCTTCCTGGACAGAGCATTCGCTCTTTGATTGTGCCCGCTGGGCATGTACTTAACTCGGAAGTTGAACCTCGCAAAAAAAAAAAGAGACCACCGGATCTGGCGTTGGTTCAAGTTCCGAGCAGTCTGCAGGCTTTTTAAATTCTTATGCTCCGTCCGGACCGCGATTTGATGCAGCACTCCCTCCAGATGATGCCTCCAGGCCTCGAACGCCACTTTGATGGCCAGCAGCTCCTTCTCCCAGATTGTATAATTGCGCTCCAAAGGGTTCAGTTTTCGTGAATGGTACACGCAAGGGAAGAGGGCACCACTGGGTGTCGTTGCCTGGAGTAACACCGCCCCAATGGCAATGTCGGAGGCATCCGCCTCGACAAATGGCCGTTGCAGGTCAGGATGCTTCAAGATGGGCTCCTTCATGAAGGCTTCCTTCAAAGTCTGGAAAGCCTGTTGTTCTGGAGTGTTCCACTGAAACCGAGTCTTCTTCTGCAGGAGCCAAGTGAGGGGGGCTGTCGAGGCATCAAACCCAGGGATGAAAGCTCGATAATAGTTGGCGAACCCAAGAAGTCGCTGAACATCCTTCACACAACGTGGGTGTTGCCAACTTTGCAAAGACTCAACCTTACTCGGCTCCATGGCGATGCCCTCAGGAGAAATGCGGTGACCCAGGAAATCGATGGTCACCCGGTAGAACTGGCACTTCTCCAACTTGGCAAACAGCCGATGTTCTCGGAGTCCCTGCAGGACCTGATGGAGATGCTGATGGTGCACCTCACGTGACGGGGAGTAGATCAGGATGTCATCCAAGTAGATCACGACAAACTGATCCAACAAATCCCGGAAAATGTCATTCATGAAATGCTGAAACACGGCGGGGGCATTGGTCAGGCCAAACGGCATCACTGTGTACTCAAAATATCCATAGCGAGTACCAAACGCCGTCTTCCACTCATCACCCTGCCGAACCCTGACGAGGTTGTAAGCTCCACGCAGGTCCAGTTTCGTGAAGATCTTAGCCTCCCGGAGTCGGTCCAAGAGTTCAGGGATGAGGGGCAGCGGGTAACGATTGCGCACCATGATGGCGTTGAGTTTCCTATAATCGCAGCAAAGCCGCAATTCACCCGACTTCTTTTTGACGAAGAGCACGGGTGCAGACACTGGCGAGGACGAGGGCCGGATGAAACCGCGAGCCAAATTCTTCTCCAGAAAGTCCCGCAATGCAGCCAACTCGGGGTCCGACATGGAGTACAAACGCCCCACTGGGAGAGGCGCATCAGGAACTAAATCAATGGGGCAGTCATAGGGCCTGTGCGGGGGTAATTGATCCGCCTCTGTCTCGCTGAACACATCAGCAAAGTCGGACAGTTCGGGAGGCAAGGAAACCCCTGGGGAACCCTCCACCTGGCCGGCACAGATATGGAGGGAGTGGTCCACGCACTGCAAGCTTGGGAAGGTGACCAAGTTCTGTGACCAATAGATCTGTGGGTCATGCGCCCGGAGCCACGCCAGTCCCAAGACCACGGGGAAGTGCAATCTGAGGTGATATAGAACTGGATGGCCTCCACATGGGAACTGATGGCCATACATAATGGTTGCGTGGCGGCCGTAATTGGCCCAGACAGGAGCACTCGACCATCGATAGTCTCCACTAACATGGGCGGATCCACCGGGCACTGGGGAACAGCCCATTTGGCCACAAATGCTGAGTCCATAAAATTTGTGGTGGCCCCAGAGTCAATTAAGGCATGGACTGGAATCCCCTCTGGCTTGCCAGGAAAGATCAGACGTGCCTCCAAAATCAGATGCCGTGGAGGTCCACAGGCAGCATCGGAAAGACGTCGCTCAGTGTTGTTGTGGGACGCCCGATCTATCACACCGTCTAGATCTGGCTCGGGGCGTTTCCCGACAGAAAAGTAGGGGACTTTCTCGGGGCAGACTCGGTCACTGATGCCCGCTGTCGCTTCTTTGGGCAAAAAGCAGCCAAATGCCCAGGGTCCCCACAGTAAAAACACAACCCCCCCGATCGTCGTCTGTTCATTTCAGTCACCGATAGTCGAGACCTGGCGGCACCCAGCTCCATTGGCTCCTCCCTTTGAACTGGGGGCTCACGCACAACAGGGACAGCAGGGGTCTGTGGGGTGGCACGGCGACTCCTTCGCTGCTGCAACCGAGCATCGAATATCCACACAGGCCAGCTCATCCAACATCTCCTCCGACAATCCATCCTGGAAGGCATCCACAAGCGCAGCCTCATTCCAGGCGGAATCCTGGCTAAGCAGCCGAAAATCGCTGATATAGCCCTGTAGGGGACGTTGACCCTGCCTCAGAGCTTTCAGGCGTCGAGTAGCAGTCTGCGTCTTTATAGGGTCCTCATACATCAGACGCATATGAACACAAAACCCCACAAAGTTGTCCAACAATGGGCTAGGTTGAGCCAGCAGAGGCGTGCCCCAACGAGCTGCATCACCCGAAAGAAGGCTTAACACAAACCCCACCTTATCCCGGTCAGTGGGGAAATCAGCTGTACTCACGCTGATAAAGAGCTGGCATTGTCCCAGGAAAGCAGGAAACAGTTCTGGAGTGCCTGTAAATTTATCCGGCATCGCAACTTGGCATTTTCTCCTGGGTGGGGGTGATGGTGGGGGTGCAGCATGAACCTGAGCTTGCAGTTGAGCCACCTGAGCTGCCAGCAAAGTGAGTTGCTGGGTGAGCTAGGCATTCTCAGCACGTAGCTGCTCCATAATATTAGTAAGGGGTGGGAGGCTGAAGGCAAACTGTTCTGTACCAGCCTGCTACCGGCCCTGCAGAAAAGGCAGGGACAACCCCTTTTACAAGAAGGCAAGAGGCTGGAATTACGCCTGCCAAATTTATTACCACAAAAACAAACGGAAGAAGACAAACCAAGAAACAGGAGCTTTAAGAAACATGAACTATCCAAGCGGTTGCCTTCAGCAAACCAGCCCTCCCCACACATTCCCCTTATATAGAGGTCAGGGCGTGGCTTCTCTCTGCCTCCTTCCGAGAAGCCCCATTGCCTTCCTCTGTTTACTCCTAATTGACTGCCTCCTGCGTCGGGCGTCCTTGAACAGGGCCAGCTGTGGGTCATCTTCATCCACACTGTCAGGCTCACACAGCTGGGTCTCCATGGTGACCAAGTGGGAGGGGCCTGGCTGAGGGCTCTCATCAGCAAGATCTTCAACCCCCTCAGCAAGGTCTTCAACACCCCCCTCCTCCTCCTCTGAGTCGTCCGACCCAACTGCCGAACCCACAGGCTGACCCTGAATCACAACACTAGCAAAACGTTTCGTGCAGCATATTTACAGATTGCATTGGGCACTACAACGCATCATATCTGATAGGGGGGTGCAATTTACGTCGGCATTTTGGAAAGAATTTTTATCTCTTTTAGGAACCACCCAAGGACTGACATCTAGTCACCATCCTCAGGGGAATGGTCAATGTGAAAAATCTAACTCAGTACTTGAGCAATATTTAAGATGCTTTATTAATTTCCAGGAAACAAATTGGACAGACCTACTGCCTTTCACAGAAGTGGCATATAATAATGCAGTCCACTCTAACACAGGTTACACTCCTTTTCAAGTAGCTACCAGTCAAAGTTTCAACGCCCTGCCAGAACTAACCCCAAACGAAACGGTAATTCCCAAACTGAAGGAATGGATTGCTCAATTACAAAACATCTGGCCAATCATTAGGAAAGCTTTAGACGAAGCTAGACAAGCTTACAAGACACAGGTGGAGAAAAAAAGAGTCGATCCCAAACGATTCAGGGTGGGAGAGATGGTATATCTATCCACAAAATACCTTAAATCACTACAACCCTGTAAAAAACTTGGACCAAAATATATTGGGCCTTTTCCAATCAAAAGAATCATAAACCCAGTAACAGTTGAACACCTCCAATCATGGTGGAAGGAGAACAACACTTTGAGGTGAAGGAAATCCTAGATTACAGGAAACACCATGGAGCAAGTCAATATCTAGTAGCTTGGAAACACCTCCCCTCCTCAGAAAATGTGGGTCAATAAACACATTAGAGCACCAAAGTTGCTTAAGAGGTTTCATACAGAATGTCCTAACAAACCGGGCTAACATTTATATTTCATTTCCTCTACAGATGGACCTATCTTTCTTTTAAGGAGAGCAGATTGTCAGATTCCATTTATATTCCATTCCTAAATCCCTATCTGTACAACCCTAAATCTCCCCCCTTACTGGATTCTGCCATTCCCAAGGAGGAGAAGAGAAGATGTTAATTGGCCATCCCTATCCATTAGATGCAAGGTTATTTATTCAGCCTGCCTGGAGGCCATCATCAAAGCCCAGGGAAAAGAACCTTTGAACTGAGAAAAAAAAGGAAGGGGGGGGGAAAGAGAATCTGGTTTGTATCTCCGATTGGAATTTGAAGGGGAGGAAGCAATGGTTGTAAAGGCATGGAAGATCCCTTTTCCCATGGAAAGTTTGGACACCTGAAACTTAATTGATCCGGGACTGACCAAATGGACTGAGGGAAGGGTTTACTTTGGGACACTTTAAAAGTATCGATCTTCAACACAGTTTCCAGATCCTGTCTAGATTTTCCACTGTCAATCATGTTTTAGTAAAAGTTCCTGCTTGGACAACCCTGTCTCCAAGAGTTCTTCTTTCCTAAGATGTGGATTGGGGTGGGTCCTGACAGGCAGCCTGTTACTCCATGTGCTTGGACAAAAGCACAGATATCAATAACCATGCCAGGCTGGCAGTAATTTTGCGTTATGCTGCTGGTGACACCATGAGAGAAGAGCTGCTGAAACTGATGTCTTTGCCTGAAAGAAAACAAGGTATAGATATCTACAATGCTGTGAAAGAAGCTTTTCTATCACAAGATGTAAGACCAGAAAAGCTGGTTTCAATTACAAGTGATGGAGCACCTTCTATGGTGGGGGCAACATCTGGTTTCATACAGTTGTTTCTTCAAGAAACAAAACACAAAGTAATTCAGTTCCACTGCATCATTCACCAGGAAGCTCTCTGTGCCAAGGAAAGCAACAAACAATTTGACAATGTCCTCAAAGACATCACAAAAATAGTTAATTACATCATGGCTCATGCTCTGAATTGTCAGCAATTTCAAGTACGACTTGAGGAGGTTCAGGCACAGTATGATTGTTTAATTATGTACAACAATGTCTGGTGGCTGAGCAGAGGACAGGTCCTGGAGAGATTTGTTGCCTGCTTGGATGAAATTCGGCTTTTTATGCATGATAAAGAGCAAGAATATGCACAGCTCACTGATATGGCCTGGCTTACCAACCTCATGTTTTTCACAGACTTTACACACCACTTCAGCCTGCTGAATAAGCAATTACAAGGTGCAGGGAAAACAACAGACAGAATGTTTGGTGATATCAAAACATTTGAGAGAAAACTGCAGGTTTTTGAAAGAGACCTTGAAAGTGGGCAGCTGAAATATTTTCCTACTCTACAAGTTCATTTAGAAAATTGTACAACATTTGCAGACAATCCTACAAGCCATCAGGAAATCTACAAATGGTTTTCTAGCATTGTTGCAGCTGCAAAAGTAAATTTTAGTAATAGATTTTCACAGTTCCGAAAAATTGAGACAACCCTGTGTTTTCTTACTGTTCCAGATAAAGCCAAATTTGAAGAACTTGATCTTTCCTGCTTAGAGTGGTTAGATTTAGGAAATCTGGAAATGGAGCTACTGGAATTCCAAGAACATGCTATCTGGAAAAATAAATTCTGTGACCTGCATGAAACACTAGAGAAGATGGAACGGATGACAAAGGACAGCATAGTTTTGAGAATGAAATCTTGAAAGTGTGGAATTCTCTGCCAGATAATTTTAAATGCATGAAAGCACTTGGGATTGCTCTCCTTACTTTGTTTGGATCATCTTACGCTTGTGAGCAGCTGTTTTCAGCTATGAATTTTATCAAATCAGACAACAGAAGTAGACTAACAGATGACCTGAGTGCTGCATGTGTTGGTCTCAAAATTACAGACTATGAGCCAAGGGTAGATAAATTATCAGCAGCCATACAACAGCAAAAATCACATTAATTCTTTTACTTTTCAATAAAAAGTTGTTTCAATAAAAAGGTCTGTTATTGTGTTTTTGGGAGGTGGAGTGAGTGGGGAATTTTTTCTTTTTGCCTCGTGCTGTTTTAAAAAGAATGGACCCCAATGCCCCCCTGCATAGCCAGAAGCCTTGTGCCATCTGCTGCTGTGCTCCCCCAGCCTCTCTTTCCCTTCCTTTGAAATCTCCCCCCCCCCCCAATCGTCCCGTTCCTTCTGAATTAAAAAGAGAGAAAGCCAAGTTTTTTCTTTTGTGGTCTTTACATATTTAACCTGCAGCTAGAAGGAAGTGGGGAAGAAAACCATTACGCGACACTTTTCTGTTTTAATTGTTTTTTCCTTGTCGCTTTTTGGAGTTTTCATCTTGCTTTTGTGAGAGGGCAGAATTTGGGAGGGGGTCTAGTTGCCCTCCTGAAAGCTACCAGCTTAGCAAGGTGCCCGCCT
Source organism: Vipera berus (assembly GCF_964194415.1). Taxonomy (NCBI): domain Eukaryota; kingdom Metazoa; phylum Chordata; class Lepidosauria; order Squamata; family Viperidae; genus Vipera; species Vipera berus. Next base: position 58,610,339 of record NC_138209.1, on the reverse strand, counting down.
GCCAGCGCTCTTCCCCCTCTCAGGCTTTTCCGGGGGTGGTGGTGTTTGGTTTGTATTCCCGTCCCATCTGCTGAGTGGTTGCATTAGGTTTTGGTCTCTTCTGTCATGCTTTGAGGTTACCCATGAAGAACATTGGTGGGGGGATACCCACTCTGGTTACTAAGCTTGCTTAAGCCCTCTTCCACCACCTCCTCACCGGAGCCCCCCTTTATCTGCAACCCCAGCCCCTAACTCACCTTGCCCCACGGCAATGGCAACCCTGCCCTGCCCCCTCCCTTGCCTCACCTCACCCTGCAGGACAAGCCTCCTACTCACTGCCCCACCCGCCAGAGAACACCTGGATCTCTCCCAATCCTGCTTGCCCAGCCCTGACAGGCATCCCTCTCCAGGAGCGACATCGAGGTGGCCACACCCACCCAGGCCACACCCACCCATGCTGCCATGACTACTGTAGCCACGCCCACTTAGTGGCCACACCCACTTGGTGGCCACGCCTACTTGGTGGCCACACCCACTTAGTGGCCACGTCCCCGTCACTCGGCGATACATAAGTGGGTTTCAGGTTGCAGTTTGGGCACTTGGTCCCAAAAAGGTTCGCCACCACTGTCTTAGAGCGTAAATTATCTTTTCCATGTCCCATATTTCCTGCAAGTTTTTTTCCACCTGAGTTAAGTCATACTTACTTCTATTGTTAAGTTCCATCTTTAAATCTTTCCTCTGGTTTATATCAAGTTGTCTGTTTTATCTGCTCGCTCTCTATTTTTGTTTTCTGAGAGTTTTTTTGTTGTAAAGTTGAATTGGAGATGTATTCATTTATATTTTCAAAGTTATTTTTAATTGTCTCGTGGTATGAGATCATTGTTGTTTGAATTAGTTGCAACACAGCATATATCTCCTCCTGGAAAGTGTTTGTTCTTTTCTTGGTATATTCTTTCTGTAGATCTCTGGTTTCCCATGATAGCCAAAAATCAGGGTTTTCCTTTCTCTGCAGACAACTTTAGAGTCACAGTTGAATAAGCATTTGTAATCCAGAAAGGTCAATTTTCTTTTCCTAACATTTATAATTCTAGCTTTGTAGGTAACCCAAAATGTTTTATTTTTTGGCACAGCTGTTCTCTGTTATTAAGACACTGAAGGTCACAAAAAACAAGTTATCCTTTCCTGGGCTTTGCCAGTTCCTATATTGGAGCAACTACTGTTGTATATTTTCATCCACCACTAGATGTCAGCACCAGTTTGTTTTTCAGTTTTCAGAATAAACAATTGGTTTTCTTTTTTATGATTTAAAAGGGAAATCTTAACAAATTCCACCAATTTCAAACTTATCCAGATTTAGATCTTATATTCAATTCATTTCAATATATTTCTGTCCCCCCTAAAAAGTTTAATTTGCTGCTTACGTCTGTAGGAAGGTGGGGCAAAGATCCCCCTCCTTCTCACTTTTGGAGGCTTTTTGCTTCTTGGTTTTTTCCCAGGAAGTCAATTACAAATTGAAGAGAGAAAATCACTGTTCTTATCCAGTTCCAACACATTTACAGTCAGCTTAAAATAGTGTTTTGGGCTTCAGCTGCTTGTAGCTTGGACTAGACTCTGGAGTTAAGCTAGCTTGTCTCCTGCTGGTTTCTGGAGGGCTTTTCCCAGACCGATTGGATCAACCACTGTCTCTCTGCGATTGGCGGGACTTCCCTCCTTCTTTGTCGTCTCTCTGGGGCGACTTCAGGCCCATTTAGGATCCCCTAGCAGGCAGAAATCGGCCATAGGATGCAAAGCCCTGCGATCCCTCGGCTGCTGTACTACTACGTAAAACCAGAAGCCGACGCTCAAAGCTATCTTTTTGACCTCTTTGGTGTACACATTGTGGAGATACAACCTAATAACATTCATCTTTCTCTACTGTTCATGACTGAATGTCTCTTTATAGTTGTAATGGATTTCTTGATTTCTTGGTTGTTTGTATCCAGATGTTTACTACTGTCAAACACTTCACCCATGTACTTGTTTGCACGAGTGAATTGATTTGAGATTGTGCTGACTCCACCACACATTTCCTGCTTTATCATGAGCACCATATCATAATCGCTCAACAACTCCAGCTTAACCTGTAACCTTTTTTTTCCCCCTCCGGAGAAGATGGCCGCGGCCCGCGGCTGAGCTAGAGAATGCGGGAGGGTGAGTCCTGGCTGGCTGAGCCCTAAGGAGGCTGTTGCTTGCTGCACGGCCTCGGATGGGCACCGGGAGTTCCCGGTGCCGTAACAACTTGCCGAGGCCACGGGAGATGTTGGTGTGGCGGTCTGGGTGCGCCGGGCCTGACCCGCGGCGGCTGCGTTTTTGAGGATGCCGGAGATGTGTCGGGCGGCGAGGAGCCTGGGCCTAAAGTGGCCGGTCCGATCCGAGCGACGGGGCGCCTGGGACCTGCGGCGACCGCGGCGACGCCTTTTGAGGCCGTTCGGCATTTTGACTGGTCGGTGAGGCGCCGGGACCCACGGCAGTTAGGATGCTTTGGCGAGGCTTTTCGGCCCACGATGACTGCAGTAACATCTTGTGGGCCCCGCTCGAGGCGTGATCCGGGCGGTGAGACACCCAGGACCTGTGGCGGCCAGGACGATCTCCGCGTGGCCATTTGTGATTTGGGCGGAGGGGCGCTTGGCCTGGGATGGCCGAGTGCTCAATCTGATGGTCAGTTGGTGGACTTTCCCCTCCGGTGGAAGTTCCGTGGGGCTGGAGACATGCCAACCGAGGGGCCACGGGCTTTTCCTCCCCTGTGAAGGCCCTTTCGGGGCCGTTTTTGGAGGGCCCGGCTGTGGTTGGCCGGACCTGGAACCTGCAGCCAGAGATTTGGATTATATCTATCTGTTATTAGAACTATGGATGCCTCCACCGACAAATGGACTATTACTACCTCCCAGTCATTGGACCTTTCTTCTCCCTCTCTGCGACCTGTTGGAATTGGATGGTGACATTCCCTGATGCCGGAAGATCTTCTTGTCACTGTGAGAGGGTGACTTTGCTTGGGAGTCACTATCCAGCTCTGTAATTTTATCATCAATGGCTGTTGTATTGATTTTAGCCAATCCGTTTCCTCTTGCGTTTAGCTTATTGTATTTCTTTTATCTTATTGATGATCTATTCCGCAGGCACGTTGCTTGCCCTGAGAGATTCCCCCCTCTCCCAGGTGTGGCCCTCTGGTTTGTGCCGCCGATTCCTTAATGACAGATCCTGGGATCCCGAGAGGTGGCATGGGACAAGGAGGAGGCTTAGGGATTTTTTATGTAAACTTTTTAACGGGTTAGGGAGGGGGGAGGGATGTAAGTTCCAGCAGAAAGTTGGAGGGACTTTGCTGGATCTTTCCCAATCCAGGTTGGTAAATGGTCGTCACGGCGGGGGGAGGGTCTTGGGGCCCGAGGGGATGGGGTGGGGACATTGATCCCCACGGTGATTGGGAATGGCGGCAGACGGATGAACAGAGGGCCATATCGAAACTTGGGATCGCGCACCCGCTATATTCGAGCGGTGGCGCGCTCCGACCCTCTGGCCTCATCCTGCTTTTCCGGGGGTGGGGGAGGACAGGTACCTGAGCTCAGGCTGGTTTATTTGAATGCCAGGTCTGTGGTGAATAAGGCTCCCCTCATTCGGGATTTGATTGAGGAGGAAGGTGCAGACCTGGCATGCATTACTGAAACCTGGTTGGGCCCGGAGGAAGGGGTCCCTTTGATTGAGTTATGCCCACCAGGTTTCCGTGTGCTTCATCAGTCTCGGGCTCAGGGTAGGGGCGGGGGGGTGGCAGTTGTTATTAAGGAGGCCCTTTGTCCGCGGGAGACCACTGCCCCGCAGATTGGCAGATGTGAGTCCCTTCTCCTGAGGTGGGGTCCTGGGGGTCAGTTGGGTCTGTTGCTCACGTACCTTTCTCCCAGCTGCGTGGCAACAGCCCTGCCCGGGCTACTCGACGCTCTCTCACAGTTGGCAGTTGAGTTTCCCAGGCTTATGGTTCTGGGAGATTTTAATCTGCCTTCCCTGGGTGGTGCGTCGGGGGTGGCCCGAGAGTTCATGGCTTCCATGATAGCCATGGACCTGACCCAGATTATTCAGGGACCGACTCAGGAGGGGGGAAACACGCCCGACCTTATTTTCATCTCTGGGCAGTGGCTTAATGGTCTGGGTGGGGTTACTCCATCTCAACCCCTTTCTTGGACAGACCATTATCTCCTACGGCTGGGCCTCCATCATGCCACTCCACGCTGCTGGGACGTGGAACCGACCAGGTGGTTCCGCCCCAGGCACGTGATGGACCCAGATAGGTTCCAGACGGCGCTTGGACTGATTCCTTCCTCCCTATCCCACAGCCCGGTCGAGACCTTAGTTGATGCCTGGCAACGGGCGGCTTCCGAGGCTCTCGACCGTGTTGTGCCTTTGCGGCCTCTGACCCGGCGCAGATCCCGGCTCGCTCCTTGGTTCTCCGCGGACCTGCGGGAGATGAAGCGCCGGAGAAGGGGACTAGAGAGCATTTGGAGGTCCAGTTGGTCTGAGTCTGACCGAACACAGTTAAAATCCATTTCTAGATCTTATCTTGCGGCAATGGAGGTGGCGAAGCGTGCTTACTTCGCCACTCTCATTGCATCCGCAGATAACTGCCCGGCCGCCCAATTTAGAGTGACCCGTTCCCTTTTAAATCAAGGGACGGGAGAGGACCCCTTGCAGGGACGGGCCGAGGAGTTTAGTGAGTATCTGGTGGATAAAATCGCTCAGATTCGGCTGGCTTGGACTCCGACTGGGCAGTGTCTGACGAAGGGGAAACGATGGGTTTGGCCGATAATATCTGGGAAGAGTTTGATCCTGTGACTCCGGATGAAGTGGACAGGATCATGGGGAAATTAAGTGCCGCCACGTGTTTGTTGGACCCGTGTCCCTCCTGGCTGGTTTATGCGGCCCGGGAGGTTACACGAGGCTGGCTCCTGTCAGTTATAAATGCTTCCTTGAGTGAGGGGTGCTTCCCTGCCGCCTTGAAGGAGGCGGTGGTGAGGCCCCTCCTCAAGAAACCTGCCTTGGATTGACTTCCGGGTGGCAAGGCTCCGCCGCCGGCAGCCATTCTAGCTGTCAGCCCCGTCGTCTCCGTGGAGACGCCGAAAACAGCGCCGATCAGCTGTTTTGACGGCTCAGAAGCCCGCTCCTCGGGAGAAGAGGAGGGGGTGAGCGCCCAGGCAGGGGTAGAGCTCTCCCGGGCCGCCAGAGTTGAAACTCTGGTGGCTGAAGGATCGAGCCCCCCCCCGAAGCCTGAGTTTGCTCCGGACCTCGGGACGCCTCTGCTCCAGGGCTTTGGAGCAGAGCAGGGTGTAGCAACCATCCCTGCCAGCAAGAGTTAACTTCAGATAACTTGGATGCAGGCAGAGCGGTACAGGAGAATCAGGTGAAAGAAAGTTTATGATCTTTAACTCGGTGGACTTTGCGGAGTTTGATAAAAGTGAAAGTGCGCAACAGGCAATAGTGGGTGAAAATGGCTGCCAAATCTTCTAAAGTTCCTAGAAGCGCGGGGGCTTCCCCGGTGCAGCAATCTTCGCTACAAGCTTTAATGCCCCCTCCCCCTGCACCTGCACCTGTACCAACTTTTACAGTGAAAGATCTGCAGGATGTTTTGCAAGAGGCTTTGAAAAAGCAATCTCAACAATTAGCTGAACTTATGGAGGAGAAGGTTACAGAAATGAGGGCAGACATTTTACTTGCATTTCAAGGCATGGCTGTATGTATAGAGCGCCTGGACGAGAGAGTGGAAGATCTCAGCCAAAATAATATCAGATTAGATGCAAAAATGACAGAGACTGAAAATGTGGTGGATAGGAATGACGACGATTTGACCTTGGTACAGTACAGGGAGATGGAGTTCGCTGTGAGAATTAGAGGTTTAAAAGAGGATTCTAAGGAAAATTTGAAAAAAATAGTCTGAGGCTTTGGAAGGTGTTTTGGAGCGACTAGCAGAAGAAATTATGGTGGATATAGACAAAATATTTCGTGTTAATTCGTGGATTGCAAGACAAAGGAAATTACCCAGAGATGTGGTGGTTTACTTTACAAAGAGAGCAATTAGAAATGAGGTTATTCAAGCTTTCTATAATAATAAATTTGCAATTGCTGAACAAGAAGTTTTAATTTTAAAAGAGATTCCTCCAAGAATCTTAAGAAGGAAGGAATTTGCTTTTCTGGCACAGGAATTAAGAAGACGGGATATTCAGTTCAGATGGGAGATACCAGTGGGCATGGTGGTGATGTATGCAGGCACGAGACATCGTCTTCTTACAGTGTTACAGGCACGTGATTTTTATACTAATGTTTTAAAAGCAGTCCCCATAACACTTTTGGAATCTAAAAAGAAGAATGGTGAGGGAGTGTGTCAACCACAAAGCGAGAATCTACAAGGTGCCGAAGGAGTTACGCAGATGAAAAATGGAGAATTCCAGAAAATTATAGGAGTGGATCAAATTTCAGTATCATCGGAGGAGGTTAGAGACCAGAGAATGACACGTGCTGCTGCTAGACGAATGAGACAAGAGCAAGAACAAGAACAGCAGAGAGTTATGATGGCACCTCCAAAACCTACTTACAGTGAAGCAGTGGGAGGAGCGCGACCTAAGAGAGTGCAGGTGATTTTGGAAGAAGCGCTCCAAAAGCTTCAGGTCGCGAAAGATGGCGACAAAGTTTCTAACCTGGAATGTTAATGGTTTAAATTCACCACAGAAGAGAAAGAAAGTATTTCAATATTTAAAACAATTTAAGAATGATGTTATTTGTCTACAAGAAACACATATTAGAGCCACGGATCAAAAGTATTTGATAAACTCAAGGTTGGGCACACAGTTTATTGCTTCTGCAACTGATAAGAAAAATGGAGTGGTTATTTATGTTAAGAATACTCTGACAGCGGCTTTAATTGAAGCAGATAAACAAGAAAGATATGTTATAATTGAACTGTTAATAGAAGGCAAGAAAACGCTTTTGTTTGGACTATATGCTCCTAATCAACAACAAGGAGATTTTTACAGTTTACTACACAGCAAGATTATTCAGTGGGATTATAAATCTTGTATTTTGATCGGAGACTGGAACGGTGTTTTGGATGTACAAATGGACAAGGTTTTTTTTTTTAAAAGCACCCCAAGTCATGCTAGACTGCCTAAATCTTTTTTTGAGATGAAGGAATTGCGAGACATTTGGAGAGAAAGAAATCTGCAAGAAAAGGACTATACTTTTTTCTCCAACAGGCATCAATCTTTCTCCAGGATTGACTTTATATTAATCACTAATGACTTTTTTTCTAGGATTAAGAAGATTAAGATTTGTCCAAGAACTATGTCTGATCATAGTCCATTATGGTTAGAGATAGAAAAAGATAATAGGGATAGACGGTCCTCGCGTTTAATAGAAAACTTGTTTAGATATCAGGAAAATGTGGATGAGTGTAAAAAACAGATGAAGGAATTTTTTAAAATTAATATGCACAAAGGTACTTCTATTGAGATGGTTTGGGATGCAAGTAAAGCTTATATGAGAGGTGTACTAATATATTTGAACAATAAATATAGATGTAACTTGGAATCTAGGAGGAAACAATTAGAGGATGAAATTAAGGAAAAAGAAAAGGCCTTAATTTTGAATCCATCTGATGGGAAGATTAAAGAGGTAATTACTTTATTAAGGGTTCAGTTTGATAAGTTAATGGCAGATCAAGTGGCAACTAATTTACGGTATGCTAGACATAATATTTTTTGTAATGCTAATAAACCAGGTAGATGGCTAGCTTATTTGTTAAGGAAGAAGCAAAGGGTTTCTAATATAGATAGAATAGAACATAAGGGTAAGGTAGTGTACCAGTAGAGTCTTATCAAAAAGATTTTTGTTGATTTTTATTCTACGTTGTATGCCAGAGATAAGATTAGAGATGCAGATATAGATAATTACTTGGCAAGAGCTAATATTCCTGTTCTTACGCAAGATCAAAAGGAAGGGATGAATCAATTAATAACTGATGAAGAATTTTTTTTAGCAATCAAGCAACTGAAAGTGGGCAAAGCACCGGGTACGGATGGATTGACTGCTGTGTATTATAAAAATTTACAGTTAGAGATGGTGAAGCCTTTAAGGGAATTGTTCCAGACAATTCAAATGGGAGGAGGGGTACCTCCGTCTTGGAAGACTGCTTTTATTTCCTTGATTCCGAAGGAAGATCAGGATGTCACCCAAGCAAAAAATTATAGGCCAATATCACTTTTGAATACGGACTACAAGATATTTGCCAAAGTTTTAGCTAACAGATTGATGAGGGTAATACAACATGTAATTCATGGTGATCAAACTGGGTTTATAAGTGGTAGACAAATGAAGAACAATGTGAGACACATAGTAATTTGTTGGAATTTTTGGAAAGAAATAATCAGATCCCTGCAGCGTTGATCTTCTTGGATGCTGAAAAAGCCTTTGATCAATTGGATTGGCAATTTCTGATGAAGGTATTAGAGAAAATGGAATTTGGGGATAAATTTCTATAACCAATCAGGGCAATATATCAAAAGCAAACAGCCCGCATAGTCAATAACAGTCTGACTGAAGTATGTAATATTGAAAAAGGCACAAGGCAGGGGTGCCCATTGTCACCTCTATTATTTGTCTTAACATTGGAAATATTACTGATTAAAATACGTGACTCGGATAAAATTAAGGGAATTCAAATTAGAGACCAGGATTATAGATTGAGGGCGTTCGCAGATGATCTGGTTGTTACAGTGACTCAGCCTGATTATTAAGTTGTAGAATTGATGGAGATAATAATGCAATATGGGAAAGTTTCTGGATTTAAGATCAATATACAAAAAACTAAAATGTTGTCTAAAAACATGGCAGTGTTACAAAAGGCTGTTTTAGAAGAGCTAACAGGATTTGAAATAGTTAAAAGGGTTAAATATTTGGGGATATATTTGTCACCCTCAAATGTGAAGTTATATAAAAATAATTATGAAAAGTTATGGGGAAAAGTACAAAAAAATTAGATAGTTGGAAAAAATTACAATTATCCTTATTGGGAAGAATTGCAGCAGTGAAAATGAATGTTTTGCCAAAATTTTTATTTTTATTTCAAATGATACCTATACGTAAAAAGGATTTAAATTTGGAGGAATGGCAAAAAGAAATTAATAAATTTGTTTGGGCAGGGAAAAAGCCACGAGTTAAATTTAAGATTATGCAGGATACGCGTGAAAGAGGTGGTCTTAAAATGCCTAATTTTAAATTATATTATGAAGCTGCTGCTTTGTCAGCGATAAGTGACTGGTTTAATTTAACACAAGCGAGATTATTAAATCTTGAGGGACATGATTTGTTATTTGGATGGCATGCATATTTATTGTATGATAAGAAGGTGGATAATGTGTTTAAGATACATATTTTAAGGTTTGCTCTGTTGCGAGTTTGGAAAAAGTACAGACACAAGTTAAACTATAAGATACCTATTTGGGCAATACCTAAACACGCAATAGAAAATATAAGTGTGGGATTCAAACATGATGTGACTACATATAAGGAAATTTTAAGTTTGGAAAGGAATGTATGGCAATTAAAGTCATATAACATTTTAAAAGAAGAAAAGATAGTACAAACTTGGTTTCAGTATGGGCAATTACAGGCTAGGTGGAAAGAGGACCAGAAAACTGGTTTTTTGATGACTGATGAAAATTTGGTAAAGCAAATTAGAGATCAAGGTCAAGCTCATATAAAAAGGATATATCTTGCATTGATAGAAATTGATTCAGAGACGGAACTTGTCAAAGACTGTATGATAAAATGGGCTCAGAATTTTCAAGAAGTTATCACAATGGATACTTGGGAAAAGATTTGGGTGAGAAATGTAAAATTTGCACAGGCCCAAAATTTAAGAGAGAATTTTTATAAAATGTTTTATAGATGGCATTTAGATCCTAAAAAATTAGCAAGCATGTATCCGAACTGCCAGCCCAAATGTTGGAGGTGTGGCTATGCAACGTATTTGGGTATGCAACGTATTTTCATATATGGTGGACTTGTAAAAGGGTTAAAGCATTTTGGATTAAAATTTGGTGGAATATGCAAAAAATATTCAAGAAAAGGATAAAGTTTTGTCCGCAATTGTTTTTATTGGGCATTATCACAGATACTACCGTTGTGGACACAAAGCTGATGTTGAATTTAATTACGGCAGCGAGACTTTTAGTAGCGCAATATTGGAAGAAGGAAGAACTGCCAACTATAGAAGAATGGACTTTAAAAGTTTCCAATTTGGCGGAAATGGCAAAGATTTCAGCGTATCTGAAAGACCAATCGCAACAGAGATATATTGTGGAGTGGAGAAGATGGATTGATTATATCCAGAATAAATATGGGACTAAAAAGTTTCACTTAGCATTTGAATAAGTAGTGGATTTATATGATGTATAACTAGCTTGTAGTTATTTTATTAAGAGTTAAAGTGCGATAGAATTGAATATTTTATTGTTGTTTGCATATTTTAGATTATGTTTGTTTGTATTTTTATACCCTGTATTTAGCTCTGGGAAGTCAGGGAGGGGGGGAGGGGAGGGGAGTGTTGGGGAGGTTTGGGGAGAGGGGAGGGGGAGGGGAGGGGTTTTGTATTTAAAAATGTACCGTAAAACTTTTCAATAAAAAAAAAGAAACATGCCTTGGATCCAGCTATCCTAAACAACTTTCGTCCTGTCTCCAACCTTCGCTTTCTTGCGAAGGTTGTTGAGAGCGTGGTGGCACGGCAGCTCCCTTTGGTCCTGGAGGAAACTGAGTATCTGGATCCATACCAATCGGGTTTCAGGCCCGGGTACTGCACGGAGACGGCATTGGTCGCACTGGTGGATGATCTCTGGCGGGCCCGAGACAGGGGTTATTCCTCTGTCCTGGTCCTTTTAGATCTCTCAGCGGCTTTTGATACCATCGACCATGGTATCTTGCTGCAACGTCTTGCGGGGTTGGGAGTGGGAGGCACTGTTTTACGGTGGTTCTCCTCCTACCTCTCGGGTCGTTCGCAGACGGTGTTGACAGGAGGGCAGAGGTCAGCCCCTAGGCCCCTTAGTTGTGGGGTGCCTCAGGGGTCGGTACTCTCGCCCCTCCTGTTCAACATCTATATGAAGCCGCTGGGTGAGATCATCCGTGGTTTCGGGGTGAGGTATCATCAATATGCTGATGATACCCAGCTCTTTATCTCCACCCCGAACCAACCCAGTGATGCCCTCGATGTGATGTCCCGTTGCCTGGAAGCGGTACGGATTTGGATGGGGAAGAACAGGCTCCAGCTCAACCCGGCCAAGACTGAGTGGCTTTACGTACCAGCATCTCGACTTGTCCAAGAGGTTCCATCTTTGGTTATGGGGGGAGAGGTGTTGCCTCCCGTTGATAGGGCGCGCAATTTAGGCGTCCTCCTGGATTCACGACTCAGTTTTGAAGATCATATTGGAGTCGTGGACAGGGGGGCATTCGCCCACGTTTGCCTGGTGCGCCAGTTGCGCCCCTATCTGGACCAAGATGCCCTACGTATGGTCACTCATGCACTCGTCACCTCTCGGATAGATTACTGCAATGCTCTCTACATGGGGCTGCCCTTGAAGACCACCCGGAGGCTCCAGCTGGTGCAGAATGCGGCCGCGCGGGTAGTGATGGGAGCATCCCGATACTCCCATATTACACGCCTCCTGCGTGAGCTGCATTGGCTACCAGTTGTCTTCCGGGCAATATTTAAGGTGCTGGTACTTACCTTTAAAGCCCTACATGGCTTAGGCCCGGGATATCTGCAGGACCGTCTGCTGCCGGGGACGACTTCCCATCGCCCAGTGCGCTCACACAGAGAGGGCCTCCTCAGGGTGCCGTCGGCCAGTGTCGGCTGGCAACCCCCAGGGGGAGGGCCTTCTCTGTGGGAGCACCAGCCCTTTGGAATCAACTCGCCCTTGAGCTTCGGATGGCCCCGGACCTCCGGTCCTTTCGCCGCGACCTCAAAACTTTCTTTTTCCATCAGGCTGACCTGGATTGGTGATGGGTTTTTAAAAGTTTTAATTTTTAACTGTGTAATTAATATTTGGGGCTGTTATTTAATTTTTTCTTAACTTTTGTACTGTTGTTTTTTATTGCTGTTAGCCGCCCTGAGTCCTCTGGGAGATAGGGCGGCATATAAGTCCCATAAAATAAATAAATAAATAAGCTTCAGTGCCGCATCCCAGGCAAGTCCTGGTGACATATAGTACCACGTGGGATCTAGCTTGCAGTGTTTCATACTATTGTCTCTAAAGTTCTCAAACACATCGGCCAATAACATGCCACTCTTGTGATAATCGTGAAGTCTTTTGCATCCGAATTCGTCCCATACCTCCTTCGCGTGAGCATAGTCTTCGTTGCTTATTTCTGTGTCATTCAGTTTTGAATAGAATGCAGACTTTGGAGGCAGTTAGGTTTCACTTAACCTTTCATTAGAATCTATGTAATTGTACAGATAAACTCTTGCCTGATTACATCTTTGCTGATTCTTTGCACTGATTAAGATTCTTTGTCAAATCATTGAGATTTCATTATCCCCGTCAGGGCAGGAAGCGAATATTTCTTTTTAAGGTGCTCGTACTTTGGGTTTTGTGGTGTTGTGGGAGCCTCAGCAGGAAGAAGCCTCTTTCAATAAAAGTTTCAAGATCTCTGGTTTGTTCATAAGCGATACACCTTTGATCTTATTGTCTTTCATTATCTGCTTCAGGGCAGGAACCAAATATTTCTTTATCGCAGATGTTTTTGTAGATAGAAGAAAAAAATTTAAAGCGTTTTCAATTTTGCGTTTTGGGAAATTCCCATGATGGGCAGGGCTAATTCTCACATTTCTATTTGTAATACTTGTGTGTGGGGTATTTCCCATGATGTCACCAGTGGGCAGGGCTAATTCCCACATTTCTACTACTAGTGTATGTGGACAGGGCTATTTATCAAGTGTTGCAGAGGCTTTACATCTGTACTACTGGTATCCTTTGAAAACAAAGGCTGGAAGGACAGGATGTAACCGTCCTCCTTCAGCTGAACTTTCCAGAGAGATGAAATCCACTGAATCTCACCCTACCCCACCCCCACTCCTCCAGGCACAACCATCCAAGGAACTTCAGGTTAACTTCACATTGCTCCTTTTCCAATCCAGGAGCAGACTGGCTACAAAGACCAACTCCTAGCAACCAAACCAGCCATATGTCTAGCAGAGCAAAGAAATTCTTGGTTAGTTCAGAATGCCATTTCTGGGTGGAGTCAACAGAGTTCATTTCACTTAAAAGATTTCTTGCACAACTCCCAGAAGAAGATTGCAGATTCAAATGAATCCCTTTTATCTGAGGGATCTAAGAGCACAGATCTCCCAGTGGCTCTACAAATGCCATTTATCAGCAAAGGCTCACACAGAAATAGATGTTTTAACAACCAGAAACAAAATTCACTTTAGAAGACATTTATCAAATAATTTTTTTTAGCCAGTAAGAGTTTTAAAACCTTTTCTAAAAATTAAAACTTACTTCATTTATCTTTTCAAATTCTTCAAAATATGTATCAGGCTGTTCACATTTTTTCTTCCAGCCTTCTTCATCATGCCTAGAAGTATGAGAGGATGACGTTATTGAAAATAACTACGTTGGTAGAAATATAACCTGCTTTTTAATTAATTAAATATTTAATCAAAGTAACCAGCTGACAATCTGTTGGCTTGCCCCTTCTGCTAAATGGCCACAGCATCCATAATTTCTTTTTCATCCAAACTAAGGGCTAGATGCTACCTTTGGGATCAGGAGGAGAGGAATGACAGGCTACATCCAAATAATGAAGCTAGTAAGCTCCATGGAAGTAACTGAAAGACATCCAAGAAAAAATGCATCAGACTGGAAGCACTATGGAGAGAAGAGGCATACAGTGAAATGGATGTAATAGATCTGGAATCTCATGGACAATGCTCTAATGTGGTACACTAGAAAACATAGCTAGGACTCAAACAACTGCAGAAAGAAAACAAAATTGAGATTTTGCTTCTTCACTTTTCACTTATTTCCCAGATGGACTAGGTAAGTGGAAAAAAAGAATTTCCTTGAAGCCATACATGCCAGTGTTTGAGGAAATTAAGCGCTGAATAAATAAGGCTATGAATATCAGTTGCTTCTGTTCAAGTCTTGTTCCTTGTCCTTCAAGTTCAGCAGAAGACCATATATGTCTGCCCCACATATTTCTTCACATGTTGCTGTTTCCAAAACAACCTGCATAACTTGTAGATACCTTAGGACAGGGGTAGGCAACCTCGGCTCTTTTATGACTCATGGACTTCAACTCCCAGAATTCATGAGTCAGCTATGCTATGCTATGCTGACTCAGGAATTCTGGGAGTTGAAGTCTATGAGTCATAAAAGAGCCGAGGTTGCCTACCCCTGCCTTAGGAGTATCAGGATAACCTTTCTAAAAACACCCCTGTCCTTCTACACAATGTTATATTCTATAGAATTTTTGCAAAATGGTCCAGACTGCATTTTGGTGGAATGGATTAAGGCATTTGCAGGTTTGTTGGGTCCAATATCATAAATATTTTAGGGATAGTATAATAACAGATAGTTCTTGACCTACATGAATTTGTTTAGTGACCATTCAAAGTTACAATGGCACTGAAAAAAGTGACTTATGACCATTTTTCACACTTATGACTGTTACAGCATCCCCACAGTCATGTGAATGAAATTTGGATGCTTGGCAACTCACCCATATTTATGACGGTTACAGTGTCCCAGGATCATGTTGCGACCTTCTGACAAGCAACGTCAATGGGAAAACCAGATTCACTTAACAACCATGTTAATAATTTAACAACTAGAGTGATTCACTTAACAAATGTGGCAAGAAAAGTCATAAAATGGGACAAAACTCATTCAACAAATTTCTCACTTAATAACATATGTTTTGGGCTCAATTGTGGTCGTGAGGATTACCTATAAAGTGCCATCATCAATTGTGTGTCTGTGTGTGTGTGTGTGTGTGTGTGTGTGTGTATTGTGGTAGCTATAGCCTACTTCATTAATCAAGGTAGATACGAAGTTATTAACTACCCAGTCAGACAGGGAAGATATGTTGCATACCCCATCATTCAAAGAATTCTGACAAGTGGATACAGGAAGGAAGCCTTCTCTGTTACCCCTGCCCTGTGGAACATTATCCCCCAGGAGGTGAAGCAGACCCCACTCTTTTGGCTTTCCAGAAAGGAGTGAAAATATGCTTCTGCAGCCTTGCTTGGGAAGCCCAGAGGAGCACACAGCCATCAGGCTGGTTAGATCTCTGTGAAAGCCTTCCATTTACCTTTCAATTAATTTTTAACAGTGTATTTAATCATCCTTGCCTTTTTAAAAATCTTAACTATTATATATTGTTTTTATATTTTAATATTTTATTGTACACTACCCAGGGAGATAGATGGTTCCAAAATGTGATGATAGACAGACAGACAGACACAGAAAGAGATGTCCCAAAGTTGCTTTTTCAGGAGGTAACTGGACTTGTTTTTCTTTGAAAACATTTCGCTTCTCATCCAAGAATGGATGAGAAGCGCTGAATGGATGGTGGGGAATAGAAGGACTTATATTCCTTGCAGACAGCTGGGCATTTCATTCTTTTAGAGACTCACTGAGGCCATTTGGAGGTTTAGCTGTGTTCTCAGGATCACCTGAGTAGTGCAAATGTGCATGGAGTCTTCTTAGCTACAGGATGTTTTCTGCCCTGTGTCCCTTCACTGTTGAAGACAGGTGCAGGCTTTTGGGGATGAGTCTGTGTTGTCTGCATCTCAAACTGAAGTGCAAATGGTTCCTATAGTCTGCAATGTTTTCTGGAAATCCATTCATACTTCTGCACCATTTGAAGGGTGTTCATCCCAAAGTGCATAACTAAATGTCTATGGAGATTCTCAGTCATCCAGGTCATGGTTGTCCCAAAGGTGCTTTTTCAGAAGGTAACTGGACTTTCTTGTTTTTCTTTGAAGACCTTTCGCTTCTCATCCATGAAGCTTCTTCAGTCGAGTTAGCCAGTGAGACTTGTTCCCAGCCATCCCAAGTCAGTGGAGCTGGGGTGGCTGCACCTACCCAGCCACCCCTACCCAGCCATGCCCACCTGGTCATACCGAGTCAACCATACTGAACGGCATCGAGCTGGCCATGGCCACCTAGTCACGACAATCTGGCTGTGACCACTCAGCTACGCCTACCCAGCCATGCCCATCTGGCCCTTTGAGGGCAACCATAATGCTGATGCGGCCCTCAATGAAATTAAGTTTGACATCCCTGGAATAAATAGTGTAAATAGAAGTAAAATAATAGAATAAACAATGTAATTAAGATGGATTTTATCCCTTATTTAATATATTCCTATGTTAATACTACTATACCAGTATTTCTATGTTAATACTAAATATTTACTGCAGACTGACAAGTCATTTGGAATATTTAATTGGGATAGTATTCACAAAAGTTTTCTTTAGTTAGCAGTGGTTCACATGGTTTGAATGCTGACTCTGAAGACCATTGAGAGGTTGACAGCTCAGTTACATGATGGAATGAGTTCCCCTCAATTTGTCCCAGTTCCTGTCAACCTAGCAGTTTGAAAGCATACAAATGTGAGTAGATAAATAGGTACCACTTCAGTGGGAAAATACCAGGGACACAAAAGGAGCCCCCTAATCAGTGGTGAGATTCAGCCGGTTCGCACCAGTTCGACAGAACCAGTAGCTAATTTTTTGTTGCCCAGGCCCAGAATGGACTTCCAGAAGCAGCATCCATACAGAGAACATTTTGTTCACATATTTGAATCCCACCACTGCCCCTAATCCTTTCAACCCAGAAGCACCTTGGTAGGTGTTACTGACACAAATGTAGTAGTTAAAATGAGACAATCATTCAAGAAAGGTGGTTTAAAATATGATTTGCAATGCCATTGGGCTAGCCATCAATATAGTGGAACATTTCCCTTTATAAAGAGTGTTGGGGAAATTATCTATTTTTCTGTGATAATGGCAAGTGCTTGGAACAACTTATCGTAGAAAAGATGTTTTATTTTCAGAATTGCATGTGGTGAAAAGTATGTGGGTTTTGTTAGGGCATAGATTGGTGTTTGATCATGAGATTTATGAATATTTAACTCTTTGGAAAAATTCTTCTTTGAAATTGGCAATAAAACATTCTATTGGAAAATTTGAGGCTTGGATTTTGACATTAAGCCAATTGTTATGTAGTAGTGGTAGCTTTAAGGTTTTTTCCAACATAAAATTGAATTTCTCAATTTCACAACAGTGGTCATAACTTAAACAACGTTTAACATGGATCAAACATTTGGCCATCTCAAAGATCTGAGAAACTCTTAAATTGATTGAATCCACGAAAGAAGTAAAACCTATAATATATCTCTATCAAAAGCTCAATAATATTTTTAAAGTGGATATTTTGCAAATATTCCAAAAATAGACTAAGGAACTGGAATCTCTGATAACTGGAATCTCTCTCAATTGTTGGAAAAACCCTAGCCATGCAAGGAAGGTGTCAAGTACAGAACTAGCCATGAGTCCTTGTGCAGCTACAAGATATAAGCCTCTCCACTCAAAGTTCCAATCAGTACCTTATCTGTCTGTTCCCAAGGGAAAGCAAGCAGACTGGGTGATTAATGGCAGGCACAAGCAACCAGATCCACTCATGAAAAGTTTAAACCAACTACTTTATTGCATTCTACCTATATTATAAGAGTCTCCCCAGTCTGCTTGCCTTCTTTTGGGAATAGACAGATAAGGTCCCATGGAATCCTGCTGGAATAATTGGAATACTGCATACAGTTTTGGTCACAATATAAAAAAGATGTTTTCTAGAAAGAATGCGGGGAAGAGTAACAAAGATGATTAAGAGACTGGAGGTTAAAGCATACAATGAATAGTTGTGGGAACTGGGTATGTCTAGTCTAACAAAGAAAAAAACTAGGGGTGACATGATAGCATTCTTCCAATATTTAAGGGGCTGTCACAGAGAAGAGGGGTTAATATATTCTGCAAAATACCCAAGGGTAGGATAAGGACGGAAGCTTATCAAAGGTACATTCAACCTACAATTAAGGAGAAATTAATCAGTGGAACAGCTTGCTGCAGAAGTGGTGGCTGCTCCATCAATAGAGGTGTTTAAGAAATTCTGATTATAATATACTGATTATATTATAGTACTACTATGCTCTATATAGTAAACCAGTGATTGTTGATATAAAGGTAGTTATTTTTTTCTTTTTATCTTTGTTTGAGGTTTTTAATTTTTTTCTGTTTTTGGTTTCCGTTTTCATTCCAAATTTCAATCTGTTTTGTTAACTAAGTATGTTAGGGTATTTTTTTAATGAATTTAATTATTTTTTAAAAGGAATGTAACAATATTTTTTTCTTACCAGAGGAAGATTAAAGGAAGACAATATTCCTTCCAAAAAATATTGCTAAGGAAATAATTTATTCCATTCTTCTTCCCAGTGGAATAGGTAAATTTTCACTAAGGCGGAGCATGTGTAGAACCACAAGGTAACATTGGGGTCCAAAAAGACCCACTTGGGACTTTTAGAGAAAAGAGGGATTTGAAGGCTATTTCAAGCTTTTCTAGCATGTTGGAAATCATCAAAATGTACTGTACTGTAGGTCAAGAGACCAAAAAAAACTTTTTTGTATTTTAAACATAAAGAGAGCAAGGTTTTCAATCAACCATTAGAAAAATAATTTTGATAGTAATAATCTTCACTGGAACAACTTCTGTCCCATTATCCCATGATTACACCTAATCATTTTAATCACTTCATTAGGTATTTTATGTGCTATATCTCAATACTGGTTATTTATCTACCAATAGCATACAAGATTATCATTTGTAGTCTGCAGATCTATTCACTATTAATAACAAATTATTTTGTGCTGACTTTTTTGGCTCTATTGTATAGAGTATTTCATAATACACTAGAATGTAACATTGCTTTTAACCTACTCTTTTATATCACTCTTTGTCAGATCTGCCATCTTCAGCTTGGCACCTCACTGGCATCCTGCCATCAATTGTTGGGGGGGGGGGGAGAAAGGAAGTATGTAATTGGCATGTAGAAATCAGAGATGACCTAACGGTGTTTGTGTGACAGGTTTGATGGAAACCAGAGGTGTGAGAACCAGCTTGTTCCAGTCTTCAAGGCCACGGAGCCTAAGAAAGAAATACAAATTGCACTAAGAGGCACCAAAACACCTACTTGGCACACCATTGGTCAAAGTTGAATCAGTCAAGGGGGAGGGCTAGGGAGAAGGGGAAAATTTGTAACCTTTTGCACGGGAACTTTAGTTCTAGCCTGTTTTGCTGCAACCACTTCTTTTATTAAGAAGAACCTATCACTTCAACCAAATAGAATCAAGGGTCTTTCTTTCCTAGGGACCTAGCTGGAGCAAATCTGACATTAGGCTAGAACAGCAATAGTGGTCAACCAGGAGAGATACCTCTACTGTGGGACCATGCAAAAGATGTCGATTCATGAGACCAACCAGGAGGAAGTCAAAGCCTGGGGGGAAGCAATGGCAGCAAGACCCCATGGCAGAGTAGACCTCCCTGAATTGCTGGGGGAGGTGGAAAAGTGCGATGACCCCATGGTCACTGGAGTTCAGGAAGAAAGAAGAATGTGATGAGAAGCCCTCTGGGGTGACTTTCACACCTGGTAGCCGAGGGAACCTCCGGAGGGAGCCACATGTGGAAGTTGAGGAAGCAACTCTGTGTGAAGTGGATCATGAAGACATGATGCTGGAGTCACCAACTGCTGAGCTGCACACCCAGCCCCAAACATTGCCTTAGGGCCCACCAAGAAATCAGTGAAGTTGGTGCCTAAACCCAAAGAAATGGCCCTGGAAGGAGTGGAAGTCATCAAGTTCACTCCATCCCCCAACAATAGCGCAAGACCTCTGGCCACTCTGACCTGAGAATCACTGAGGAGTGAGACAGACACAGACGACAACCCTTTGGTAAGTCGTCCTGTAATCCCAGTGACCATTCCCATAGAACTGATAGTGGACTCCTCAAGCCATAAGGGAAGCCTGCTTGTTCTCTTAGACTTGGGTTGCACAAGATGCTTGGTCAACTCCACATTAGTTGAGAAGCTGGGCCTGCAGCTTCAAGAACCAAAGTGTCCATGGCGTTTTGCCAGTTGGATGGTTCAGTAGCAGCTCCCTCCGCCCGCCCCACCCACCCGCCCGCAACATTTGTCACAGAACCCATGGAGATGAGGCTGGGGGCCCACACAGAAACTCTAAGCTTCATTGTGGTGTCAGGCATGGAGAGGCCCCTAGTCCTGGGTCTAGTGTGGCTACCAAAATGGAACTCTTATATGAACTCAAGGAGGAGGCTACTAGCACCACTGGGGAAGAAAACAAAGAAAAATATAGGGGCAGCCATGCAAGAAAGCCCTAAGGAGGATTCCTGGATACCCAATGAGTACTGGGACTTACAGGACATGTTTAATGAAAAGGGCTTGGACAAGCTCATTATTCCTCATTATTCCATTGACTGTGGCACAGAAATCCTACTAGGGGCTAGGTTTCCCAAGCCCAAGCTGTATTCAATGACCCCAAGGGAGGGAGCTTGAAGAGCTCCAATCATTCATAAACAAGAATTTAAAGCGTGAGTACATACAACCAGCCAGACCCCAGGTGGCCTCCACAATCATTTTCAGAGAAAAGAAAGATGGTAAATAAATATATATAAAAGTTGCTAAGTTGTTAAATTTGTACCCTGCCCAGAGTTGTTTGATAGAGTGATAGGCAGCATATAAATTTAATTACATAAATATAGCTAGGAACTCCTGAGATAGTCATCTTTTGCCTCGAGCTAAACTGAAAAGGCCCCATGAGCATGGCTTTTCCAAATTCTTCTAAAGTTAAATATGTTTGTACAGTAATCCTCATGAATGAAGCTTATATATGTGTCCCAGGGTATATGTAGACTACCATGGCATTCATGGTTTTGTGTGGAAAATGTTTACCCACTACCCATCATGAAGGACATCAAAGACATTTTGAATTCATGGATTCACACACATACTGTGGGGAAATCCAATACTTAGTGGCATGGAAAGATGAAACAGAATGGGTAGATTTGCAACATCTTCCGAAACAGAATGGGTGGATTCACCTTAGAGCTTCCAAATTACTTAAGAAGTTCCATGAACAATACCCAGACAAACCTCATTGAACATCAATTAATCTTGCATTTGTATTTGTCTCTGTCTCCTTCCCCTCCTGCTTGTTTTTTCTTTTGCAGGACTAACATTTCTGAAAAAGGGGGGGCAGAATGGCAGATCTGCCATCTTCAGCTTAGCCCCTCGCTGGCATCCTGCCACCACTCATTAGAGGGGGGGAGAGGAAGTAGGCAATTGGCACTTAGAGAGTAGAGATGACCTAAAAGTGTGACTGTGACAGGTTTGATGGAAACCAGAAATGTGAGAACCAGCTTGTTCCAGTCTTCAAGGCCACGGAGCCTGGAGAAAGGAATGCAAACTACACCAAGAGGCACCAAACATCCGAGTAGTTTCCAAAACACCTACTTGGCACACCATTGGTCGAAGACGAACCAATCAAGGAGGGAGGGTTGGGGAGAAGGGGAAAATTTGAAATCTTTTGCACAGAAACTTTAGTGCTAGCCTGCTCTTGCTGCAGCCACTAGTTCTTAATAAAATATTCTATCACTTCAACCAAATGGAGTTGAGGGTCTTTCTTTCCTAGGGACCTAGCTGGGGCAAGCCTGACACTCTTATTTAATTGTATTTAATTTTTTTATATGTATGTTATGTCTGTGACCTATAGTAAAGTACAGGTAGTCCTCGACACAACCATAGTTGAACCAAAATTTCTGTTGCTAAGCGAGACATTTGTTAAGTGAATTTTGACCCATTTTACAACTTTTCTTGCCACAGCTGTTAAGTGAATCACTGCAATTAAAGTTAGTAACATGGTTGCTATGTGAATCTGGCTCCCCCAATTGACTTTGCTTGTCAGAAGTTTGCAAACAGTGATCACATGATCCCAGGATATTGCAACTGTCATAAATATGAGTCAGTTGCCAAGCGTATGAATTTTGATCAAGTGACATAGAGGTCCTGCAACGTTGGTGTGAAAAATGGTTATGCATATTTTTTTGGTGCCACTGTAACTACAAACAGTCACTTAAACAAACTGTTGTTAAGTCAAGGACTACCTGTAACTAATTTATTGATTTTTTGAAATCATACAAGCAAAGTACTTCTTCAGTGATTATACTCTCTGAAAACTGCAAGACAATTTAGTAATATGCCAACATTAATGTAACTCCACTTTAATGTAAAAGAAAATGAAAGTATACCTTGACTCTCTTTTTCTTTTCCTGCTTAGTGCTACTTTCTTTTCCAAAAATCTTTGTTCTTTAAGCACATCCTTAATGCTGGCACTACCGGTGTTTAAATCAAAGCTTCTTGAAAGGTCTTCCAAATTTTGAACGCTTTTACCTAAAATAATACCAGAAAATCTCAAGCTGCAGTATCTCATCTTTCCATGGTTTCAGAATAAAGGAGGCTTCCACTGGTTTGCCAAAAATGCATCCAGTAGTAAAGCACCGCACGAAAGATTGGCATAAAGTAAAACTCAGTACCTTGATGGCCAATTTTCAGAGATTTTGTTCTTTCTGCAGCCTTCTGTTTCCTCTTCTCTTCAAGTTTTTCTCTGTTAAGCTGTCTCCTCAGAAATCTCTCTTCTTTTTCTCTAGCCTGAAGATACAAATAGGGTGGGAAAGTGTGTGATCCAGAGTAAGACATGGACAGGCTTTCAGTTTCCTTATCCAAGTTTCCCTTTATTATCTAAGTTTATGAGCCCATGTGAAGCATATTAGCTGGATTCTGGTGGTGTCAGAAAACAATGCAGAGCATGCATTTCCCTCCTGTGGCTCTTCAAATGTTGTCCAACTATAATTCCTGGCAGCTTCATTCAGTACAGACAGTGCTGAGGGATGCTGGGAATTATTCTTCTGCTATGTTTGAAGTTCTGCAAGAACTAGTAGAATATGCTAATCTTTAATACCCCTAAGCATCTTGGAGTCAAATTATGTGAAATATATCTACTGCAGCTGGTTATTTAAGACTGCACTCTCTGGAGCATCTTTCCTATTTCCTGTGAACATAACATGTTAAGTCATATTATGGTTGAGCTTAATAAACAATGGGCTTCAGATTTTAGTTAAAAATATTAGCCCAAAGTGGTTACTTAACTTAGCATGCTTCCATGTGCCATCCAAACCCAGGAAACAGATCAATCAATGGTACAATTTCTGTGGGCTCCAGAAAAACAGCCAGGTCTTACCTGTCTGGAGCCACTTTTGTTAGTTAAAAAAAATCAAAAGTAAAAAAAATGCCTTCCGGAACTGTAGTGTTCCATCACTGAGGATTTTTAAGGAAATACTGGACAATCATTTGTCCAGGATGGAATAAGGACTCCTGCCTGGGCAGGGGGTTAGATTAGAAGGCCTCCAAGGTCCCTTCCAGCTGTAGAATTCTTTCTAGATGTAGTTCTATTTGGCTGGGAGACAAAAGTGCTCTTTTTGATGCACCAATCAGTTAATAAAACTGATCTTGATGAGTGTTTTGTGCCAGAAACTAGAGGGGAAGGAAGGGAGACCTTGCCAATTGGCTTGTATTTCCTAGCAACTCTTTCCTACCCTTTACCATACTATCATTCTAGATAGCCTGCCAAGCTGGGCTTTAGGAGTCTTGTTTCACAATGGATTAGATCCTTCCTGTTAAATTAAGTCTAGGAGATGCTGCTGAAGGAATATTCTTCCAAAGTGAGGCCACTGATTCCTAGAATTCCATCTATTTCCCACTGGTCTTCGATATTCATAAAAAAGTGCTTAGAGAGGTCATTTGGAGATTAGGAGTTTGAGAGAAATTCACTTCTGAAACTGCTTAAATTCCACAATGGGCTAAATCAGACATGTCAAACTCGCGACGTCATGTGACGTCGCCCAACGTTATCGGGACGGTTTTGCCATTGCCGGCAATGGGGTGGGTGCAGCTTCCAGATGACGCATCCGGCCTGAATCCAGACAAGACAAAGATGCTACTGGGAGAATGAAATTCTCAATTTGGGGATCAGGTGCTGTGAATTTTCGGTAAGTTTGTTCTCATCCTAAAAGAACAGGTTTGCAGTCTTAGATTACTCTTGGGTCCTCAGCTGACACTAAATTTAGAGAGGGAATCTACACAGAGGAGCAACTGTATTTCGTGCATCATCCAAATCTTCTCAACTAGTTGGATGTGGTGATGACTGTCCACAGCTGGGCGACATCCCAACTACAGTATATTATACGTATGTACAACATCCATTTGTATAAAGAGAAATCAATATAAAGAAGTAAGTATCTATCCATCTATTCCACACTATGGATGAAATTAGTTAGGGAAAAATGAGTTTCCAGGTGATTCAGGGCAGAGACAACCAGTTTTCTGCTGAGAGATGGCAGAAATAGCAATAAGGCACTTGAACCCATGGAGACATCCTTAAACCTTTCTTTTAATTTAAGAGGCAACAATGAATAGAGTAGCAGCAATAAATAAAAAATTAGGAGAAAAGGATTCTGAAACCTTTTTTATTCTTGCCTTAAATTTTGCCAACAAGATATGTATCCATATAAAGTGTTTCAGAGTTAAAATAAAGAAAAACTTGGTTGCCTGGATTGCGCAAAGATGTAATACTGCATGTGTACAAAACTTTACCTTCCAGTCTTTTGAGAAGTTGATATTCATAAAAAAAAATGGGCAAGCACTTCTGTGACCCAGAACCCTCAGTTTGGAGCAAAGAAGAAGCTGCTGCATTATAAATGATGCTGGAAGAAGTTTTGCAGAGTGTCATTCATCCAGGGAAATTGCCACTCATTAAGGAAAGAGATAGAAGAGCAGTTAAACTTACAACTGACTGGCGACGTTGCTCCACTGTTCTTTCATCATCTGAATCACTGTAATACTTGGAGTAAAGGTAAGGCTTGTGGATGTAAGCATGTCGACCAGATTTTGTTTTTTTATCATTTGTCCCTTCTGCCTCTGGTTTTTCTTTAATCTGGCTGCATTCATCTTCCTTGTCTAGATAAAAGTTGAGAAAACAAAAGTTTGAGGAAATGCTCGTTTTTAATTTATATGTATTCTGAGATCCAAAGAACCAGATACTACTCCCAAGGTAGGTGAAACCCCCTCCTCAACCAAACTCTTTCTCAAAGCTGATGTTTTATAGAAGGACTGTAGCTGGAAATGAAAAACAAACACCATTTTCTGAAAGCAAAAATTCTTTTGTCATTTCAGGATCCAAGCCTTTGCTATCTTCCACCTATTCAAAATAACAATAATGTATTAATATATATTGTTATAAATAATATGTTAAAATCCCACAGTATTTTACTATCCCGCTATTATAGTAATTCCAGAACTACAGATCAGAGTAAATTTAGCTTTCATTGTTATCACAAGATTCTGGAATTCTAATATTGCAATATTGCATATTGCTATTATTTGAAAGCCTCAGCTACAATTATCTTAGGAAAACTATGAATTGATTCCAGATATTCCAGCTACTAAAACCACAGACTTATCCTTTCAGCATTCAAGAAAGATTACTCAAATAGATGGTAGAGATCAAAGCAACCAATCAACTAAGCATTTGAATGCAGCTTTCTGAACTTAAAATACTGGAATTTTTTTAAAAGAAATATTATTCATTATCATGGAAAATAAAATACAAAACAATAAAAGAAACAAACAAGATGAAACAAAACAAAACCCTAACAAAAAATACTGAAATCTTTCAACTGACCTTTCCATATAAACAAACTGACAAAGGACACTATGAACAAAGGACACTATGCTGTAGTTTGCCTAATATCTATTAAATACATTTTTTCTTCCTAGTGGTTTTTCCTTCAAGTTCTGCTTTCTTTAAGATAAACTGAACATTGATCCATTGGTTGCCATAGGAACTGACATTGTGGGCTGAGAGAAAATGACTGCCCCAAAGTCAACCAACCTGCTTTCATACCTATGGCAGGACTAGAACTCACAGCCTCCTGATTTCTAGCCTGGTACCTTAACCATTAGACTAAACTAGCTCTGATCCTGTTGAACATAAAATGAGCTTTGCTAAATGAGTGTCTACTCATGGTTCGTGGTTAATGCAGAACACATCATATTAAATAACTAGTATATTTAGAAATAACATTATTTTCATTTATGTGGTATCTAAATATATGAGAATGTAGATGCAGGCTACTTGTTAAGGTAAGAAGGATGTTTATGCCTTTTCTTGCCAAGAAGAGTTTTCCCACCAATCTTTGCTTGGATTCAGTGCCCATGCAGGCATTTAAAATCACATCCAAGCTAATTCTAATCCATTTTAGAGGCAGACTAATGGAGTGAAGAACTGTATTTATTTGGATTTTTGTGGTACACTGCACTGAATGTATGTAATATTCAGTCGTTCCAACTAATAGTAGCACAGGTATACAAGGGAGTTGTATTTAAGGAAAAACAAGTTCATTCTTTTATTCTTCTCACTAACCAACGGTCAAGATTACTTTACCATCAGAAACAATTTCTCCTTCTTCTGTGCTATCAGAAAGCATGTCTTCACTATCTTCTTCAAAGGAAGAAAGGTCACTGGTGTGCACAGAGCTAACAGTAATATCACTCAGTATGTCCACATCAGAATCTTCCAACACTAAATGAGAAAAAACAGAGATGACTTAAAATCTGATCCAGAATTCAAAACATCCCACAAGTGGAAACAATACATACATGACTGGCACTACCCACCTTCCATAGTGCTGTTGAAGAAAATGATCTTTAGAAGTCTCTCTCTCCATTTGTCTGCAAAAGGTGTGCATGTATGTAAAAAGGTCTCAGTGCAGAAACTGAGCATCATCATAAGATAGATATGAAAAAAATTGTCTTAAGAATGGTCATGAAAGTTTTCCTCCTCACTGAAATGCCAACCCTCAGGCTTCCATTCTCCAGTCTGGTACCCTCCAGGCACACTGGGATTCCAATTTCCCAGAATTCACAGCATAGCCATTAAATCAGCCTGGAATTGCAGGGTCTAACAAGCCATCAGCCAGGAGGGCACCATGCTGAAAAAGGCCGTAGCAAGAGACAACTATCTTAATAAACTACATAAAACAAGAAATTAAAAGAATGCAAGAAGGTTTTAACATAACACCCATGAAAAGAGGACAAGAAATTTGGCAAAAAAGAAGATGAAAGAGATATCAATTGCTTTAGATGAGATAAAGGACTATCAAGAAAGAGAACAGCAACAGCAACCTAACAGTAATTAAAACTGAATAAAGTATATGAAAGAGCTTTAGCGTATCTTCTATGAGAAATTAATATATTTTGGAAAGATCATTAAATGATGAAACTGTCAAAACATGCAAGTATAAAAAGCCATCCTATAGGAAAAGTTCCTGGCATATAAAGAAATTAAAGTTCAAAACATAAAATGAGAAATAAAGGATCATGAATGAGGAAAGCAAAGGATAAGAATCTCAAAATGCAACATGAAAATGAGACATTATTAAAAAAAGATCTGATGAAAAATTGGCTGAAAACTTAAATGCAGTAATGTCTCCTTTCATAAGTAGTGCACAGGTTAGTAGAGAAGAGTAAAAAAAACAGTCTGGGTTAAAAATTTAAAACAAGGACAATTAAAAATCAAGAATAGTGTACAAAGATACTCACTACAAACAATGAACAGGTATGGTTTGAGATAAATAAAAACGTTCAATGCAATATTTAGTATTATCTTGCCAATATAGTAACTGCTATGTCTATAAAACAAGCTACATTCTGAAATATTCTCTAAGTCCAGTAAACTAAAATCTTTAGAAAATCACCATGCTGCAGGTAAACAAAAAAAAATCTAGTCAACCAATAAAATGTAATGCCAGTATCTTTTCATCTATATCAAAACTTTCCAATTAAATAAAAACCTCCTTTCATTTGTTTCAATCTGTTCATAAAGAATAAACACCTTTGATATTATACCTTCTTTTGTGCTTTCATTTTTGTTTTTACTAGTGTTCTTTTCCAGGGCTAAATGTTTTATCACTTCTATCTCTTTATCTTTTATTGTCTTTTCTTCTTTTGCTTTTACATCATCACTATTTCTCTTTGAGAAGTCTTTTTTGTCAGATTTTTCTTTCTTTTCTTTCTTCTTTTCCCCTTTTTCCAAGCTTTCCAGTTTTCTATCACATTTATCCACCACTTTACTTTTTTGTTCATCACTTTCCTGAACATTTTCCTTACTTGGATTAAGCAGGCTGCTAGCTTCTTTTGATATAGCTTTTCCTTCTTCATTTGAAGAAAATGAATTATTTATATCTTCACAGTTTACTACTAGTTCAAAACTTTCTTCTGTAGAGTTACAAGTTTTTTCTCCATCAGCAATGTCTTCTGCATTCCGGTCTCTCTCTATGCTGCCATCCAAACTGTGCTGACACAGGAGTTTCTTTGAGAATCTCTCATTTGTCTTGGTGTTGGTTGCTTCTGTAGAAGCCCTAGTAGCATTGGCTTCTTGGTTGAGAGATGTTATGGTCTCCAAAATAGACAGAGCATCATTAGCCATATTCACATTTGGAGTGACAGCAGGAACACCTTCAAACAAGAGTAAGGTTAAGTGCAACTATTAGTATGAGGTATTGCATATGTACTGAAGAAGCCAAAACAAAAAAGAATTTCTTGGTTCAGAATGCTCAATGTGAGTTCAACTGTGCACTTGAGCACATCCTTAGATACTAACATTCCATTTGTAACAGTAAACCATGTGGAACAACTCTGCTAGGATGCAATGTTGGCAATACAGTGTCAAGAATGCTTTTCTATTACTCTCATTATCGGAATAGGATGTTTAGGTGCCGACCCTTGACCCTTCGCTCCCAGCCAGCTGCCACCGCAGAACCACAACAGGCTTTCCTCATTCACTGCCCTCTGCCAGCAATTGTCCATTGCCAGTGGGCCCCTGGCCCTCCACCCTGTCGCTTTCCCTCATAGGCATGCAAACGAAGCAAACACTCCTCCCCTCCAGAATGGAAGCTTCCAGGGGCCATGATCTCTTTTGCAGAGAATTTATGTTTGAACTCATGCAATATTACAGCACCCGGGAGCTTCCATTGTTGGCACGAAAAGCATTTCAAGCCAACTCTCCTCTCCCTCAAAGGCAGAGGAGAGGTTTTGTAAGGTGAATGAGTCTGGCATGGCAGGGAGGGAGGGGGAAGCATGAGGTATCTTAATGGGTCGGGGAAGCCTTAGGGACCTGTTCTATCACTAGGCCCTCCATGGCCTTCCCCACCTGAGATACCTCATATGCAGTTAACGAACCACGCATTCACCCATGAATTAGATTAGAGAATGTGTGGGTAAAAGCAGGGAATGATCTTGTTCGAGGTACAAGATTCATTCCCATGAATTTTCAAGTTACGAATGGAATGGGCAGGCTCCATTTGTAACTTGAGGACTATCTGTAATATCAAAGCCTCTGTGGATAAAGAAGTTATTTTCCCTTTAGCACATTAATTTGGAAATTGGTTTCAATGACATCATTTGAATGTGTGCCTGTGGAGACATTACTTCAGCTCTTGCTTCCTTATACTCACATCTTTAAAACCCAAAAATTAAAAGCATATTCATTTTGCCAAGGGAAGAGAGAATACCTTGCAGCAAAACAGAAGGATCAAATTTCTCTTCAGGCAGGGCAAAGCTGGGATTAGTCTCTTCTTGGTGATTCATTGTGACTAAAAATTCATGGACAGCCTTTTCTACCTGTGGCCTGAATATGTGGTTGATCTTTGGATCCACGACTTGAGAAATGATCCTGTCAATTCCAGATTCTAACATTCCAGATCTGAAATGAAATGACAATATAACTTCTTATCTAGCACAGCTAGCAGAATTACTTTAAAACAATATAGCAAGTCTCTTCTATGAATACTCTAGGTAATCTTAACAAGATTATAAGGCAGGTTAGAATCATTATTTGCATATATCACGAGAGAAAATAATGAAGAATCCAAGAGAACTCTCAGATATCCCAGGAAAAACAGTGCAAAATATTGGGCAAGGATGGGATTCAATTCATCCACATAGCTAAATTTAAATTAAAACAATTTAATCCTGATTTTATAAAATCAATAATTCTTATACTTTAGATTCATTAAATTACTCCTTTAAAAATATGTAGTTGAAAATGCAACAAACTTAAAATTGATACAGATTTGCTTTCTGTGAAGAGAACTGATTCCTCTCACTGTATTTTTACATGTTTCCTTTTTCTTTGTGAAGAAGGTATAATATATTGCATATTTTCTTTCATATGAAGTTTTTCTAAAAGATTTATTTATTATAACCTGCCAGTTATTTCAGAAAAATCAATATAATGATACAGGTTGATACAAATGGATGTTCAATCATTGAAATCTATAAATAGTCCTTCACTTCTGTTTTCATTCACCAGCAGTGTTATATTGCAGGGGTCCTCAACCCTTAATTCATGGCCCAGTACCAGGTTGCGGCCTGTTGAGAAGTGGGCCGTGCAAGCGGTGGGTGAGCCCAGAAAGCTGCATTTGTACAAGCGGTGGGCATGTGCATGAAATCATCCCTCTCCCCCCTCTGCTACTGCCAGTCCATGAAGTTAGAAAGATTGGGGACCGCTGCTATACTGCAAACTTGAAAATTGATTAAATACAATGAATTAAAATTTTAAAAAATCATTTAGGAGGAAAAAACCCACATAATTAAAAACTTGAAGGCAGTATTAATTTCTTTTAATCATGTTAACATCTAGACATGATCTTTTAAAGCTGACAATCATATATAAAACACAAGATGTTTCCGTAAGAACTGTATCTCCCATATTCTCATTAATACATGAACTGTTACATGAAATATATTTGCTATGGTGAGTTTTTACTCTCATCAGTCTTTACCAAACCTTACAGGCTATTTTGAATAGCAGCCTCACACATTCACATTGAATTTCAAAATAAGAAATGTAGCAATATTTGAACTGTAACCACTATCCAAGATCTTCCAAATATTTACATATGTATCAAATCACATTTTATCCTGCATATTTCCAGTCAAACCAGTTGATCAGAGCCATGGAGAATGACAATTTGTAAAACTTACTTAAGAACCTGCTGTCTGATATTATTTCTTAATTGGTTCTTGTTCAAGTGAGGACTCCATGTATGAGTTGCTAGATGGTTGGAAACAAAATTGTCTACCCGCTGCCTTAAATTCTGATATGCAGGCTAAAAAAGAAAGATAACGTATGAAGTCTCATTAAATAACATTCATTCACATCACTAGAGAAAACATTTAAGAACCTTAACTTAAAATAATATAGAAATAGTAGAGGGAGTATACACTATAATAATTCTAGGCTTATCTACTAGGGGGGAAAAACCACTGCAGACTAAGAAAAAAATACTTTAAAAAAAATTCATTGCCCAAAGTTCTGAAAAATGGAGGCAAATATTTCAGTTATCAAACATTCTTATATCTGAATGCTCCCTAGAGACAAAATGTGATTAAAACCCCAATGCTATTTACTTGAAAACAAAGCTACATCTTTTCTCCAAAGTCTTATTTTTACAAACACAGGGCCATCATAGATCCATTATACTGAGAAAGATCAATTCTACTGAGAATATGTTGAAGGAGGCTCCAGTTTGTTGCCCTCTTTTATGATAAGTTATACTTCATGATTTTAGTAACTCCAACATGTTTAAGGAGATTCTTAGGTTGTGGTTGCCCCAAAGATGCTTTGCAAAAGGCAACTGGAATTTCTGGTGGGGGGGTTCCCTTGAAAATATTTCACTTCTCATCCAACAAGCTGCTTCAGTTCTGACTGAGAACTGAACAAGCTTCTTGGATGAGAAGTGAAATCTTTTCAAGGAAAAAAAGGCTTCAAGCATTTGCCGATGAAGTGGAAGTGTTTTAAAATCCTCCAAATCACTCAAGGATGCAAAAACAAAATGTAAAAGTAAAAGCAAAAAGAGAGTTGAAAAGAAAGTTTAAAAGGAGGCATACAGTTAAGAGGAGACCTTAAACATGACATGACTGCAATGATACCCAGGCAACCAAAGATAAAGGACTTATTTCAGATAATGGACACTGCAAGTCTTCTTTTTTATATATATTTATAATAAATATACAAATACTACAGTGCACTGACACCTGGAGACCATTTTTATTACCTATATTTCTTCTCATATAACAACTAGAGCCTTGGTGGAGCAGTGGGCTAATGCCTCCTTAAGTAACACCAGCTGCCTGCAATTAGTGCAGGTTTGAGTCCCACCAGGCTCAAGGTTGACTCAGCCTTCCATCCTTCCGAGGTAGGTAAAATGAGGACCCAGATTGTTAGGGGCAATAAACTGACTTTGTAAATAATGCCGCTTGGGGGGGCGGCAAAAGCCCTAATAAGCAGGCATATACATAGAATGAGGGCTATTGCTAAGCACATTGATTTGTGCTTTAGATTGTAAGCCGCCCTGAGTCTTCGGAGAAGGGTGGGATATAAATGGGATTAAAAAACAAACAAACTAACAATATACAATATATTTCAATTGTGCCCTTATCCCCTCCAAAACAGCATATATTCTTGAGCAGGTTTATTCCCTTTGCCTTCCACCAAGACTGTTTTTATAAAATCATCCCATATTTCATTATAATTATTTACTTTAATCATCCCTTTTTAAAATTTATGTTAATTTATCATTTATTGCCATAAATCCATATTATACCACTCATTTCTTTGAATAACCCAATACTGTCTCCAATATTTAACCATCAGTAATCTAGCTGCCATTATCAAATTCACAATCAATTCCTTTTTTGCTTCATTTATATCTTGTTTTTCCACCAGTAACAGTAATGCAATCCTCGGTGACATATCTAAATTTACCTTCAAGTTCTCTAATTTCCCTAAACACCCTGTCCCATATCTTTTGTACACTATCACAATCCCACCACATATGTTTATATGTTCCAATTTCTTTCTCGCACTTCCAGCAAATATCTGTATATTGAACATTTATTTGATTTATGTGGTGTTAGGACGCTGAGCTTGTCGATCAGAAGGTCGGCAGTTTGGCGGGTCAAATCCCAAGTGCCGCGTAACAGAGTGAGCGCCTGTTACTCGTCCCAGCTTCTGCCAACCTAGCAGTTCGAAAGCACGTAAAAATGCAAGTAGAAAAATAGGGACCACTACGGTGGGAAGGTAACAGCGTTCCGTGCGCCTTTGGCGTCTAGTCATGCCAGCCACATGACCACGGAGACGTCCTCGGACAAACGTTGGCTCTTTGGCTTTGAAACGGAGATGAGCACCGGCCCCTAGAGACGGAAACGACTAGCACGCATGTGCGGGGGAACCTTTACCTTTACCTTATGTACCACCTCCATATCACTTTATATCCATTTTCCTTAACTCTGACATATTCTTATATATTCTTCTGTTCCAAATATTTTTCCAATCTTTGACATTTATTTCTCCTAAATCTGTTTCCCAGATTAATTTCAAACCTTTTGCCCGATCTTCTAGTTCAGGGCTTTTCAAGCAGTGGTATGGGTACCACCTGTGGTAAATTGGCACCTGGCAGCCATCCTAGAAAAGTGGTAGCAGGGGAGGGGAGTGAGCTGAACCGGTGGCAGCACTGCACAAGCCTGAGCGAGAGACAGCTGGAGCTGCAGGGTGTCAGAGTTCAGCGAAAGCGCCAGGATCAGTGCCGCTTTCCAGTTGATCGGCGTTTCTTTGGGGCTGTCAGGGCTTAGTGGAAGCACCAAGATCAGTGCCAGGCTCCAGCTGGAGCTTGGTGCTGATCCTGGAGCTTCTGCTAAGCCCAGAAGAAGCGCCGATCAGCTGGAATGTTGCAGCATCCCCAGGGTCTTGTGATTTACATTCAGATGCTTGGCAAGTGATTCATATTTATGACGGTCAGTGTCCCAGTGTTATGTGAAGTGACCAAAGTGACCAGTAGATGGGGGGGAATAAAAACCAAACACCCCCAACCCCACCCCCGCTGCCAATTCTCAACAGAAATGCTCACAACAATGAAAACCTCAGACAGGAGGAAGAGCACTGCTGGGCGGGCAGGAAGGTGTCTTGCTCGGCTGTGGCTTGGGGGGGCATTTTTTCAGTGCCACTGTAACTTCAGTCACTAATGAACTGTTGAATGGCAAGGACTACCTGTACTTCATCATTTCTTTCCTTTTTTTTTTTTTGGTCATCAAGTTTTTGACACTTTACTAGGTGACTGATGGTACTCGGATATTGCCATAAAAGTGGTACAATGGGTGAAAAGGTTGAAAAGCCCTGTTCTAGTTCAGTTAATATTCTGTATATTTTCCCAATTCTTCCTTTACCTATACTGTATATTCTTCATTTTCCTCACTTTCTTTCATAATTCTTTCAAATTTTATTAACTATCTTTCACCTCAAATTTTTCTTCCATTTTTAATCCATTTCTCTAATTGTATTAAATTCAACCAATTTAATTTAGTATCTCATAAAACATTCTTTAATTGTATTATATTCTTTATCTTGTTCTTCCAGTCTTCCCATTTATATATCTGATTTTTTTAATTTACTAATCCAATCTTTCAATTCAATCTTAGGGAATTTTTTCATTATTACCACCAGTGTTAAAGGAGAAAATCCTGACATTAACCGATATCTCCATTTTTTCCATAATTCTATCAAATTTTTTAAAACGGGATTTTGAATTCTCTTAATAATTTTTAATATCCTTTTTAAACCAATACGTTTCTATAGGATCGCCTATTTCCCTTAATTTCTTCAATTCTATATCGCTCCATAATAAATTTCTATTTATTTATTTATTTATTTATTGATTGATTGATTGATTGATTGATTGATTTATTGATTGATTGATTGATTGATGGGATTTATATCCCGCCCTATCTCCCGAAGGACTTAGGGCGGCTAACAACAAAACATATAATAAGTACATAAATCAAGATAAAATGAAATTGAGAACATCACTGCAATAAAAAATTAGAGAATTTAAAAAATGAATTAAAAATACTAAATATAAATTAATTAAAATGCCTGTCAGTCTAGGTCAGCCTGGTGGAACAGGTGTGTTTTGAGGCCGCGGCGAAAGGATTGGAGGTTTTGGGCCATCCGAAGCTCAGGGGGGAGCTGATTCCATAGGGTTGGCGCTCCCACAGAGAAGGCCCTCCCCCTGGGGGTCGCCAGCCGACATTGTCTAGCCGACGGTACCCTGAGGAGGCCTTCTCTGTGTGAGCGTACTGGA
Source organism: Vipera berus (assembly GCF_964194415.1). Taxonomy (NCBI): domain Eukaryota; kingdom Metazoa; phylum Chordata; class Lepidosauria; order Squamata; family Viperidae; genus Vipera; species Vipera berus. The sequence continues at coordinate 58,574,913 of NC_138209.1, read as the reverse complement.
GGATGGGAATTTGTTCCCGGCAGCAGATGGTCCTGCAAGTATCCCGGACCTAAGCCATGTAGGGCTTTAAAGGTAAGTACCAGCACCTTAAATCTCACCCGGAGGGCAACTGGTAGCCAATGCAGCTCACGCAGGAGGGGTGTAATATGGGAGTATCGGGGAGCTCCCATCACAACCCGTGCAGCTGCATTCTGCACCAGCTGAAGCCTCCGGGTGGTCTTCAAGGGCAGCCCCATGTAGAGAGCATTACAGTAATCAATACGGGAGGTAACGAGTGCGTGGGTGACTGTACGTAGGGCATCTCGGTCCAAAAAGGGGCGCAATTGGTATATAAGACGAATCTGTGCAAATGCCCCCCTAGCCACGGCTCCAATGTGATCTTCAAAACTGAGTCGTGAATCTAGGAGGACGCCCAGATTGCGTGCTCTATCAATGGGAGGTAACATCTCTCCTCCTATAGTCAGAGATGGAACCTCTTGGACTAAACGAGATGACGGTATGTACAGCCACTCAGTCTTGGCCGGGTTGAGTCGAAGCCTGTTTTCTCCCATCCAAATCTGTACCGCTTCCAGACAACGGGACATCACATCAAGGGCATCACTGGGTTGGTTCGGGGTGGAGATGAATAGCTGGGTATCATCAGCATATTGATGATATTTCACCCCGAAGCTACGGATGATCTCTCCCAGCTATATCTGGGACCACCCTTAATTGATTAGCTACCCAATAATTTCCAACATTTGGAAGACCCAGCCCACCCTTTTTTAATGGTTCATGCCATAATGTTTTACTTCTTGCTCTCTTACCTCCATTATAATACACCTCTAGCAATCTCAGTATTTCCTTTAATTCTTGATCCGAAAACTTAATTGGGATCATCCAAAACAAAAAATTAATTTTTGGTAAAACTTTAATTTTTATTGCTGCAATTCTTCTGAACCATGATAATTTTACTTTTCCATATTTATCCATTTTATCTTTTATATCTTTCTTTAACTTCTTATAATTATAATTATAACTTCTTATAACTTCTTATAATATCTTCTTCAAATCTTGAATATTTTTTGGGATGTCAATACCTAAATATTTGATACTATATTGTATTTTTAATTTATATTTTTCTTCAATATATCAATTTCTTCTCTACTATGGTTATATAATATCATTTCTGATTTTTCCGTTTATTTGCAATCCACTATATTTCCCAAATTCATTCAAATGTGATTATACCCTCTCTATAGTAGCTATGGGATTTTCAAATGTTAGTAATGTATCATCTGCAAATAAATTTTAGTTTTCTTATATACATCAATTCCTTCAATCAATCAATTTTTCCTGGTTGCAATTGCCAAAACCTCCATCAATAATACAAATAGAACTGGGGATAAGGGGCAACCCTGTCTCATTCCCCAGCTTAAGGTTATTGTCTCTGTAACATCTTCATTTATGACTATTCTCGCTTTATTCTCTGAGTATAGTTGATTTATCACATTTCTAAAAAAATTTCCAAAGCCTAACTTCTCTATTAATATTTTCAATGTAGGCCATTCCACACAAAGTCCTTAAAAACGTCTAATGCTAATAAACCAGCCTTTAATTTTTGATTCTTTATGTAATAGCCTATAAACCCTTCTTACTACATCTGACATTTGTCAGCCTCTTATAAATCCACAGTGATCATTTTTAATATAATTCTCTATAAATGTATTCAATTTATTTGTCAATATTGCTGTAAAAATCTTAGCATCCTGATTAATAGGGATATTGGTCTATATGATCCTCAGTTTTTAAGATCTTTATTAGGTTTCGCTATCAATATTATCAAAGATTGCTTCCAGGAACTTGGAATAATTTCCCCTTCCATTATTTTATTAAACATTAATTTCATCTTCAGCACCAATAATCCTTTAAAAATTTTATAATATTCTGTGCCTAGTCCATCTAACTGTGGTGCTTTACCTATTTTCAATTTATTAATAACTTCCAGTATCTTCTCTTCTAATTGTGATTCCATTATTTCTTTATCATATTCTCAAATTTTACAGTTCAAATTCTTTTCTATATATGCCTGGCTTTCATTTACATTTATTTCCTTTCCCTTATATAACTTTACAAAAAACTTCTGAAATATCAACAATTTTTCTCTCATCATGTTACACCTTTCTCCCTTTTTGTTCTTTATTACTCCAATCAGGCTTTTTGCCTTTTTAACTTGTGTGGCTCTAGCCAAAATTCTAGAATTTTTATTACTATTTTCATAAAATTCCCTATTTAAATAAATTAGATTTCTTTGAACCTGTTCTAATTCAATATTTTGCAACTCTTTTCTTTTAGCTGATAATTCTAACATAATTCTATTCTACTTTCTATATTCTCTCTAGTTCTTTAATTTCCTCCTCCAACCTTTTTGTTTCTCTGTTTTTTTATAGGAATATTTTATTCCTATACCTCTTACCGGTGCTTTCATTGCACCCCATATTACACCTATATTACTACCTCCCTCTTCATTTATAGTACATATGTATTTTAATTCTCTTTCCATTTTCTCTAAAATCTATTTTTAAAAATCCTCGAATCCATTCTCCATCTACTTGCCTGTTTATAATCACAATCTATTTTCATTTCCATAGTTACCATTGCATGATCTGATATTTTAATTATTTTTATCTCTGCTTTCATTATTTTAGATATTTCCAATGTTACAAATATATAATCTATTCTTGTAAATTTGTCTACTAGAAAAATATGTGTAACTCTTTTGATTGCCATGTAATTCTCTCCAAACATCTTTTAATCTATTTCTATTAATAAATTTTCTTAAATCTGTATTATACTTTATTTTTGCTTTTGATGAATTTATCAATTCCTATATCCATAACCATAATATAATCACCTGCCATTATCACATAACCTTTTTTCTTTTATTTCTTTATATACCTTATTATAAAACTCTTTGATTCATATTAGGTGCATACAAATTTGCTAAAGTGAACTCTTGTCCATAAATCAAACCTTGAATTATAAGAAATCTTCCCATATCATCCCTTTTTATGGCTTTTATCTTAAAGTCACATCTTTAGCTACCATGATTGCTACCCCTCTTGCTTTTGATGTACCAAATGCCTTTTCATATACATCAGCCCAATATACTGTAACCTAAGTTCATTCACCCCTTCTTTCGATCTGTTTCTTGTAATACAATATCTATTTTCTCTTTGTTAATTGATTTTTTGATTCTTGCTCATTTATATTTTCCTCCCAAGCCATGTACATTCCATGTAGCTACCTTCAACAATTTCCCATCTATTCCTTATATTACATATTCCCTTTGGTCTCCATATGTGCTTTAACATAAATCTTACAAAACTAAAACTACAAAGCATATTGTCCCAAAACATAACCTCTTACCCACCCATATACATATATATATATTGTTCCCCTTCCCTTCTTCAGATCTTCCTCCTCTCCTCCGCTTCAGGGAGAGGAGCCAGCCCTGCACGGACTTTGGTCACCCACGCCACCTCCCTTGACCGTCTTTACCCTTAATTTCTACACCCAAACATATATTGTAAAATTACAAATACTTATATTCTATCTCTACAATGAGCTTGTAACTCCTGTTGCTTCATCCAGGTTCCCTTTCTCCTGTAGATCTTCTTTATTTATCTTCTTTATGATTCCGTGCTTCCTTAATTTCTCCATCGCCTCCTCCTTTGTTTCAACTCTGTAAAACTTTCCACCATAAGAAAATCTCAAAAAAACCGGATATCCCCAGCTGTTTTTGTTGTTAGTTGCGAAGTTGTGTCTGACCCATCGCGACCCCATGGACAACATTCCTCCAGGCCTTCCTGTCCTCTACCATCTTCTGGAGTCTATTTAAGCTCACGCCTACTGCTTCAGTGACTCCATCCAGCCACCTCATTCCCCTTCTTCTATTGCCCTCAATCTTTCCCAGCATTAGTTAATTAATTAGTTAATGTTATTTTTCTTCAATATTTGACAAACTTGATGCATCTCTTTCCGCCATTGTAAAGTCTCATTGCATAAATCTGGAAAAACTTGTATCTGATGTCCCCAAAACATTATAGACATGTTTCACAATTTGCGCATCAATTGCTCTTTTTTTGCGTATGACCAGAGTCGCACCACAATATCTCTCGGCAATTTTCTTCCCAACCTTTTTGGGCCGACTCGATGTATTGCATCAATATCATATCTTGTAAAGGGGACATTTGGGAGGATCAAGATACCTCAGTCCAGTACTACTTGAATCAATTTTGCTTCATTTTCTTCACATTTCTCCAGATATCCACGTATACGTAAATTTGATCGGCGCTGACGATCACATATCTCAATCAAATCCTTTTTCATCTGATACACCTTAGTTGTCTGACTTTTTAACACCTCATCATGTTCTCCCATTTGAGTTTTCACTTCTGTAATATTTCGTGACATATCCTGACTTTGTTTCGCCATATCTGTTATTCTTAGATCCATATTATCCATTTTATCTTTTATTTGCTTCAAATCCTCCTTTATATTTGTCATTTCTTTTATATTTATTTTCATTTCTCTTAACTCTTGTAAGAGAATATCAAGTTTATCTGGTTGAGTCAGTGACTTCTCAGGCGATTTTTTCCCCTCACATCCATTTCTAAGGCTTTTCCCACTCGAATCAGATGTAAATCTGAAAGTCTAAGGCCTGCTTTGGGTCTTTGCCAAAGATTTTCTGCACTTTGGCTGCGTTTTGACATCCAACCAGCAAAAAGAGCTCTTAACCTTCTAAGAATTTTTACACAATCTATAGTCCATACACGTCACTTCCTCCCTTTGTCTTGTCCTTATCAACTTATCTCCGTGAAAGCAACTTGATGGAAATAAAAAAATCCAAAGGCAGCAACTACCTTTATTACACACGCCTTATCAAGGCTCTGTCTTAAAGGTGTTTAATATTTTCACTTTCTCCAGATCTCAACATTTCGACTGGAAGGAGTAATGGGCCTTCACACTGTACACTTATAAATCAGCTTTCAGCTATACTTCTTTAAACTCTCTCCAAATTATTTCTCCTTTCAGTCTACAATCATAGGGCCACTCCTCTCCCCATCAGCCTTCAAAAGCCTCTCAAGTCACATCCAAATTCAAAGCTTCTCTGGGAGAATGTCCCATACTGAATCAAATACAATCTAAACTTCAGGAGGAAAGCAAGGGAAGTAACTCATGTTTCATAATCTCTTAAATTTTCATGGTCCTTAATTGTTATATTTCTTAATACATTCTGTGATGGTCCGGAGGAGGCAGAAATTCAGCGTCCGTCATCCATTCAAGCTAGCTCCGCCCCGCTCTTGTATTGATTTCAACCTGGAAAGAATTTCTTTCTGATCTTCATCCGTATTTTCTTGGTGGTACATCAAACTGAAGACTTTGGGGACAGGTGTTAGAGATGTTTTTTTACCATTTAAAGCTGAGTATGGGATATCCATTTCATTTTTTGCAGGTGGTCTTTATAATAAAAATTGTTCATCAATCAAAGATTTGTAATCCAAAATATTCTATCATCTCAAGCAAAGATGTGTGTTTCTCCTGCAGGGAAATATTTCCATAACACAGCCCTGAAAGTCAGTTAATATTTATATTCATAGTTCAGGCAGGCCGGTTTCAAAATAGTTCATCGTCTATGCCACACCAATAAGCAGTCCAAAAGTTGGGTTTTTTCCCCCTTTTCCCAGCTGCAGTCTTCAAAAGTGAAAGTTTCCAAGGACAGCAATTTGGGCTTCAAGAAAGTTTCCTGTAGGCATAACAAATCGTCATGCCACAATTCCCCACTAGATGTCATTAGCTCCATTTTCCAGCTTTTTAAATCCAAACTTATATTACAAGCTTTTCAAATCTTTTTTTTAAAGTCTCAAAAGCACTTTTAGTCCCCAAATTTCAAAGCCATATACGTGTATTAATTCCAAATTAATCTTATAATTTTCTGTTTCCCCCAAGTAATTAGTTCACCGCTTTTCTTTTCCTGAGGGAATGGGGTGGAAATTCCCCTCCCCTCTCTTATCGGGGAGGGTGATTTCAGCAATTTTTTCCAGGAAATCTTAGATTCATAAAGAGAAGATAGGATCTCACCCAGTTTCATCCAAGCTCTTGAACGGTTGCTTGTTAGTGCTTATTGTCTTCCGCTGTCAGCAGCTTCTGACTGGCTACATGAATGTAGCCAGTCTTTCCCCTGCTGGTTTGGAGGGCTTCCTTGGATCAAACAAAATCAACAAGGGTCCTCTACTTGGTTGTTGCCTCTATGGGGCGACTTTCGACCCTTTCCAGGGTCCCCAGCGGGCCAAAATCAAACGCAAAAAGATGGAGCCCCATCTTCCTGTGCCTGTTCTGATGCGACGTCAAACTGGAAGCCAGTCAGTCTTTTTCTTCTCCCCTTGTAACCTCTGTAAATAACCCCTGTTCCTTACTGGATTGGGAGGAGGATGACTGCCTTTCTGTGGAAAATGAGGCTTCAATAGGAGATAGAGGGAAGAACATGCTGCACACAACTTTGCTTTTTGCAGCTCTTTCTCAAAAACTTCAATTTGTTCATAATAACTTTGCAAAGCCTTCTCCTGCACAGTTTGCTCAGGGCTTGGAGGATAATAGCTCACCTCCTTCCCTAGTGAAGCCTTAGGTCTAGCACCAAATCTCTATCCCTCTGCTGGCATTCAGTTTTCAGAATCGGCCATTTTGCCTCCCTCTTCACAAGCAAAGCCACACCCACAAGGGATCGCCATTTTGCCTTCTTCCTCAAAGACAGAGGCACGCCCACAGTGGAATCTTGTGTAAGATGAATGGGAGCCTGACTGCCTTGTGTCAAATGACACGTGAGGATACAATGGTGCCTGAATCTAATGTTATAGCACCGTCTGCTGGTGAATCTGTTTTACAAGATGTATTTCAAAGAATGCAGAATGCATTTTCACAGATGTCCCTTCAGCAGGCATCACTCCAAGCTGCCACACCTCCTCATTCATTGGGAGCTTCAGCTAGAATGCCTATTAAGCCTGCTACTATTAAAGTTCCTGTCTCAGATGGAGCACAGCAGCCTTCACCCCAAGCGCAGCCTCCACTGGTTCCTCAAATACAAAGGCCAGTGCTAACTGCAGGCCAACTTACTGTAGCAGCTCAAGCGCCAGCACCTTCTGCTGGCCAGGGTGGCATTGCAGCTCAAGTACAGCCACCCCCAGCACCAGTACCTGTAGCAGCTTCAATGCAACTGCCGCAGGCCCTGGCTCAGGCACCACTGGTGCCCCCTGCTGGCTACGTCCGGATGGCACAGCCTGCACAACCTGCGCGCCAAGTCCCAATTGCACAACCTGCACAGCCAGTACCCCAATTGCATGTTCCTCAACAGCCACCCTCTATTGTACCACTGGCTGGTGATTCAAAACTGAAGCGGTCAGAACAGAATTACAGGGCATGGGTCAGTGAAGTTGGACTTTTGCTTCGTAGAGAAGGTACCCATGTGATGGTGTTTAATCCTCCTGCCCAGCAATGGCCTCCTGACATAAGGGACTTGAATAATAGAGCATGCACGTTATTGATGTCCATGGACACTGAATCGCAGCTCACATTTTCACAAGATGCAACTGCCCAACAAATTTGGGCTCAATTAGAAACATGTTACCGGCCTACGTCCATTGAGTCTACATTTTTGCTTTTGTCAGAGTTCCATGGTTCTAGATTAAAACCTGGTGAGCATATTGGAGAACACTTAACTAAAATGAAAGGAATAAGAAAAGAACTGGGTGAAAAAGGCTATCCTATTGATGACTTTCAAATGATCAGCATTATCATTAACTCTTTGAATTATGAATGGAAAGATGCTATTTCTAAGATTAATTTCTAAGATTTTTTTTTTTTTTTTGCCGGCTCCAAAGATGGCGGACGCGCTGGGGAGAGCTCCGTAGCCCCCAACAGTAAGGCGTCCCCCCAGGAGCCCCCCAGGGATGTCAATGGACCCCTGGGGTGGGGCCAGAATTTCGGGCAGATGAGCTGGGCAATTATGCCGCCCGCTGCCTCCCAAAACAGCTGCAGGGGTGCCGGGACATTCCCGCCCCGCCGCCTGGGCCGTTGGCAACCGTTATAAACGGGGCCAGCACCTCCGCCCTGCCTCTACTGCTTGTCAAACTGCCGGGCAAGGGCGGCGCCTCCGCGGATCAGCTGTGCGGCGGAGGCCCCGGCGGCAAGAATGGCAGCGGCTGCGGCGATGACTTTCAAGCCCCCAGGCTGGTCATTGATCCAGGGAGCCTGGCAACGGCGGTGGCGGTGGCGGCGGGGCGTCTCCAGGCCCGCCCCTGGCCATCCAGGAGGGGCCGGAGGCTCTGCTCTGCCCCGGCCCCCTGACCGGCTCCCGGGTGACGGCGGCGTCTCCGGGCTATCAGCGGAGACGCCGCGGACCAGCTGGCCCAGCTGGGTGGCGGAGGCGGAGGCTTCTTCGGTGGCGCCGGAGGTGAGAGACCCGCCCCTGGACCACGACAGCCATCGCAGCCATCCAGGAGGGGCCGGAGGCTCTGCTCTGCCCCGGCCCCCTGACCGGCTCTCGGGGACGGCGGCGTCTCCGGGCTATCAGCGGAGACGCCGCGGACCAGCTGGCCCAGCTGGGTGGCGGAGGCGGAGGCTTCTTCGGTGGCGCCGGAGGTGAGAGACCCGCCCCTGGACCAAGACAGCCATCGCAGCCATCCTGGAGGGGCCGGAGGCTCTGCTCTGCCCCGGCCCCCTGACCGGCTCTCGGGGACGGCGGCATCTCCGGACTATCGACGGAGACGCCGCGGACCAGCTGGACCAGCTGGGTGGCGGAGGCGGCAGCATCTTCGGCGGCGTCGGCGGCGAGAGGCCCGCTCCTGGACCACGACAGCCCTGGACCACGACAGCCCTCGCAGCCATCCAGGAGGGGCCGGAGGCTCTGCTCTGCCCCTGACCGGCTCCAGGGTGGCGGCGGCATCGACGGCGACGTGGGCCACGGCAGCAGCGAAAGCTTCTCCAGGCCCCGGCCGACCACCCTCACCAGGATCCCTCGACGCCGGCAAAAATGGACACGGCGTAGCGTCTCCGGCCTGCACTCTGAGCCGTTCCCAGCCGCCCCGAATGGGTGCCAACGACTATGCCCTGTGCGACGGAAGCGGCGGCAACGAAGGCGAAGACGGCGGCGACAGCCTCTCTGGGCCTTAGACCGTTTTTGCCCAGGGGCCTCAGACAGCGGCGGTAGCGGCGGCGGCGAGGCATCTGCGGCCTACACCCCGAGCCACCTCCTCGAGACACCTTGACCGGAGACGGCAACAACAGGGACATGACACCAGAGACTCCCATACCTCTGGGAGGCCACGCTCCGGACGGTCCCCAACCAATAGGGGCCATGGAGCTGCGGCCGGGAACAACGCCCAGAGGATCAGGGAGGGAACTGTTTGGTCGGCTGAACCACCAGAGCTGACGCCAATTAATGGATCCCTCCATCCTGCCTTCTGCCCACTCTCAACCATCCTTGCCCACTCTCTCCCCACAGGACATAACGGGCCTGGGTGCTAGCCACGGTGGCAGAGTGGCTGGGCCTTACACCTGCAACCCCATAGAGGTGAGAGCTCTATGGGGTATGCTTCACCCAGAGTACGTTCTGGACCACCTCCGGAAGCAGAGACACAACCCATCGTGAGAGGATGAGGAGTGGCCTGCTTCTGGGGGTTCGCCCGGCCAAGTGGCAGTGGCAGGGCGACGATCCAGAAACGCACCTACCCGACTCGACCCTCCTGCAAATTTCACCATCCAGGGGACAGCCTTCCCGGAACCACCTGTGACTATGCTCGTTCAATACTCTAGCACAGTACTGCACGCCCTCAGGGGTTCCCCACTCTCCTGGGTGCGACCCGCCTGCATCACATCCAATCTTGATGACGGGCCCAATCACTGGGCCTCTGAGAGATGGCCGGGCAGGGTCAGGGGCCACCAGCATAAGCCCAACAAGAGGCCCCTGATTAGGTTCTTAGTTAAGTTTTTTGTGGGGTTAGGGAGGGGGGAGGGAGAAGACTATGGTTGCGCGGGAAAGGCACGCCTTCCAGCCACCATAACGCATGCCAGGCCCACGGCCGTTCGCGACGGCGTACAACGAGGACCAGTCGCCGATAACACCCAGTGGCGTACTGACAAACGTCCCATCCCTAGGATGGTGGGGAATGGCAGAAGGTGCACAGACAGAGGGCCGTATCATCACCGGAAGTGTCATCTCCGCTCTGTACAAGCGGTGAGACGCTCCGACCCTCTGTTCTCCCCCGGAGGACCCGGGAGCAAAGGTGCGCACCCTCCCATGCTAAGGCTGGTCTACCTGAATGCAAGGTCCGTAGCTAACAAAGCTCACCTCATTCGTGACCTAGTGGAGAGTGAGCATGCGGACCTGGCCTGCATCACGGAAACCTGGCTGGGCCCAGAGGGGGGTGTTCCTCTGGTTGACCTCTGCCCGCCAGGTTTCCAGGTACTGCACCAGCCCCGGGCTCATGGGAGGGGCGGGGGAGTGGCAGTTATCATCAGGGAATCCCTTAGCCCGCGAGAGACCACCGTCCCTCAGATGGTCGGGTGTGAGTCTCTCCTACTGAGATACGGCCCAGGGGCGCAGTTGGGCCTGCTGCTGGCGTACCTACCACCTAATCGTGCAGCGGCGGCCCTACCCGAGCTACTCAATGTCCTCTCAGGGTTGGTGATTGAATTCCCAAGACTCATGGTCTTGGGCGACTTTAATCTACCGTCCCTGGGAGGATCGTCCGAACTGGCTCGGGAGTTCATGGCTTCCATGGCGGCCATGGACCTGTTGCATATAATTTCTGGGCCGACTCATGAGAGAGGCCACAACCCAGACTTGGTGTTCTTGTCTGGACGGTGGCGTGATGATATCGGTGGGGGTGCCACAACTGTTACGCCCCTGTCATGGACCGATCACCACCTCCTGCGGCTAGACTTCCCCCTTGCCACCCCCCACCGTGGGTGCACGGTGCCAGTCAGATGGTACCGCCCTAGGCACCTAATGGACCCTGATAAGTTCCAGGCAGCGCTTAGGGACACGCATGCACCCCCTGCTCACAGCTCGGCGGATGCCTTAGTGGAAGCCTGGGAAAAGGCAGCCACGGAGGCTCTGGACCGAGTTGTACCCTTGCGGCCTCTGACCCGGCGCAGATCCCAGCGAGCCCCATGGTTCACCGAGGAGCTCCGGGAGATGAAGCGTCGGAGACGGGGCCTAGAGAGCCGTTGGAGATCCAGTCGATCCGAATCCGACCGATTGCGACTAAGAATCCTCACCAGGTCTTATCTCGCTGCGATAAGGGTGGCAAAATCAAACTACTTTTCCACCCTCATCGCGTCCGCAGATAACCGCCCGGCTGCCTTGTTCAGGGTGACTCGCTCCCTATTAAACCAAGAGGTGAGGGAGGAACCCTTGCAGGGTCGAGCCGAGGAATTTGGTCAATATCTGCTGGATAAAATTGCTCGGATTCGAACTGGCCTGGACTCCAACTGGGCTGAGATGGAAGAACAAGACATGGACAGTCTTGTCGACGTCATCTGGGAAGAATTTGATCCTGTAACTCCTAAAGAAGTGGACAGGATTATGAGAAGGTTGAGCTCCTCCACATGCTTACTGGACCCGTGCCCTTCCTGGCTGGCCTATGCAGCTCGAGAGGGGACACGAGGCTGGTTCCTAGCGGTCATCTCTGCTTCTCTGAGTGAGGGTCACTTCCCCACCGCCTTGAAGGAGGCGGTGGTGAGACCTCTCCTCAAGAAGCCCACCTTGGACCCATCCTCTTTGAATAACTTTCGTCCAGTCTCCAATCTTCGCTTCCTTGCGAAGGTTGTTGAGAGCGTGGTGGCGCACCAACTTCCTCAGATCCTGGATGAAGCGGTTTATCTGGACCCGTACCAATCGGGTTTCAGGCCGGGCTACAGCACGGAGACGGCATTGGTCGCTCTGATGAATGATCTCTGGAGAGCCCGGGACAGGGGCCATTCCTCTGTCCTAGTCTTATTAGACCTCTCGGCGGCTTTCGATACCATCGACCATGGTATCTTGCTGCGACGCCTCAGGGGACTGGGAGTGGGAGGCACGGTTCTGCGTTGGTTCTCCTCCTTTCTCCAGGGTCGCTCGCAGTCGGTGCTGACAGGGGGACAGAGGTTGACCCCGAGGCCTCTCGCTTGCGGAGTCCCTCAGGGGTCGGTCCTCTCGCCTCTCCTGTTCAACATCTACATGAAACCGCTGGGTGAGATCATTCGCAGTTTTGGAGTAGGGTACCATCAGTATGCTGATGACACCCAGCTTTTTATCTCAACTCCAAACAATATCAGTGATGCCCTAGACGTGATGTCCCGCTGCCTGAAAGCGGTCCGGGAATGGATGGGGAGAAACAGGCTTCAACTGAACCCGGACAAGACTGAATGGCTGTACGTACCGGCAAGTCAGGATATTCAGAACGTCCCACTGCTTAACATTGGGGACAAGTTACTTCCCCCTGTTGATAGGGCCCGCAACCTGGGTGTCCTCCTAGACTCGCAGCTCTCCCTGGAAGACCACATAGGAGCTGTGACCAAGGGGGCCTTCTCCCGGGTTCGACTAGTTCGCCAACTACGGCCTTATCTGGACCTGGATTCCTTACGTACAGTCACCCATGCCCTTGTGACCTCTCGCCTAGACTATTGTAACGCTCTCTACATGGGGCTGCCCTTGAGATCCACTCGGAAGCTTCAACTGGTGCAAAGTGCGGCGGCACGGACACTCTTGGGAGCCTCCCGATACTCCCATATCACGCCTCTCCTCCGTGCGCTGCACTGGCTTCCGGTTGCCTTCCGTGTGAAGTTCAAGGTGCTAACAATGACATACAAAGCCCTACATGGCTTGGGTCCGGACTACCTACGGGAGCACCTTCTGCCAATGTCAGCACCCCACCGTCCTGTGCGCTCCCACAGAGAGGGCCTCCTCAGGGTGCCACCGCTCAAGGAATGTCGGCTGGTGGCCCCCAGGGGGAGGGCATTCTCAGTGGGTGCGCCAGCCCTCTGGAACAGCTTACCAACCGAAATCCGGATGGCCCCTGACCTCCGTACCTTCCGTCGCGACTTAAAAACTTTCCTGTTCCAGCAGTCCGGCCTGGCATGATAGCGTTAATTGGGGTCCCAGTTTGTTTTTCATTAGTGTTTCTTATTATTTTTATTGTTCAATCTGTATACATTCCTTCCTCTGTACACCGCCCCGAGTCCCTCGGGAGAAGGGCGGTTTATAAAAACTAATAAATAAATAAATAAATAAATAAATAAATAAATAAATAAATAAATCAAGTGCCTATTGCTCAATGCACAGTGGATCATGTATGCAGAATTGTAACCAAAGAAGAGGCACTTAAGCAAGCCGCACTACATTTAAGGGAACCCCCTGCATCGAAGGCTCCAGTGAGGCGTCCCTTCTGTGGAAGAGCCTACGTTCCAAGGATGCCAAGATGCTACATTGAAGAGCTCGGTGCATTCATTCCCAATGTTTACTACGTACCATCAGCTAATAGTAGTTTGCTTAGTCAGAGTCACTTGTCTAGGGTATCAAAATTCCAGGTACATCATCTTGAAAAAGCAAGTTATGTAGTTAAAGATGGAGATATTGTTGCTGAAACCATGTTGATTGGTGGTGTTTATTACTTAAAGCCAAAGTCTAAGCCACAAGAGCAGGCAAGTATACAAGCTCCAAAAAGGGAGAGCACAGGCCCAGTGAGAGATGTCCCAGAGAGAGATCCTGCTGCTACTCCAAAGGCTCCTAAAGCCAATAAAAGGACAAATAAGACACAGGTTGCTCACAGCAAGCCTGAGGTTCCTAATAAAAATGCTAATGTTGAGAATTCACTAACAGGTAAACCTTTGCATTCCAGGTGTATCCATAAGTGGCATAGAAGATTGGGTCATGCCAGTTTCCATGTTCTGAAGAAGATGCCAGAGTTCGCAAGAGGTTTGGATCTAAAGGGGTGTAAGGTGTTCTTGGACTGTGCTGTCTGCAAGAAAGCCAAATCCAAAGCAGCAGCAATTCCAAAACGCGCTACACGCCTGTAACACACATTTTTGATTTGGTACACACTGACATAGTGGGTCCTTTTGCACCAATTGGTGGTAAAAGGTATTTCTTGACAATTGTTGATAATTATTCTAGATATGGATATGTATTTCCTATGAGAGAAAAATCTGAGACCTTTCAGATCTTTAAAGACTTTGCCAATATACCCAATTCGAAGTCAGCATTGCTGGACATAGCTGGAGTCACTATGGTTACATGATAAGATAATAACACAGGTGCAGAGCAGAAAGAGATGTACAAGTAGAAATGAGCGAAGCTGGCAAAACTAAAAAAACACGCAGTGACACTATTCTAAGTTGCTGATATTCCTTCAGCAGGGGCAGGTGGCATAATAGATGAGCAATAGTGAACTCTCTTTCCCAACTCTTACATTACAGGGCACATGCTAATGAACTAACAGAGATTTCTTGACTCCCCAGCACGCATGGTTATAAAAGAATATTGCTAACTTTTGGGTAGACTGTTCTTCCATCGATGCTATTCAGGCTTGAAATCTTTCTAAGGAAATATTGTATTTGGCCAATATGGGTGTTTCATACCACCCAAACCCAGCTTCTGCTAAAATCTGGGCAGAGAGCCAAGACAGCGAGGGAGGCTGACTCCAACCTTGAAAATTCTAAAACATTAACAGCCAAGCAAAGAATCCCTCTATTAACAAGGACAGAACAAGATAAGAATAAAAAAAGATAATCCAGACACACTTAATGGAAAGTTACAGTTTATGAATGATGAAGAAGAATTAGTCCATCAGTTTGCCACCTGTTGCCCAGGAGATCAACAGCTGATTATAAAGAAAATCAGAATAATTAGTTTAACGCTGAAATCTGTTCCCCTCTAGCTACTCTTCTGTGGAATTGCTGTCAAGCTTGGTTTCTGAGAGCACTAAATCCCCAACAAAGAAAAAGAGAAGGCATGTTAGTCAAAAGCAAAAATAAAGGAAAAGGATACTCAGTAGGATATTACAGTACAAGTTCAAATTAACTACCCAGTACGATAAAATGAGAAAGATGATCGGAATCCTCAATCATGAGTAGAAATGCCAGTCTTAGATCTAAATCAGAGGAATACTGGCAATCAAGATAAAGAAGAGCGGACTTCCGGGTGGCAAGGCTCCGTCGAAGACGGTCATTTCTGACCGTCAGCCCCGTTTAAATTGCGAAAACAGCAACAATCAGCTGTTTCACAGTTTGGAAATCCCCCCTCAGGCATTCAGGTAGAGGTAGAGCTCCCCCAGACCCCCAGAATTATCATTCTGGGGGTCGAAGGATGAGAGCTCCCTCGTAGCCTGAATCAGCTCCGGACTCGGGGACTCCTCTGTTTCAAGGTTTTGAAACAGAGCAGGACGCTGCAACCATCCCTGCTCCCAATATTGTACTTTGGATTACTTGGACGCAGGCAGAGCTGAGCAGGAGAATATTGAAACAGTAAGTATATGATCTTTAACTCCGGTTTAACTTAAAAGAAGGGGAGGAAGATGGCGCTGGAATAAATCTTTAGAGAAAGTGGGAAGAACAAAGAATAAGGAAAATTAAAAAAGGGGGAAGATATAAAGTAGATTTTTAT
Source organism: Vipera berus (assembly GCF_964194415.1). NCBI lineage: Eukaryota > Metazoa > Chordata > Lepidosauria > Squamata > Viperidae > Vipera > Vipera berus. The sequence goes on along the minus strand of NC_138209.1, from coordinate 58,559,234 downwards.
AGTTGTAAAAGACTGTTAAAAACATTTGAAGTTGGCTTAAAAGTGATTTAAAAGACTTGGATAGTTAACACTGAAGCAACAAAGTTGCAATTTGGGCGGAAAAGTGAAATGTTAAAATGGCTTCCAAACCACCTAGATTCCCTGCTTCTAAAAGTGCGGGGGCTTCACCAGTTCAACAATCTGGACTTCAAACATTGATGCCACACACCCCCGCAGCACCTACACCCACATTAACACTACAAGATTTAAAAGATGCCTTAAAACTTCAATCTGAGCAAATATCTGAGCAAATGGCAGAGCTTATTAATGAGAAAAATAAGGAAATACGAAAGGATATTTTGCTGGCATTTCAGGGACTGAAAGTTTGTACTGAGAGTCTGGATGAACGTGTGGAAGACGTTAATCAAAATAATTTGATATTGGAAGCTAAAATCAGTGAAGCTGAGAATAAAATGGATAAAATTGATGATGAGGTGGTGATGATACAATATAGGGACATGGGGTTTGCCTTGAGGATCAGAGGTCTGAAAAGAAAATCCACAAGAAAACTTGGAAGAGATATTGGCAAAAGCTGTGGCGCCTATTTTGGGTTGGCGAGCTGAAGATTTTATATTGAAATAGACAAAATATTTCATGTCAATTCCTGGATTGCTAGGCAAAGAAAACTACCAAGAGATGTGGTTGTTTACTTCACAAAGAGGAAGATCAGAAATGCGATCATACAAGCCTTTTATAACAACAGATTTAAAGTGGCTGATCAAGAGGTTTTAATTTTGAAAGAAATACCACCAAGAATTTTAAGAAATAGGAAAGAATTTGTTTTTCTGGCAGATGAATTAAAAAAAACGACAGATCCAGTTTACATGGGAGATACCAACTGGGATAGTGGTGAATTATGTTGGTACAAGATATCGTCTTAATACAGTTCTGAAGGCACGAGATTTTTATTGTAACATATTGAAGGCAGACTCACCGACATCCCCAGAAATTAAAAGGGAAAAGAAGCGCGACAGACACAATTGGAAGATACACAGCGAGATGAAGAAATTATCTCGCTGATTTCAAAAGAAGCACAGCAAACTTTGGAAATTGTGCAGCCCTTGGCTCCATTAGAAGAATCAAGGGCTCAAAGAGTGAGACGGGCTGCAACCAGACGAAAACAACAACAACAACAGAAACAATATACTACAATTACAACTCAAGAATCTACTTATACTGAAGCAGTGGGAGGAGCGAGACCAAAGAAGCAGATGCTTGTGGATCTGCAAGATACGCTCCGAAAGCTTCAAGTTGCAAAAAATGGTGACAAAGTTTCTAACATGGAATGTTAATGGTTTAAATTCACCGCAAAAGAGAAAGAAAATATTTCAGTACTTGAAACAATTTAAAAATAATGTTATATGCTTGCAGGAAACGCATATCCGTGTATCTGATCAAAAATATTTGATAAACTCTAGATTGGGTATGCAGTTTATTGCATCTGCTCCAGAAAAGAAAAATGGTGTAGTCATTTATGTGAAAAAGAATTTAACAGCTAACTTAATTGAAGCAGATAAACAAGGAAGATATATTATAATTGAACTTTTAATAGAAGGGAAGAAAATACTTTTAACTGGATTATATGCACCTAATCAACAGCAAGGAGAATTTTATAAACTTCTACATAATAAAATAATTCAATGGGATTATAAATCGTGTATTTTAATGGCAGACTGGAATGGAGTATTGGATACACAAAAAGATAAAAAGGACCTTTCAAAAGTACTCCAAATGATGCTAGAGTGCCTAAATCTTTTTTTGACATGAAAGATGATCTGGTACTGAGAGATGTTTGGAGAGAACGAAACATGGAAGAAAGGGATTTTACTTTTTTTTCTGACAGACATCAATCTTTTTCCAGGATTGACTTTGTATTAACTACTAATGATTTTTTTTCTAGGGTTAAGAAGATTAAGATATGTCCAAGAATCTTATCAGACCACAGTCCAGTATGGATGGAATTGGACAAGGGGAAGGGAGATAGGAGATCTTGGAGATTAAATGAGAATTTGTTTAGATATGAAGAAAATTTGGAAGAATCTAAAAAACAAATGAAATAATTTTTACTATAAATATGCACAAGGGTACTCCAATTGAAATGGTTTGGGATGCAAGTAAAGCTTATATGAGAGGAGTTTTAATATATTTGAATAATAAATATAGACGTAGATTGGAATATAAGCGTAAAGAATTAGAGGAAATAAAGATGAAAGAGAGGGCTTTTATCTTGAACTCACTGAATAAGAGGTTGAAAGAAGCAATCAATTTGTTAAGAGGGCAGATTGATATGTTGATGGCAGATCAAGTGGCAACTAACTTACGATATGTCAAACATAATACTTTTTACAATGCTAATAAGGCAGGTAGATGGTTAGCTTATTTGTTAAGGAAAAAACAAAAGTCACGTAATATAGACAAGATAGAATATAAGGGCAAAGTGGTATTTCAACAAAATCTTATTAAAAAGGCTTTTGTTGAATTTTATTCTAAATTATATGCAAGGGATATAACTCAAGGTTTAGATATAGATAGGTATCTACAAGAAGTGAATATCCCTACACTTACACAAGAACAGAGGGAAGGGATGAATCAACCGATAACTGCTGAAGGAATTATTTTAGCAATTAAACAACTAAAAGTGGGTAAGACACCTGGAACAGATGGTTTGATAGCTACTTATTATAAAAATTTACAATTAAGAGTTGGTGGAACCTTTGAAAGAATTATTTAGGACAATTCAGTCTGGAGGGGAAGTGCCTCCATCGTGGAGAACAAAATTTATAACATTGATTCCAAAGAAAGATCAAGATCTTACCCAATCAAAAAATTATAGACCTATATCGCTTCTAAATACGGATTATAAGATATTTGCAAAGATCTTAGCAAATAGATTAATGAAGGTTATGCAGCAAATGATTTATAGTGATCAAACAGGATTTATAAGTGGTAGACAAATGAAAAGTAATCCCAGCAAAGCCGCAGGCCCAGATGGGGTGCTGGGGATAGTGGTCAGGAATTGTGCCGATCAATTAGCAGGGGTCCTGACAAGGATTTTTAACATCTCCTTGCAAACGGCATGTGTACCATCATGCTTGAAGGCAGCTACCATTGTCCCAGTCCCCAAGAAAACTGCAGTTGAGTGCCTGAATGACTACAGACCTATTGCATTAACGTCTGTAGTCATGAAATGCTTCGAAAGATTGGTTCTCCAACATCTTAGGACATGCCTCCCACTGGACTTTGATAAACATCAATTTGCCTACAGGGGAAATAGGTCGACAGACGATGCCATAGCTACTGCTTTACACTCTGTAGCAAGTCATCTCGACAAACCTGGAAGTTACGTCAGGATGCTTTTTGTTGACTACAGCTCGGCTTTCAACACTATTTTGCCGAGCATTCTCATCAAGAAGCTGACTGACTTGAAATTCTCCCCCGCTATCTGCGATTGGATTCAAGACTTTCTTAGGGATCGGGTACAAACACTGAGAGTCGGGTCTGTTTTGTCCACCCCCCTGAAGCTTTGCACCGGCACGCCACAGGGCTGTGTGCTTAGCCCCTACCTGTACTCTTTATACACTTATGATTGTGTATCATCTGACCCATCCACTGCGATAATCAAGTTTGCAGATGATACAACTGTGGTGGGTCTTATTACAGGTGGGGATGAGACAGCATATAGGGCGGAGGTACAAAAACTATCCATATGGTGTAGTAACAACAACTTGCACCTAAACATCGGCAAGACGAAAGAGATGGTGTTAGACTTCCGGAGAAAAAAGGAGGAACCTGCCCCACTTTACATCGGGGAGGACTGTGTAGAGAGAGTTTCCTCCTTTAAATTTCTGGGTGTCTACCTCTGTGAAGATCTGACCTGGAAAGTTAACACAACTCAGGTGGCTAGAAAGGCCCAACAGAGGCTTCACTTTCTTAGGATCTTGCGGAAGAACAGGGTAGAACAACAGCTAATGACCCTCTTTTACCGGTCTACCATAGAGAGCGTCCTCTCGTATGGTATTGTGGTTTGGTATGCTGGTCTGACAGCCGCGGATAGGAAAGTATTACAGAGGGTAGTGAGCACAGCACAAGACATTGTGGGCTGTTCCCTGACACCACTGGATGACATTGCCAGGGCTCGTTGCCTTGGAAGAATGAGGAAGATTCACAGGGATGACTCACACCCTGGACGGTATCTCTTTATTCTCCTACCATCCAGTAGGAGATATAGGAATATAGCCAGCCGTACCAACAGGCTGAAAAATAGCTTTTATCCGTGGGCTGTTAGGCTTTTAAATGGGACATAATCTTATGCAGAATTGACTTGGGAGGCCGGTGTGTGGTGTAGTTGGTTCACATAGTGTGGTGGGATGGAGGGTTTGTTGTCACTGTGTGTTGGGGGCAGAGAGCACAGGGGGAGGCTCAGCTAATCTCAATGTACACATGTTGTACTTTGACAATAAAGGTTTATTTATTTATTATTTATTTATAATGTGAGACATATTGTAAACCTATTAGAATATTTGGAAAGAAATAACCAAGTCCCTGCAGCATTAATTTTTTTGGATGCTGAAAAGGCATTTGATCAATTGAATTGGCAATTTTTATTTAAAGTTTTAGAGAAGATGGAGTTTGGTGATAAGTTTTTACAACCTATTAGGGCAATATATCAGAAACAAACAGCCCAAATAATAATCAATGGTAGTTTAACAGAAGCTTGCAAAATCGAAAAGGGCACAAGACAGGGATGTCTGTTGTCACCATTGCTGTTTGTTTTAACATTGGAAATATTATTAAGATACGTGACTCAAATAAAATAAAGGGAATTAAAATTAAAGATCAAGATTATAGATTGAGAGCGTTTGCAGATGACTTGGTTATTACATTGGGTCAACCGAATCAGTCGGTTATAGATTTAATGGAAATAATTTTGCAATATGGACAAGTTTCTGGATTTAAGGTTAATAGGCAAAGAACTAAAATTTTGTCTAAAAATATGACTACAGAACAAAAGGTAGTTTTAGAAGAATTAACAGGATTTGAAATAGCTAAAAAGATTAAATATTTGAATCTTTCAGATTCAAATGTGAAATTATACAAAAATAATTATGAATTGTTATGGTTAAAAATACAAAAAGAATTAGATACTTGGAAAAAATTACAATTGTCTTTATTGGGAAGAATTGCAGCAGTTAAAATGAATGTTTTACCAAAATTTTTATTTTTGTTTCAAATGATACCTATACTTAAAAAAGATTCAAATTTGGAGGAATGGCAGAAAGGTATTAATAAATTCATTTGGGCAGGGAAAAGACCAAGAGAAAAACTTAGGATAATACAAGATATATGTGAAAGAGGTGGTCTTAAAATGCCCAATTTTAAATTATATTATGAGGCGGCGGCTTTATCATTAATTAGTAATTGGTTTAATTTAACAGAAGGAAGATTATTGAATAATCTAAAGAGTAATAAAGCCCCAGGTGAGAATTTTTTACCAGAATTATTTAACAAATAATTAATGGGGTCTATTACTGGCAGATTTTTTTCCACATATAAATAACACCTGCCATATTCCAGCTGGATGGAAGATGGCAATAGTTGTCCCCATATACAAAAAAAGGGAACAAAAAGGACCCTAGTAACTCTAGGACCATAAGTTTGATTGACATTGTAACAAAAATATATGCTAGGTGTCTTTTGAATAGAATTGAAAGCTGGATAGAGGGAAATCATATATCCTCGTAGAACAAGCAGATTTTAGACAAAGCCGATCTACCATCAATAACTGCTTTGTCTTGAACCATCTAATTGCCAAATTTGCCTATAAGAGGAGACCCCTATTGCTGCTTTTATAGATCTCACAGCTGCATTTGGTATGGTAAACACCAAACACCTAGAGTAAACTGACAGCTCTTAAAAGTAAAACCTAGACTGCTGGCTTTGATTAAAGCCCTTCACACAAATACCTGTTTGAAAGTGTGGTTTGGGGTTAATGGAGCTCTAATCAACAGGATCCACACAAATAAAGGGGTAAGATAAGGGTGTATTTTTAGCTCCATTATTATTTAATTTATACATCAATAACTTGCTAGGATTAATGAAGGATCCCATGGTACATATGCCAATGGTCCTAAAGTACATATTGTAACATCTTGCTCTATACTGATATGATTATATTATTGTATTCACAAGTAGGATTACATAGGCTATTAAAAGTCAGGATAACTCCTACTGCCAGGATAACTATTAGTAAATCCAAATAAAAAATTATGGTGTTTGGAAAACATCATCAGAGATATAGATGGCAATTAGGGGGTGAACCAATTGAACAGGTTAACACCTTTTTATATTGAGGCATAACTTTTTCTAAGACTGCATCTTGGGTTTGCCATCATCAACAAAGTACACATAGCAAAAGCTTGTTTGAATTTACTGCTTAGATTAAAAAAATAATAGTTACCCAGGGCCCCTAGCCCCATTAATTAAAATATATAAAGCTAAGGTTAGTCCTATGCTCTTGTATGGAGCAGAAGTCTGGGGTCCAAACTCTACTGTATTAGAACACAGTCCCAGCAACTGAGATGCATGTTGGGTATAGATCTAAGGACATCTGCTGCAGCACTTAGAGCTGAATTAGGAATTTCTACAATTCCACAGAGTTTAAAATCAGAGCATATAACTACTGATGCAAAATCAGCAAAATGGAGACTGATAAGACTTCCTAAGTTATGTATATTAGAGCAGATAAAATTACAAGTACAAACTTCTTGGATTACTAAACTTGACAAATTTTGTAAGAAGCTGTGGCCTTCCTGTCTTCTGTGCAACAGGAGAACAAGTTAAAAAAATAGTTGCCCAAAGAATTATGGACATAGAAGCACAAAGTGATATAGCTACTCTTAGTAAGGCTGTAACTTGAAATGGTTGAGTAAATATAAACATACTTTTCAAACAGAAAGCTATTTAAAGTTACAATTGCCAAAACATCTTAGGGAGACTTGAACAGCTCAATGCAATGGTTAGATACCATATAATGAATGTATCTGCATTTGCAGAACAGCAGAGGTAGAACACTTGACTCACATACTATTTGATTGTTGTTTGTATAAGAGGGTGAGAGACAGGTACCTTGGTTCATATATTAAACAAATGATCCATTGGGAACCCCATATCAAAACAACATACCTTAAGTCCCGCCAGAATCTGAAAACATTTAATACGACTCAGTACTTGAGTAAAATGATTTGGCTGAGATCAGCATATGTGGGATTGATTGGGGTACGTAGATTGTAGGGGTGATACTGAAACATACTTTTATCTTATTTTACTTATCTACATATCAAATTATTGTACTCCAATTTCATTTTAAACTGTTTTATATAGGATTTTATTAACAATTTGTCTTTGGAACTCTGTATTTTGATATGGCCTCTGGGCTAATTGATGAACTAAACAAAGGGGAAAAAACAAGAAACTCCAGTTGCCTTTTGAAAAGCACTTTTGGGACAATAATTCCAACAATAAATTCTGTCCAATAGGTAATGATCTTAAATCATATGTAAGATATTTTTATCCAATCATTGTATGAAGTGATTCACAAGGTAGTTTATAATTTGATGTAAAAATATTTAAGAAAAACTTAATTTTACTCTTACATTAAGAGTAACATTAATTGTCCTATTTTTGCCAAGGTATGTGTGTTTATAGTTCACCAACAGTTAATTAATTCATTACCCATGCAACACTAGTTCTGTTGAAATCTACTATTTTCAATCTCAGTAACATTGAACTTCCAAGACCAGAACTATATATACATTTCCAAATGGGTGCTAGTATCAGAATTCTATCGGTAGCACATGGGTAGTACCCTTGACAATATAGAATTATCCAATATAGTGCTCATGATACATTGGAAGACACTATTATATGTACTCTGAATGTGTAAAAATACATGCATTTTTCACTAATTCTAAAAGTTAGCCTGAAAAATAGGGCAGTGTTATACTGAAAGTAGAATCAGGGCAGTAGACAAGTTGTTCAAATATATCTAGGAAAGAGTATGAGAAAACTTGATAAAATGATTTTGCAATTTTTTTTCTGTTAATAAAGCCCAGAAATCATCTACTCTGCATCCAAGCCCAATTCTGAGGAGCCAAATGTCCAGCTCTTGAAAAGACAGTTGAATCTATGTCTGACAGCAATAGTGAAACAGAAATGCTTATCTCTAGTTTACCCGATTAAAACACAATGACACTTCTAAAAATAAGATTGCTAAGGCAGCGAGATAGAACTTCCCTGTTCAAAGATGCTATATCAGGAAAAGACTCTCCAGATTGAACCAATCTGGACGATGGTTTTTCGGACAAGGGGGAGGGTAGCAATATGGGGCCGCAGTGTCGGGGGGCGGACGGGCCCCGAGACGGCCAGACCCGTAGCTTCCCACCTTGGTGTCCACGTCGGCCAGGCAATCGCGGCGGAATTGGTCGAAAAGGCCTTGGCTCTTGAGGCGATTCAGGATGAGCGACACCAGCTCTGGCTCGGCGGCGCCTGCGGAGCTCCCCGGCGGCGGCGGGGGTGGTGGCTGTGGTGGGGGAGGCGGGGGAGGCGGTGGTGGCGGGGGAGGTGGCTGTTCGGGAAGGGAAGTGGCGACGGTGGGGACCGCGGCAGCAGCGGCGAGAGTGCCGCTACTGCCGGACATGATGGCGGCAGCGTCACCCTCAGCAGCCGCGGTGGGGATCCACCTTCTCTCGCACAACCCTCTACCCCGGAAGCAGAAAGGCTGAAGGCCGGAAGAAACCATGACGACACGGCGGAGAATGCGACAGTCCTCGCACTTCGTCATTTGCGGCGACACGTGGGCCTCCGACTTTTCCGGCGAGGGAGGAGCTTCGCATGTCACTCTTGACTTCCGCAACAGCCCAGAGAGAGAGAGAGAGAGAGAGAGAGGGATGCCCGGGACAGAGACGTAGAGCTCTGTAGTAGAGTGACACTTCTTATTGGTTCCCTTTGTCATTCAATAAACGTGTCAGGGTCTTCTTTCCTTTTCTCCCCACAACAATAACTCCGCGAGGGAGGCTGGGCTGGAAGTGAATTTATATGGCTGAACCCTATAAAGCCCCATCCCTGCTCGTCTCTCCAGGCGCTGCTATGCTTGGCAAATCTCAGCTCGTTTTGTAGGTTTCCAGCAGCTCCTCTCCATGTGCCTGGCTCAAGTTCAGGAATCACCCTTAGTCTTACGGGTTTTGTTTTCCTTTTAGTGCAGTTCCACCAGCTCCGTCACGCCATCTTTTTTTTCCCTTCTCTAGCAGATTTATGTCTTCTCTCTTGGATCATGTGCAGTTTTAGAAAAACGGATTCACTTGATTTTTAAAATCGTCTTAAATCTCTTGTTTTTCATTGTTATAGCCAGGTACTTTGACCACCAGGAACCACCACATAGCCAGTTTCATCCTTGCTGGGCCTGTCGTGTGTGGGTAGCTAGATGTTACTCTATGTATGGCAGTGTTTCTCAACCTTGGCCTCTCTAAGATGTGTGAACTTCAGTTCCTTTGCTGGCTAGCGAATTCTAGATAACCACACATCTTACAATGGCCAAGTTGGGGAAATATTGCCCTATGGGGTTCAAATCTTCCCTGAGTAATACACATAAGGATCTACCCACTTAGATGACCATATACAGTAAGGAGCTTTTCATCTTTCTGCATTCATTATGTCTGAAGAGTCCCAAAGGATGAAAGCAATAATTTGGTGCCTTCTGGTGGTCAATGTAACTGAAAACACCACATGGACACACACTAAATAAAAATAGAGAAAATCATCTCCAAGAGAGAAGAGGTAAGTCATGCAAAACCCTGCATATGGGGGCAGGACATAATAAATATACTGCTCAAAAAAATAAAGGGAACACAAAATAAGACATCCTACTATTAAATACAGTACATTGTGTTGTTTAAGTGTTCCCTTTATTTTTTTGAGCAGTATATATATCAATATGATGATTTTTCAGAGACAGTCAAACCTACAATACAATGGAAACTAATTGAATAGGAAAACAAATTTGCCAAAGAAACTACAATGGATGAGAACCAGGAAAAGATAGCATAAAAGGATGTAAGATAAATGTGTAGGCAAAAATTAGCTGGGAAAAGGAAAAATTAGAGTGGGAAAAGGAAGAATACAAGCTATAAGAGGAAATGGCTAGCAAAGGAAATTTAACTGAATTGAAAAACAGGAAAACAAGCTGAATAAAATAAGAGGGAAGGCATACTGAATCAAAAAACAGGAAAGAACCTATTGTTCTAAAAAGGGTCATAAATATCCACAGAACTCAAAATACCCATTTAAATATGTCTATTTTTTATATTATTGTACATGTGAATATGATTTAGTATGTTTAAGGAAGGTAGCAGGAAATATGTAAGAAGCGGTCAGAAAGAGTATAACCTCATAGTACCTCAGCCAATGGGGAACGAGGAGGGATATGGCAGCCGGGACGGCTGTATAAAGAAGGGAAGAGAACCAAGCTTTGAAAGCTTTTCTTCCGCTTATTGCAATAAACAAAACAAAAGACCTTCACTGTGTCTCGGCTGGTTATTGGTCAGGCGAGCTTGCCTCTGGTCACAAAGGAAAGTAGCCAGGAACACATAACAGTCTTGGGGGCTCTTCCGGGATTTGCATCCATTCCATCATTGGCAGCCGGGGATATCTGAAGAGGGGAGTGCGTATGTTTTTTCCCCCAGCCCTAACGGTCAGATCACCCCTACTGGAACAAAGAGGAATTGGAATTCCCAAGATGGAAACCCAGGACCTAGTGACAACCTAAAGGAAAGGCCAGCCAACTCAGGGAAGGACTTCAACTCTACCTGACAGGTAAGATACCCAAGGGGTATCTACATACTAGAGGGATATTAATGAGCAATAAGACTACGAAGAGGAGGGACACCTCCCCAGCCAGTGTGCCAGCCAATAAGGAAACAAATATCCACATTCCAAAATGGACTCCTTTAGGGAGAATGTTGAAGAACTGGGAATTAATGCCTCAAGGCATTTAGATGAAGGATGATACATTATAGCAGAGTTCCCTAACCTTTGGGGCACCAGGGACTGGTTCTGTGGGGATAGTTTTTTCCACGGACCAGAGAGTATGTGGTTTTGTGTGCTGTCTCCATGTCACAGATGGGGCTTTGCTTGTTTGTGCAGCCCAATTGCTGGCATGCCACAGCTCAGTACTGGTCCACGGACTGGGGGTTGGGGACCCCTGCATTATAGTATATATATGGATAATCTTCCTCTATATCCTGGCCCCAAAGAGGAAGATGACATTGTACCTATAGGGTCCAAAGTTAAGCCATCTGCACCAGAGGACCTACCAAAGGAAACCAAGAAATTAGTCAAAAATAACCAGGAATTAGAGGAGGAGATGAAAAACAGCATGGCAGAAGGCTTTTCCCTTATGGTCACAAGACATCAGAAAAGGGGACAAATCTTTATAGCACCTTTTAGCCTATGGGAAAAGACAATCTGGGTTATGTGGAGACCCCTCTTGAAAGGCCCCTTCCTTTCAAGAAGGAACTGCCTAAATTATTAGAAAACGCAACAGAAGTAGGAAAACAGATTGAAATGTTTTTAGGACCTATGTAATATTCATGGAGAGAGATGCAATCTATATTTAATATGTTATTTACACCAGAGAAGAATGGGATGATTAGGAGAGCACCTAAGGAACAATGTAAAAAAAAGTTTCCACAAAAGAATGAACAAGATGAGATCCCTGATGCAGCTCCAAAGTAGGATGGTAACAGGAGTACAGAGAGGAAAGCTATGGCTGTTTAGAGGGGATATTTAATAGAAGGTATTAAAAATGCAGTGCCTCAGTGTCTTAACATTCAGAAGGCACTGTCATTAGAACAAGGAAAGGAGGAAACACCAGCTGAAGTCTAGAGAGATTAAAAAGCCAACTTCAAAAGTATGGACATTTGGATTCTGGTAATCCAGGACATCAAATGATTTTGAAATATCAATTTGTAAGGAAAGCATGGGAGGATATTAAGGTAAAATTACAGAAATTAGACACATGGGAAACTAAAACAACAGAATATTTATTAAAAGGCTCAGAAGGTTTATGCAAAGAGAGAAGAGAGAGATACATGTAAGATAAAAATGATGTCTCAATTGATGCAAGCAGGCCAGCAAAGAGGACGGGGGGGGGGGGGGAAGTAAACAGGAAATCAATAAGGGGTCTTGGGAGAGGTCTAGGCTGAGGGTGAGGATAGCCATTTGGCACCAGGGAATATAAATCCCTAGGAGAAAATTTCTCTGGACCCAGATTGGGGAAAAAATGTGCTTTGTAAGGAGGAAGGGCACTGGAAAAATGAGTTTCCTAAAACAGGGCTTTTCAACTAATGGTAAGCATATCACTGGTGGTACTTCAGCATCTGGCAGGTGGTACGGATAGGATGGGTTAAAAAGCACTGTTAAAAAGTGTTTAAAAAAGCAGCAGCACAACACAGGCTTGTGGGAAAGTCAGCTGGAGCTGCTTGAGGAGTTGCCTGGGTTGTGCTGAGAGCCCAGGATCTGCGCACGCAGCTCCAGCTCATCGGCGTTTCCAGCACAACTGGAAAAGAAGAGGAGGGGGGAGAGATAGGAGAGACTATAAAAGGAGCAGGCTTGGCAGGAGAGGGAGAGAAAAAAAAGACAACGGAGGAAAAAGAAGGGGACACTGAAAGAGAGACGGAGAAGCGCAGCCTTGAGGAGAGCAGTCAGCTGAAGGTGCACTGAAGAGAAAAGGGAAGGGAGAGGAGACGATATAAAAGAAGGGGGGAGAGACAAGATGATATAAAAGAAGGGCAGAAAGAAGAGAGGATATAAACAGAGTGAGAAATTTGTTAAATGAATTTTGCCCCATTTTATGACCTTTCTTGCCACATTTGTTAAGTATATCACTGCAATTGTTAAATTAGTAACACAGTTGTTAAGTGAATCTGGTTTTCCCCATTGACTTTGCTTGTCAGAAGGTTGCAAAAGGAGATCACATGACCCTGGGACAATGTGACCTTCATAAATATGAATCAATTGCCAACCATCTGAATGTAAATCACATGACCCTGGAGATGCTGCAACAGTCCTAAGGGTGAAAAATGGTCATAAGTCACTTTTTTCAGTGCCGTAACTTCGAACAGTCACTAAGTGAACTGTTGTAAATCAAGGACTGCTTGTACTTTATCACTTTTCCCCTTTTTTTGGTCATCAAGTTTTTGACACCTTGATGTGGTCCAGCTTTCCAGGAATCCCTGATAACTTTGAAAGTTGGACCAGAGAATGAAGACGGCATGTTTTTGGTTGATTCTGGAACTACAAGATCCACATTGAACTTCATACCAAAAGAGTTGAAAATTGGACAAGGAAAAACTTAGGGCACAAGGAGTAGGTGGGCATATAGTAGAAGCTAGAATTTTTGAACCTACTATAGTTAAGTCTTCCCAGTTGCAATGTATGGCAGTGAAAGTTGGACCATAAGAAAGGCTGAGCGCCAAAGAATTGAGGCCTTTGAACTATGGTGCTGGAGAAGACTCCTGTGAGTCCCTTGGACTGCAAGGTGATCAAACCGGTCAGTCCTAGAGGAGATCAACCCCAACTGTTCTTTAGAAGGCCAGATCATTAAGTTGAAGCTCAAATACTTTGGCCACCTAATGAGAAGGAAGGACTCACTGGAGAAGAGCCTAATGCTGGGAAAGATTGAGGGCAAGAGAAGAAAGGGACGACAGAGAATGAGGTGGCTGGATGGAGTCACTGAAGCTGTAGGCATGAGCTTAAATGGACTCCAGAAGATGGTAGAGGACAGGAAGGCCTGGAGGAACATTGTCCATAGGGTTGCGATGGGTCGGACACGACTTCGCAGCTAACAACAACAACAATAGTTAAGTCCAAAGAAAAAGAGTCTGGGGTATAGTGTGATTTTGCATCGGTAGAAGGGAGCTGCAATTTGGCTGGAAGGGACTTAATTGGTAAATTGGGGATTGTTATTATAGGCAATGAAAGAGAAATATTTGTAAACATGGCTTTGAGTGCAGAAGCTCAAGGAAAAGCGAACCCCTCAGTTTGCGCAAAGGAGGGGAATAGGGGAAGGGTTCAAATTAAACCGTTAAAATTAACTCTTAAACAGCCAGGAGAAGCTATACATTACAAACAATATAACATAATCATGGAGGGAAGAAGGGTTGAAACCAGTGGTGGAGGGACTGTTAAAGCATGGGTTATTAGAACCCTGCATGTCTCCTTATAACACCCTATCCTGGCAGTAAAGAAACATGATGAAAATTTTAGGCTGATGCAGGATTTGAGAAAAATTAATGACGTAGTGGTGCCTAGGTATCCTGTGGCTCCCAATCCTTATACCGTCCTGGGTAGAATACCTTCCCAGGATAAATGGTATACTGTATTGGATTTGAAGGATGCCTTTTGGTCTTGTCCTTTGGACCCAGGAAGCCGAGACATCTTTGCCTTTGAATGGGAAGATCCAGACACAGGGAGAAAACAACAACTGAAATGGGCAGTGTTACCCCAGGGATATACTGAATTACCCAATTTATTCAGACAAGTTCTGGAACAAATTCTGGAGGAATATCAGAAACCTCCACAAGTGACACTTTTTCAATATGTAGATGATTTGCTATTGACAGGAGAAAAGAATAAAGCAGAGGAAGCTAAAGTACAGTTACTAAGCTTTTTGGCAGAAAAAGGTTTGAGGGTGTCTAAAAATAAAGCCCAATTGATAGAAAAGGAGGTAAAATATCTAGGGACATATTATAGTTGAAGGGAAAAGGAAAATAGCAAAAGAATTGAGGCTATAATAAAATTACAATTACCAATAACAAAAAGAGCCTTCAGGGGATTCTTGAGGTTATGGATATCAGAATATTCTAGCAAGACTAAAAAGTTACATGAAAAACTTACAAAACCAACCTGAGAGATTAGAATGGACACCAGCAGAAAGAAAGGATTTTGAGAATGGCTTTAATGCAGGCCCTGATATTGTCTCTACCCTTGCTGAAGAAACCATTTCATCTGGGTGGGGATACATGAAGGACATGCCATTGGAATATTGACTCAGAAATGGGCGGGACAACAAAAGCCAATAGCTTACTTGTCTAAGTATTTAGATCAGGGGTGTCAAACTGCTGGCCCGGGGGCTGAATGCGTCATGCGGAAGCCGCACCCACCCCATTGCCAGCAAAACCATCCCGATACATTGTGTGACATCACATGACATCGTGAGTTTGACATGTCTGATTTAGATTATGTCATCCAAGGATGGCCAAGGTGTATTCAAGCCTGTGCAGCTGTGGCTTTGTTAGTAGAAGAAGCCAAGAAATTGACTTTTGGGGGGGCATTAATAGTGACAACCAACCATTAGGTTGGGTTGTTACTATCAAACAGAGCCTCAAAACGGATGACAGACTCAAGGTTGTTGGAATTAGAGACAATTCTTATAGATCAATCTGATCTAATATTAACTACTAGGGGAGGGATCAAGTCATCTGATTTTTTTTATAGGAGCAAAATGGGCTAAGCAAGAAGTAGAACATGACTGTGCATCAATAGTGGACCTGCAGACTAAAGCTAGGGAAGATGTAGAAGAGGAACCCATAAAAGGGGGGAAAGATATAATTTAATAATTTAATTTAATAATTTGATTTCTATACCGCCCTTCTCCCGAAGGACTCAGGGCGGTGAACAGGGCAATACACAATAAAAATCGAATACAAAAATTAAAAAACCATTAAACATCATGCCCATAAAATCAATACATATTAAAGTTAAAACTAGTTTTAAAAACCCAACCCCATCCCATCAGACCAGGCCAGCTTGTTCGAAAAAGAATGTTTTGAGATTGCGCCGGAAGGAGCGAAGGTCGGGGGCCATCCGGAGCTCAACCGGTAGGCAGTTCCAAAGGTCTGGCGCACCCACAGAGAACGCTCTCCCCCTGGGGGTCACCAATCGGCATTCTTTGATTGGCGGCACCCTGAGGAGGCCCTCTCTGTGGGAGCGCACTGGACGGAGGGAAGTTGATGCCGGCCCCAGGTGTTGCCGTAGGTAATCCAGACCCATGCCATGAAGGGCTTTGTAAGTCATAACTAACACCTTGAACCTCACCCGGAGAGCAACCGGTAGCCAATGCAGCTCGCGGAGCAAAGGTGTAACATGGGAGTATCGGGAAACTCCCAAGACAACTCGCGCGGCTGCATTCTGCACCAGCTGGAGTCTCCGGGTGGACCTCAAGGGCAGCCCCATGTAGAGAGCATTACAGTAGTCTAGACGAGAGGTCACGAGCACATGAGTGACTGTGCGCAAGGCATCCCGGTCTAGATAGGGCCGCAACTGGCGCACCAGGCGAACCTGGGCAAAGGCCCCCCTAGTCACAGCTCCAATATGCTCTTCCAAGGAGAGCTGTGAGTCTAGAAGGACCCCCAAGTTGCGGGCCCTATCTACGGGGGGTAATAGCTCACCCCCCCATGGCCAATGATGGAATAATCGGAATTTCCCGGGATGCCGGCACATACAGCCACTCAGTCTTGTCAGGGTTGAATCGAAGCCTGTTCCTCCCCATCCAGACCCGGACCGCGTCCAGGCAACGGGACATCACATCGAGGGCATCACTGGGGTGGTTTGGGGTCGAAATAAAAAGCTGGGTATCATCAGCATATTGGTGATACCCAACTCCAAAACCACGAATGATCTCACCCAGCGGCTTCATATAGATGTTGAACAGGAGAGGCGAGAGAACCGATCCCTGAGGAACTCCACAAATGAGAGGTCTCAGGGTCGATCTCTGCCCCCCTGCCAACACCGACTGCGAACATCCCAGAAGGTAAGAGGAGAACCACTGGAGAACTGTGCCTCCCACTCCTAACCCCCTGAGACGTCGCAGCAGGATACCATGGTCGATGGTATCGAAAGCCGCTGAGAGGTCTAAAAGGACTAGGACAGAGGAACAACCCCTGTCCCGAGCCCGCCAGAGATCATTCACCAGCGCGACCAATGCCGTCTCCGTGCTGTACCCGGGCCTGAAACCCGATTGGTACGGGTCTAGGTAGTCAGCTTCATCCAAGAACAAAGGGAGATGCTGCGCCACCACGCTCTCAACAACCTTCGCCAAAAAGCGAAGGTTGGAGACCGGACGATAGTTGTTTAAAATTGCTGGGTCCAGGGCAGTCTTCTTGAGGAGGGGTCTCACCACCGCCTCCTTCAAGGCGGCGGGAAAACTACCCTGACTCAAAGAAGCAGTAATCACTGCCTGGAGCCAGCCTCGTGTCCCATCCCGGGCTGCATAAGTCAGCCAGGAGGGGCACGGGTCCAATAAACACATGGTGGAGCTCAGCTTCCCCATGATCTTGTCCACTTCTTCAGGAGTCACAGGATCAAACTCTTCCCAGATTGAATCGACAAGGCCGCCCGTATCCTCTTCGTCAGACTCTGCCCAGTCGGAGTCCAAACCGGTCCGGATCCGAGCGATTTTGTCCGACAGAAATCGACTAAACTCCTCGGCTCGACCCTGCAAGGGTTCCTCCCTCACCTCCTGATTAAGGAGAGAGCGAGTTACCCTAAACAGGGCAGCCGGGCGATTATCTGCGGACGCGATGAGGGTGGCAAAGTGGTTAGACCTAGCCACCCTCAACGCTGCGAGATAAGTTCTCGTAAACGACCTTAGTCGTAACCGGTCGGATTCGGATCGGCTGGACCTCCAACAGCTCTCTAGGCCCCGTCTCCGACGCTTCATCTCACGGAGCTCCATGGAGAACCATGGGGCCCGTTGGGATCTGCGTCGGGTCAAGGGCCGCATGGGTACAACTAGGTCGAGTGCCTCTGTGGCTGCCCTTTCCCAGGCTTCCACTAGGGCATCGACCGAGCTGTGAGCAAAGGAGGCAGGTGGGGGCCCAAGCGCCGTTTGGAACCGCTCAGGGTCCATAAGGCGTCTAGGGCGGAACCATCTTGTTGGCTCAGCAACCCCATGGCAGGGAGTGGTAAAACGGAAGACCATCTGCAGGAGATGATGATCGGTCCATGACAGGGGTAAATTAATTGGGGAACCCCCCCCAAGATCATCTAGCCACTGTCCGGATAGAAAAACCAGATTGAGCGTGTGACACCCCCCCGTGAGTTGGGCCCAGAATAACCTGCTTCAGGTCCATGGCCGTCATGGAAGCCATGATCTCCCGAGCTAACTCAGATGATCCCCCCAGGGATGGTAGGTTGAAGTCACCCAAAACTATAAGTTTGGGGAACTCAACCACCAACCCTGAGAGGATATCGAGAAGCTCAGGCAGGGCTGCCACCACGTGTCTAGGTGAAACGTACACCAGCAGCAAGCCCAACTGAGCTCTGGGACCGCATCTCAGGAGGAGGGACTCACACCCGACTATCTGGACTGTGGTTGCCTCCCGTGGACATAAGGTCTCCCTCACAACAACTGCCACTCCACCGCCCCTACCCTGAGCCCTAGGCTGGTGCAGCACCCGGAAACCTGATGGGCTAAGATCAACCAGGGGGACCCCGCCCTCTGGGCCCAACCAGGTCTCCGTAATGCAAGCCAGGTCCGCATGCTCCTCAATCAAATTGCGAATGAGAGGTGCTTTATTCATTACGGACCTGGCATTAAAATACACGAGCCTGAGCTCAGGTGGCTGCTCATCCTAGCTCCCGGTACCACGTGCTGAAATCAGAGGGTTGGAGCGCATCACCGCTTGAAGACAGCGGGGACGCACCCCCGGGTATTGATGTGGCCCTCTGTTCCTACACCTGCGGCCATTCCCAACCGCCGTGGGAATAGATAATCCCACACCCCACCCCGGGGCCCCGTAGGCCCCCAGCCCAGCCCCCACCACGGCACGATCAGTCCCTGACCTGGTCTGAGAAACGGTTGGTGGAACCCCCCTAGTTTCCAACCGAACCGGTAAACCCACCCCCCTCCCTAACCCCTCAAAACATTTGGCTAGAAAACACACCAGGGGCCTCTTATTAAATTTGGAAGAGAGGCTCCTGTCCCTGCCCAGCCATCTCTCGGGGTCCCAATGATTGGGCCTGTCATCAAGAGGCACGATGGAAAGGAAGGCGGGTCGCACCCAGGAGAGGGGGGCACCCCTGAGCACAGATAGATAGATAGATAGATAGATAGATAGATAGATAGATAGATAGATAGATAGATAGATAGATAGATAGATAGATAATCAAAAATGATTGAAGAAAACGTATATTGGATATGCAGTTATTGAATGAGTAAAAGTAAAAGAAAGTGGGAGTTTGCCTTCAAATTGGTCAGCACAAGTGTGTGAGTTATGGGCATTACGGAGGGCATTGGAACTCTATAAAGGACAGACTAAACATATATACAGACTTTAAAAATTGCTTTGGCCTGGTTTGAGAGAATATGGAAAGAGGATTGATAACTAGCAGGGGAAAGGTGCTTATCCATGAAAAACTAGTAGAAGATGTTATGAAAAAGGTAAACTGGCCCCTTAAACTGGCTGTCATACATGTAAAAGGACACCAGAGGGGGCTTTTGCCTGAAATAAGAGGGAATTGCTTGGCTGATGAGGAAGCTATATAATTAATATTTGTATTGGAAGATCCCAAAGAAGAACAGGTCTTCACCCAGAGAGAATCAGAAAGAATTCAAGAACTAGGATCTAGCTATGACAAACTGAATAAACAATGGAAATTGCCAGATGGGTGGGCCTGGTTATCCAAAGGTACTGCAAGAATGGCGATCCAAAAATTACATGAGGGGAGTCATTGGGGAACTAAAGCACTGGTAGAAACGTACTTGAAATTCTATGCTACCCTTGGAATTTATGGGATAGCCCAAAGGGCCACAGAGGGATGTTTAATATGTAAAAAGGTTAACAAACACCAGAGTGTTAAGGTTCCCAAAGGAGGGAGACCAATAGCTATTAGACCCTTTCAGTATGTGCAAATAGATTTTACTGAAATGCCTAAGATAGGTTGAAATATCTACTAGTAGATCATTTAACTGGGTGGATAGAAGCAATTCCTATCACCTCTGTCACAGCTAATGCAGTGGTCAAAGTTATTTTGGAACAAATACTTCCAAGATACGGTATTGTGGAAACATTTCACAGTGATAGAAGAACCCATTTCAACTGCAAAGGAACTCTGTACTTGAGCAATACTTAAGCTGCTTTATTAATTTCCAACAATCAGATTGGATGGACCTACTCCCCTTCGCAGAAGTTGCTTACAATAATGCAGTCCACTCCAGCACAGGCTACACTCCTTTTCAAATAGCCACCGGCCAAAGTTTCAACTCTATGCCAGAACTAATCGCAACTGAACTGGAAATCCCATCACTGAAAGAATGGATGGCACAATTGCAAAGCACCTGGCCAATCATTAGGAAAGCTTTAGACGAAACTAGGCAAGCATACAAAGCACAGGCAGACAAAAAGAGAGTCGATCCCACACCATTCAGGGTAGGAGAGATGGTATATTTATCCACAAAATACCTAAAATGCCCACAGCCCTGCAAAAAACTTGGACCAAAATATATAGGACCTTTTCCAATTAAAAGAATCATAAACCCAGGAGCAGTAGAATTAGAACTACCCAAAAACCCTAGGCAAATACATCCAATCTTTCACTGCAGTTTGCTAAAAAGGGAAACATAGTCACCCTTGCAGTCAAAAACCCCACCACCACCACCACCTCTAATCATGGTTGAAGGAGAACACTTCAAAGTAAAAGAAATCCTAGATTCTAGAAAGTATCATGGGGGAATTCAATATTTAGTAGCTTGGAAGCACCTTCCCTCCTCAGAAAATGAGTGGGTCAATAAACACCACATCAGAGCACCGAAGCTGCTAAGGACGTTTCATACAGAATACCCCAACAAGCCAGGCTAACATTTATAATTTTGTCTACTCTACAGGAGGATCTCTCCCATCTTTAAGGGGAGCAGGATGTCAGAATCCATTTATATTTCATGTCTAACTCTCTTTTCGGTGCAAACCCAAATCTCACCCCACCCCCCCACCCCGGATTCTGCCATTCCCAAGGAGGAGAGGGAACAAGCATGGGTTTTTATTGCTTTCACTTCCTTCCTCAAATGTAATCTTTTGTTTATTCCGCCTGCCTGCTATCCATCACAATAAGATCAATGAGAGGCATTTTCCCTCTCATCTTATGGGCAACTAAGAAGGGGGGTGGAATGAAACCCTCTGGAATCTGGTTTGTTTCTCCAGATGGAATGTGAGGGGGTGGGAATGATTCTGCTATGAATGGACTGATGTTTCTCCTCTTCCCACGAGGGGCTTACCACCTGGAACTTGGCTGATCTGGAACTGACCGAATGAACTGTGGGGTGGGACTTGCTTGGGGACATTTAAAAATATCGATCTGTAAAGGGATTTCTCAGATCCTGTATATTATACCTACTATCTTCTATTTCTTAGTAAAAGTTCCTGCTTGGACAACCTTGTCTCCAAGAGTCCTTCTTTCTTTAGATGTGGATTGAAGTGGGTTCTGACAGTTACATATTTGATTAGCCCAACAGTCTTTCATTTGTAATTGTCTGCTTCAATAAAGACGCATCCAATATTTCACTGTTTGTGTAACTATGCTGGTCTTGTCTGGTGTCTTTTTATTTTTTGTGGTATTGTTTTTGCTTGAGTGTCCATTATGTCATTTTTCAGGGTTACCCAATCATCTTGAACTGCTTATCCTTTTGGGATATCCATCCATGGAATCCTTCCTAGTCTCTCTCTTAGCTTGTTGGTGTCAGCTCTCAATTTTAGAATTCTAGCAATTTTAAAACACTTATCTGACCTTGTTCAAATATCTGTGGCTGCATTATGGTAAATAGTGATGGTTACTCTCTCCCAAAGTTCCTATAATTTCTATTCCCTCAACCATTTCATCCTTATTAGTAAGCATTAAATCCAGTATAGTTCCCTCCTCTACCTTTTGCATGACAAAGTTGTCAGCTAGGCATGTCAGGAACCTGTTTGATTTCCCACTCCCCAGAGTGTTTGTTTCCCACTTGATGTCCTTCCTTACTACAGTATTATGTTTCTTGCACACCTCAGCTAACTGATTAGCAAAGAGTTCATCTATTTACTCTAGTTGGTTGCTTGGCTGGCCTATAATCCACACATATAGCAAAGTCATTTCTTTTTCCTCTAATATTTACCCAAATACTTTCAAGAAGGCTTTCATCCCTGGAACTGTGTATTTCTGTGGATGTATTGAAGGGATCAGTGTATAACCCAGCCATTGTTCATTCTTTCTTGTTTGCACTCTGTACTTTGCTCAGAGATAAGTTAAAATTGTGCTGAGAAAGAAAAAGCTAAGCTGTAACTTTAAATGTGTTTGCTATAGCTTGCAGGGTATCATTTTTCCACTTTAAATTGCAAATGTATCTGCCCAAGGAGAAAGTTCTGGGCTGCTTGCCAGCAATTGTATATTTGAAGTGAAGCCCTGTAACAAGCTTTGTAACAAGCTGTAACTGAACTAACCTGATAAGGAAAACACATATGCAGACAAAAAAGAAATCTCTTAGCCTGTTAGCATGAGAAAGTGTTTTAGCTATAAAAGGGGAATTTTTTATCAGTGTGTATGTGCCTTTTCTCCTATGTCTCGCTGTGCCAGGAACGGGAGATTGGGACACCTGGCTTTCCTTTGGCCAAAGAATAAAACTAGCCTCATGTTCAGAGTTTCATTGAGATTTATGTGAATTCTGAGCTGGAAAAAAACTTACAGTATAATAATTCCTTATATTCATTGTGATGATCCACATCTTTTGTTGGGTCTGTTTCTTTTGATTGTGTGTTCCAATCATCATTATCATCATCAGAGTTGGAAAGAACTTTGGAGGTCTTCTAGTCCAGTGCTTTTCAAACTTTTCACAGATTGTACCACTTTTAGGATAGGGCAATATTCAAGTACCACCAGTCATCTAGCAAGGTGTCAAAAACTTGCTGAGAAAAAAGGAAAAAATTATAAGGTACAGGTAATCCTTGACTTACAACAGTGACTGTTACAACGGCACTGAAAAAAGTGACTGTCCATTTTTCATACTAATGACCTTTGCAGCATCCCCAGGGTCACATTATTTACATTTGGATGCTTGGCAACTGATTCATATTTATGATGATCACAATGTTTCAGGGTCATGTGATCCCCTTTTGCAACCTTATGACAGGCAATGGGGAAACCAGATTCACTTAACAACCATGCTACTAATTTAATAACTGCAGTGATTCACTTAACAAATGTGGCAAGAAAAGTTGTAAAATGGGACAAAACTCATTTAACAAATTTCTCACTTAGCAACATAAATTTTGGACTCAATTGTGGTTGTAGGTTGAGGACTATCTGTACACCCACTTACCACACTTTTAATGGGAAACTTGTGCCTGTTTCTCTGACATTAATCTTTGCACTGTTCTGTCCCCTTCTCTTCCTCTGTTTATCTCAAATAAGCCTCTCCTCTGTCTCTCTTTCCCTGTCCCCTTCTCTTCCCTATTGTCTTTCTTTTCCTTCCCCTTTCCCACCAAAACCTCCTCCTTTTATATCCTCTCCTCTTCCCCCCCCCCCGCATTCCTCCTTTTCTCTTTGGTGCCACTCCAGCTGACTCCTCTCCCCCAGGCTGTTCTTTGCTCCCAGAAGTGCCAATCAGCTGGAGCCCCATGCCGATCCTGGGTGCTCAGCAGAGCTCCAACAACACTGCAACTCCAACTGACTCTCCTACAGGCCTATGTGGTGCTGCCACTGCTTTAGATCACACACCCCCGCTACACTTTTACACTTTTTTACAATGCTTTTCAACCCATTGTACATGTACCACCTGCCAGGTGCCGAAGTACCACCAGTGGTATGCATACCATGAGTTGAAAAGCACTGTTCTAGTCCAACCCCCTGGACAAACAGGAGACCCTATACATTTCAGATATATATACAGTCTCTTCTTAAAAGCCTCCAGTGATAGAGTACCCACAATCCCTGAAGCCATTCCACTGGTTGATTGTTCTCACTATCAGGAAATTTCTTCTTAGTTTTAGATTACTTCTCTCCTTTATTAATTTCTATCCACTCTTGTTTTGTTTTCTGGTGCTTTCGAAAATGAGTTGACCCCCCTCTTCTTTGTGGCAGCCCTCAAATATTGGAACACTGCTATCATGTCATCCCAGTCCTTGTTTTCACCAGACTAGATGTACCCAATTCCTGCAACTGTTCTTCATATGTTTTAGTCTCCAGCCCCCTAATCATCTTAATTTCTCTTTGCACTATTTCCAAAGTCTCAACATCTTTTTTATATTGTGGTGATCAAAACTGGATCCAGTATTCCAAATATGGTCTTACCGAGGCATTATAAAGTGGTACTAACACTTCACATGATCTTGATTATATCCCTCTGTTGATGCAGCCTAGGATTATATTGCCTTTTCTGGCAACTGCCACACACTGCTGGCTCATATTTAAATGGTTGTGCACTAGGACTCCAAGATCCTTCTCGCAGTTACTACTATTGAGCCATGTTTCACCTGATCTATATCTGTACATTTGGTTTTTCTCAGGGTTTTTTTCCTCATAGAACGCTCAGAACGGTGTTCTGGCACCTTTTTTTGCAAAAAAAAAAGCTTTTACACAAGCTGTGCTGCTATTGGCTTAAGCCTATTGCAGGCTTTGCTCTTTTATGACTCATGGGCTTCAACTCCCAGAATTCCTGAGTCAGCTATGCTATTGGCTTTTGGAAGCCAATAGGAGTTGCTGCTGAGCTTGCCAAAAGACCCAGCAGGCAAACGTTGCAGCGAAGCCAGGAACATTGCACTCTTCCCTGCTCCCCAGCTACACCATCTCAACTAGGTAAGTAAGATATTATTTGCAAATAGAATATCCAAGTATGACTCAAGGAAATTTTCCCTGCATGGAGGGAGTAGTGGTTTGTTTCACTTTGTTTTACTTTTCAAATTGCTGTAGGGAAGAAATGATGATTAGAAAAAGGCAGGAAGTTATTTTTATTAGGAAGAATTCATTTATCCCATGCTAGATCTTTGGGAGCTTAGTACCACCAGCACAGAACATTTGCTTTTCTGAAACTTCATTTAAATTCAATTGCTGATAGGGGCATTTGAAAAAAAATGTTATTTATTAAATTTATATGCTATCTCACCAGAATGACTCTGAAGTCAAGGAGAGGGCTTGCAACTTCTGTTTGTAGTTATCCATGTTTCTGCACACTGAGATAATTGGCCATTGTACAAATACAGAGCCTATCATGCTTTTATATTTATATGGAACAGATACATTACCTGAAATTTTTGGAATGTGTAAAAAATTTGAACCAGCCCAGAAACCCATTTCCCATTGTTTGTGTATATAGAAAGTAAACCCTGAAATAGATTTGGAAAGAGCAAGGACTTTGATTAAATGGAAATGCTGCTAAGCATAGAACTGTTGAGTTAATTTGCAGCTGTTTCTGCTGTTTTCTTTTTATGTGCTTATGATTTTACATCACATTTTAAAATCAGCCAAATTGAATAGGAATAAGTTTGTGACTGAAAGAATACTAATTCTGAAATATAGTAAATATCTTTAACAAGTAACGTTAAATTTAGCTTTAGTGTAATTTGCTTGTTTACTGTAGCTAAAACTGGAAATTATATTTCTAAAGCATTAGTTTGGATCATTGGAAAGAAAAAAGATTTAATATTTATGATTCAAAAATATAAATATGTGAGAAACATGTTTTTAAAGACCTTTGCAGCTTGTTCTCATATATACCCTGCCACAAAGGAATAACTAAAATTATGAAATTTAGAATCTACCAAGCTTCCCTCCCATGGACAGAAGACAATCCTTGGTAAATGTGAATCCGTAATCCATAGCTTTAGCAGCGCCAGACCTGTGGAACCGCTTGCCGGTTGAGCTCCGGATGGCCCCCGACCTTCGCTCCTTCCGGCGCGATCTAAAAACTTATTTATTCGAGCAATCTGACCTGGTTTGATGGGTTAGGGTTGGGGTTTTAATATGTCTTTTAATTACTGTTTTATATTCGGGCATAATATTTAATTGTTTTTTAACTTTTGTATTTCGTTTTTATATTTATTGCCCTGTACACCGCCCTGAGTCCTTCGGGAGAAGGGCGGTATAAAAATATAATAAATATAAATATAAATAAATATAAATATATAAATCTAATTATGCTATGCATATTTAAGTTAGCCAAACCCTGGAGCAGTGGTAGCAATCTTCTATCACAATGGCAAGCCCTTTAAGATTATATATTGTTAATCATATAAGTGAAGAAATGAGGAAAACTGTAGTTAAAGAAATTGTTTGATCCAATAATAAAATTTCATTGATATTTGATGAATCAACCACAATAAGCAAAAAAACTACTCTCAGAGTATTTGTTCGATGCTGTATCAAAGGTATGGGAATGAATTCACCAGTAAATTTGTTTTTGGACTTGGTAGAACTTGAAAAAGTAACAGCAGAAGGAATATTTGATTCCTTACTCCAATGTCTTTACTCTTATGGGATGACAGAAGATTATTTGAAAAAATATTTGATTTCTCTGGCATGCGATGGCGCCGCTGTGATGATGGGATGTAAAAGTGGAGTGAAAAAATTGCTGTCAGAACGTTTTCCTTCTATTAGAGTTTGGCATTGTGCTAATCACAGACTAGAATTATCAGTAGGTGATGCTGCCAAGGAAACTTCAGGAATAAATAGATTCCAATCGTTTATTGATAAACTGTATGTCATATACCATGCTTCACCAAAGAATAGCAGAGAGTTGCATTCATGTGCAGAATTACTGGGGACTGAGCTGCTGAAAATTGGAAGAATTTTAAGTACCTGATGGGTGTCATCTAGTTTGCATACAGTTTTGGTTGTATGGAATAATTTTGAATCGCTTGTGTATCATTTTGAACAAGCAATGCATGATCCTACAAGAGATAAAAATGATAAATGCACTTATGATGGCTTGAAAAGAAAAATAACATCTACAGAATTTTTATTGGACCTAGGATTGATGTGTGACGTTCACCAAGAATTGTCAGATTTAAGTTTGGATCTACAGGACCACAACATCGACTTGTATAAGGCAAATAAGAAAATAAAAATACTGGTCCAAGTTTTTGAAGAAAAGACAGAACTTTGGGCCCTATTATAAATGTGCTGTTGCTGCTGTAAGTGATCTTGGCTTTCGTGGAGTTTTACTTCACAAAAGAGATTCAAAAAAGGATCCTCCCAATGACCCAAGTATATTTTATACAAAATTGAAAGAGTCAATTGAAAAAAGATTACTTGATAGCAAAGACGATGAGTTGGCGTATTGGTCTCGCGTACTTGATCAGAAACATTGGCCTGAAGTTGTTAATACTCAACTGACATTTGGAGAAGTGGAAATTAAAAACTTATCAATCAGACTGCAACTAAATGAAAGACAAATGATTTGTGGATTCTGTGAATACATTCTCGAAAAGACATATCCAGAAAAACTGTTGCATTTGATATGGACTCTGAATACCATTCCTATTTCTTCAAGTGAATGTGAACATGGGTTTTCACAGGTGAATCTAATTACCACCCCAACAAGAGCTTCGTTAAAGGCTAAGACAATATCAGCACTTTTGTTCATCAAACTTGTCGGACCACCTCTGAGACTTTTCGATCCTTCAAAGTACGTTGATCTGTGGTTACTCGGAGGACGGAAAGGAGTCAAGAAGATTTGCCAGACGAGAATTGGACAAAAGTTTGGAATTTTCTATGAACATTTGCCTTAAATACAATAAGTTAAATGTATGTTAAGAATTGAATATATAATTGTTTAATTATATAAATATATAAATAAAATTATATAAATAAAAGATTAACAAGGTGAGAGTTCCGGGACCTTTTTTTTTTTTAGAAAAACCCTGGTTTTTCTTCCCTAAGTGTAAAACCTTGCTTTTCTCTACATTGAATTTCATTTTCTTAGATAGGGCCCATTGTTCAAGTCTATCAAGATCCATCTGGATCTTGAGCCTATCTTCTGGGGTATTGGCAATTCCTGCCAACTTGGTGTCATCTGCGAATTTGAAGAGTTCCCTTTCTATTCCCTCATTTATGAAAATCTTGAAGTGTCTAAAACTCTAAAAGGGCCTAAAATGGAAACTTTGGATATCCTGCTGCTTACTTCTCTCTATGCAGATGCAGTTCCATTAAGGATTACCTGTTGAGTGCCATTTGTCAGCCAGTTATAAATCCATCTGGTGGTGATGTTGTCTATCCAACATTTTTCTAGCTTACCAAGAAGTAGGTTGTGGTCTACTTTGTCAAATGCCTTACTGAAATCCAAGTATACTTTGTCCATAGCATTTTTCTGGTCCCTAATTTAGTCACTTTGTCAAAGAATGAAATAAAATTTGTTTCACATGATCTGTTTTTGACAAAACATGTTGGCTTTTGGTTATAACTTTGCTTGCTTCTAGGTGTTTGCAGATCTATTGCTTGATTATCTTTTACAGCAGAGGTCCCCAACCTTTTGGGCATGAGGGACCAGTTACGTGGAGAAAGGTTTTTCTGTGGATCAGAGGAGGCTTGGTTTCATGTGTTGCCTGCATCCCACAAATGGGGCTGTGATGACAGAGGCAAAACAGTCAACTGGTAGTTCAAACCACCCTTAATTTGTTCCAATTTTCCCCAAATGCTCCCACGTTTCTGGCAAGCCCCAGAACAAAGTAAGACACACATATCTTCAGCAGCCTCTGGCTGAAAGTAGTTTCACATACAGTTAGATTAGAAGAGTAATTTAGTCAAGGCCATGTAGATAACAAGGAATAAAACATACATCCATAATCTAATGAGTCTATGGAAATACAAGCTTGCCTGAGCAGTTTCTGAAGAGAAGCCAAAATACAGTCCGAGGTCTTTGAACACCAAATCAAGTTTGTCAGCCAGCCCAAAGGTCAGAGTTTCAGGGTTTCCAAGCAGAAATCACAACACAGAACAAGAGATCAAAGAGTTGTTTCCAAGATCAGCAACAGCACACAAAAGAAATCAGCGTTTGTTCCCAACAAATGCCCCTCCCCACATCATCTCCTTAAGTCTCAGTCTCCAGTTGTGCCTTGTGGAGAGGGGCAGGATGCTCTCCTCCTGAGTAGTTGAGCCTGCCTGTGTTGTTCCCTCCTTCTCTCCACTCTCCATGCTCTAGGATCAGGAGGGGGTGGCCCTTGCTCATCGCCTGACCTCTGTCTCTCATGTTTATCCTGTCCCAATCCTGAAAGGCCGTGGCCTGCCTCGGCCTGCTCTTCCCCACATTCCTCTGAAGCCACAGACACCTCTCCCTCGACCTCCTTAGGGTCCTGTTCCAGGTCATTTTCCTCATCAGATTCAGGCTCCAACGAAGGCATGACAGGGGCTTTGCTTGTTTGTGCAGTGCGGTACTGGTCCACGAACCAGGGGTTGGGGACCCCTGTTTCACAGAATCTTCCCTGGTATTGATGTCAGGCTGATTGATCTATAGTTTCTGGATCTGTTTTTTCCCTTCTTTGAAGATGGGAACCACATAAGCTCTTTTCCAGTCCTCTGGTAGTTCCCTGATGCTTCAGGATTTTTGAAAGATATGGTTCAACGGTTCTGAGATTGTATCTGCCAGCTCCTTCAGAAATCTGGGATGTAATCCATCAGGACCTGATGATTTGATCACATCTAGAGTGGATAGGTATTCTTTTACCTTTTCCTTGCCTGTTTTAATTTGTGTTCTTAGTCTGCCTTTTACAGTCACTTGTCTGAAATGGTATAGATTCTCCTGCTTGAGCAGGGGGCTGGACTAAAAGACCTCCAAGGTCCCTTCCAGATTCTATTCTATTCTATTCTATTCTATTCTATTCTATTCTATTCTATTCTATTCTATTCTATTCTATTCTATTCTATTCTATTCTATTCTATTCTATTTTTGGTACATTGTGGTGTTTTTTTCTTTTTGTGTGAAGATAGATGCAAAGAAGGAATTAAGCAGCTTTGTTTTCTCCCTACTGCCTGTCATTCATTCACTTGCCATCTCCTTTTAGTGGACCAATTGCTTCCTTGACATTTTTGTAATTTTGTATATGTTGAAAAACTTTTTTTTATTATTTTGAATATTTGTTGCAAGTCTTAGTTCATTCTGAGCCTTAGTTTTCCTGACTTCATCTTTGCAGATTTGGGATATATACTATTATATAGTTATGTGTTAGTTATGTGTCCTTGTTTCCATTTTTTTTGTACTTATCTTTTTTGTCTTTCAGTTTTTTGTGTAACCATGCTGGTTTTGTCTTGAATTTCTTATTTTTCTTTTCCAGTGGTATTGTGCTGGACTGGGCTTTTATAATCAAGTGTTTTAGAGTTTCCCAAGGTTCTTGTGTGTTTTTCCCTTTATGATACTTATCCATGGAATCCTTCTCAAGGTCTCTCTAAGTTTGTTGAAATCAGCTCTTTTAAAATCTAGGACACTGGTTTGACTATGTTCTATTGCATTCTATTGAATTCCAGTATGACATGGTCAGTCTCTCCCAAAATTCCACAACTTCAACCCCCTCTATAATTTCTTCTTTGTTAGTAAGAATTAGGTCAAGTATAGCTGTCCTTCTAGTTCCCTCCTCTACCTTTTGAAGGACAAATTTGTCAGCCAGGTTGGTCAGGAACCTGTTTGATCTTCCACTTGATGCAGAGTTTGTCCTCCAGTTGATGTCAGGTTAGTTAAAGTCCGCCATTACTACTGTGGTGTGTTCCTTACATTTGTTAACTGTCTATTAAAAAGCTATCTATTTCTTATGCTTAATTGGGTGGCCTGCAGTATACACCTATAGCATTGTCATTCTTTTTTTCCTTTTATATTAACCCATAAGCATTCTAGGAGGCTTTCCTCCTTATTTTTATGCATTTCTGTAGAGATGTATTAGTCTCTTACATATAATGCAACTCCATCTCCTCTTTTGTTAGGTCTGTTTTTTTGAACAGTTTATATCCTTTCACCAGTACATTCCAGTTGTAAGTTTCATCCCACCAAGTTTCAGTAATGGCAATTGTATCATACCTGCCCTCAAGTACTAGTAGTTCAAGTTCACCCTGTTTGTTCCCCAAACTATGAATGTTAATATATAGGCCAGGGCTTTTCAACTGGTGGTACGTGTACCACTTGTGGTACATTAGTACAGGGCAGGTGGTATGCAGCCCTGCCTAGCCAAATGTAGTGGGGGAGGGAAAGAGCCAGCGCAGGCAAGGATGTACTGTGAGAGAGTCCTCCAGAGCTGCAGAATGGCTGGGGTGAGGCAAAGCCCCAGGCTCACTTCTGGCTCACCCTCCCCCATGAGAAAGGAGGAGGAGGGGGCGGAGACAGGAGAGGCAGTTTGGGTGGGAGAGGGAGAGAGAGAAAAAGCAGCCTTGGGAGGAGGTAGGAGGTGGAGTCGGCTCTAGCTGCACCAAGGGAAAGAAGAAGGAGGAGGAGGGTGGGGGAAAGGAGAGGAGAGGAGATCAAGCAGGCTGGCCATGAGCCAATCTACAAATTCTGTGGCAGCCACCTGTGCTGGCAGCAACAAACAGGCAAGAAATGCACTGGGGGAGGGGTTGCCCTCCACAAGGCATGAAGAAAGGCAGCATCAGCTGGAGGTGAGACACGGAGGGAGGAAGATGGAGAGTGGAAGGATTCTTATATGCTTTTGTAACTTTGAAGTTCTGGGATTTGTGCAATGCGGGCTTTGTGTTCTTAAGGAGTGTTTGGTAATTTCTATTTGGCTGATGGCTGATGTCTCATGTTAGTTTCTATTGCCCTGCTATTGTTAGCTGTAAGTTTTGCTGCAAGGGATTTTGAAGTATTTTTCTCCTTAATTGATTTTGCCTGTAGCATTCCTTTACTTATGAATCGAGCCATTTGAGGAGGCTGTCTTAACCGGCAGCCAATGCTTACTACATTTTGTTTTTCTTCCTTAAGTGCCTGCTGCGCTCCTTAACTTTCCATTCTAGCCAGTAGCTAATTCTTAAAGGGGAATGTGCCTTTTTGACAAGCAAAGTCAATGGCAGGGCTGCTGGTGGCCAAGTGCTAAGGTGGGACTTCCCTCCCTCCTTTCCTGCCTCCCTTTCTCATGCCCACCTCCTTCTGAAGGAAGAATTTGAACTCCCCCCCATATTTTCTTTCTTCCATATATTCATCAACCAAGGAAAAGCTTCCAGAGACAGAAAAGACAAGCGGCTGAGTGAACCTTGTAGGGGGAAGGTGCCATCTATAAAACATCTTGTACAGATTCTCTTTATAGGAGGTGGCTAGCGTTAACCTCCTATTTCTATCCCATAGTAGTTGCCAATTATCTAGGTCAATACTGTAACCAAAATTTTTACTCCAGGTTAACATTGTTTCTTTTACCTGTTCCTCCAACAAATTCTGTTCTAATAAATATTGATATATCTTTTTTATCATTTGATCTTCTGTTCCTAGAAGAATTTTATCTAATTGTGTATGCTCTAATTTTATCCCTGTTTTTTTGCCTTTTCTTTATCGTGACTGTATTTGTAAGTATGCCCACCATTCCAACTCTATACCATCTTCTGATAATCTTTTTCTTGTTTTCAGGTCTCCATTTTCGTCTAAGAGATCTTAACATGTAATTATACTTACACTTAAATTACCTAAGTTTATGAATTTGGGGTGCATGAAAATCTCTAATATGGATAGCCAATTGGGGATTTCTATATAATTATTTTTTTTAATTTTTATCCACATATCTAATACTGCCCGTCTAATATGATGATTCTGGAAGTACTGATGAGCGTTATATTTTCTGTCCCACATTATATCATGCCACCCAATTTGCATGTCATGACCTTCTAATGCTAGTAGTCTTCTGTTGCTTAAATGTATCCAATCCTTTATCCTTACTGCTATTGCTGCTTGATAATATTTTTCCCAATTCGGGAGGTAAACATTGGAATAAAAAGAGTAATTTGGGAACTATATTCATCTTGATTGTCGCTATTCTCCCAATAAAGGAAAGCTGCAAGTTTTTCCATCTATCTAAGTCTGCTGTTGGTCCATTAAGTTGTCATAATTTTCTTTTTTCAGTGTAATACATCCTGCTGACAGTTGGATCCCTAAGTACTTTACTCTTTTGGACGTCTGGATATTATTTTTTTCTACTAGCTCAGTTTCTTGTAAATTGGACATATTTGTAACTAACATTTTAGTTTTTTCTTTATTAATTTTCAATCCCGCAACATCTCCATAATTTTCCAGCACCTGTAATAATCTTGTTCCAGATTCTAAGGGGTCTTCCAGAATGAAAACTAAATCGTCTGCATAAGCCTGTAATTTAAATATCTCTTTTCTGATTTCTAATCCTTTAATCATCTTATCTTTTCGGATTATTCTTGTGAGTGCTTCTAAAGAAAGAATGAATAATAAAGGAGATAGTGGACAGCCTTGTCTCGTACCTTTTTCTATTTGAATGCTATTTGTTAATTCTCCATTTATGATTACTTTTGCCTCTTGTTTGGAATAGATTGCTTTAAACATATTTATAAATTTTTCTCCAAATTCCATCTGTTTGAATTGAGTCAACATAAAATTCCATTTAACATTATCAAACGCTTTCTGAGCATCAAGAAAAATTAATGCCACTTGTTTTTCGCTATGAAATTCATAATATTCTAAGATGTCTAGTATGATCCTGACATTATGTCTAATTTGTCTTTTAGGCAAGAAGCTGTTTTGGTCAGTATGGATAAATTCAGCTAAATATTTTTTTTAATCTTTCTGCCATTATAGTCGTGAAAATCTTGTAATCCGTGTTCAGTAAAGAAATGGGCCTATAATTTTTAATACAGGTCAAATCAGAGTTTTCTTTAGGGATTAGTGAGAGGATTGCTCCTTTCCATGAGTTTGGAGTTTTTGCTATGTTTAGTACCTATTAAATAAATCCAATAGGGTTGGGACCAAAAGTTCTTGGAGGTTTTTATATATTTCGGATGGTAATCCATCAGGGCCAGGTGTTTTATTACTTTTTTGTTTTTTAATGGCTTCCATAATTTCCTGGACTGTTATATCTTTATTTAATATATTTTGAAATTCTTCTGAAACCTTCGGTAAGTCTGCTTTCGTAAGATATTGTGATATTCTTTCCTCAGTAATCATTTCATCCTCTTTATAAAGATTTTTATAGAATTTATACGTCACTCATTTTTTTCCTTCATTTTGATGTACTATCTCCCCTGCTTGATTACATAATTTACTAATCCATCTATTATCTTTTTGTTTTTCTGTAGGCCAGCCATCTCCCGGGTTTATTTGCCTGTTAAAATTTTTTTTATCTAATGCTTTTTTATTTTTTGTGCCATTTCTCCCTTTTCTACAATATTCAATTTATGTTTATTTAAATCTAGCTGTTGTTTTAGATCTCTACATTGTGGGTTTGTTTGTGGTTCTAATTCTAATTTTTTGTGTTCTTCCTCTAAACTTTTTCGATATTGCCTTTTCTTTTTATATTCATTGGCCATGTACGCAATTGCAGTTCCTCTCATAACTGCCTTGGCCATATCCCATAAATTTTGAGTGCTAGTCTTCTCTTTTTTATTTGTCTGGAAGAATGTCCGCATTTGTTCCTCCATCTTATGCTTAAATTGTGTTTGGTTTAGGATTGCCTTTTTTAGAGTCCACCTCCTTGTTGTTATCTTCTGTTCTTTCCATTTAATTACAATAGGATTATGGTCTGCCCAAGTATTAATGTCTATTATTATTTCATCAATATCTGAATTTAATTCTTTCGTTGTCCAGACCATATCAATTCTGGACCACGATTGATGCCACCCTGAATTGTATGTAAACTGCTTTTCATTCAAATTTCTCTCCCTCCAATTATCTTGAATATTTAATTCTTCCACCATTTTAAAAAAAGTACCGGGTAATATACTCCTGGTTCGTTTCCTTACTTCCTCACTCTTATAATCTAATTCTCTGTCTATAATTGCATTAAAATCGCCAATTATACAAATGTTCTCATATTCCATATCAGCAATAACCTTATACAGTTTCTTATAAAATTGTCATTGTTTTTCATTGGGGGCATAAATTCCTACCAGGGCAACCTTTTTTATTCAAGGAAATTTCAATAATCAATATTCTACCTTCCTCATCTAGATAGATTTGTCTTGCTGGGATTCTTTCTTTAACATATATCACAATTCCTCCTTTCTTCTGCTGTGAAAGTGATACAAATTTGATTCCTAACTTAGCATAGTTTAATAAATCCTGATCTTGAGTCTTTATATGTGTTTCTTGTAGAATTGTTAGATCTAAACTTTTCTTACTGAGCTTATTCAAAATTATATTTCTCTTAGCTGGGGAGTTTAGTCCATTCACATTTAATGATAATACTGTTAATGTTTCTACATTACTGCCTCTGTTTTGATCTTGTTGCCCTTGTCGGTCTATCTTCCTTGAGTTCTTTATGTCTACTCTCATCATCATTATCATAGTTCATTCTCATTTTTTCTCTTCTCTTCGTTTCCTGTTCTTTACCTTGTGATTCCCGTGTCTTTCTATTACATCTCTCTGTGTTGTTCTCTTCTCTTAACTGTCTTTCTTCTAGTTCATCTTCATTGCCTAGATGCTGCTGGAAAATCTCTTCTGCTTTATCAATCGAATCTAATCTATATCTTTTTTCTTCCCAGGTTACCACAATCCCTTCTGGCATCAGCCACCTAAAATTAATGTTTTGTCTTATTAATTTTGATGTAATATGTTGGTAGGGCCTTCTCAGGTCTCTTACCCTCCTAGGGACTTGTTTGAAGACAATTAGTTGTTTACCTCTATATTTTATTGGGTCGTCCCTTGTTCTGTGCAAAATCTCATCCCTAATTGACTTCTTCACAAATCTGATATGTACCACCTTGGGTAAGTTATTTCTTCTTGCATAATTTGTGTGGATTCTATATATCTCTTCAATCTCATTTGCCATCTCTTCTTTCCCTGTCCCTAGTGCAGGGGTCAGCAACCTGAAAAAGCAAAAGAGCCACTGGGAATCGGTTCCATCACACATAAAAAAAAGTGGGAGCCGCGTGCGCAAAAAACGTTTTGCACATGCACAAAATGTTTTGTTTCTTGCGCATGCACAGACACGCGCACGCGGTTGCCACTTTATGTGTGATGGAACCGGTTGCGCGGCGGCGATGGCCCGTTTGCAGAGCCGACATTAATCTGGCACCCAGTCAAACGGTCACCTCCTTATTGTGATGCCATCTTTCAACCACCCGCATAAAATTTTCTGGCAAAGCTTCCATAATCTTAGAAATACAGGGAGAAAGAAAAGCAACACAGAGCGTGAGCTTTTTGTTTTTTCTTTACGAGAAAAGATCCTGTTGTTAAAGTGCTCTTTTCCCCATGACATAAAAGCCCAAACCTTACAAACTGGCAGCCCTCCTCCATTGCATCAGCTCTCCACACAGCCTAGTATTGTGCTGATTTAATTTAAAAAGTCCCGGAGAGTTCCGAGGAACTTGCTCCCCAACTTCGACGTTTTCCCATTTCGACAAAATGGCAGAACCCCACCCCTCTTCTTGGTGCCATTCGATGCTTTAATAACTACGAGAAAGGCAGAAATTTAGCATGATCAGCCCTCAGGCAGTGCTGGTTGCCCCAGTATTTCTGCCTCCCACGCAGCAGAAAGACCACAAGGGGCGAGACTGGGTGGAGGGGGGTGGCAGAGATACGACAAACCCTTGAAAGAAGCCCGATTCCCTTTTCCTTACCCGCCGCGATCACGGCCTCGGTAACCGAAGCCTAGTGGCTTCAGGCCAAAATATTCAAAGTACCTGGAGCCTCTCTAATTCTTCCTCTTATACACTTGTGTTTAACTGCCAATAAGACGCTGTGTGAACCAGAGAATTAAATTAAAAGTTCAATAAACACCGATCAATATTCGTGTAAATATTGAATCCATAAAACGATCTTCTCCTTAACTGTAGTTATACTGCAGGTATCAGCCTTGGTGGAGCAGTGGGCTAATGCCTCCTTAAGTAACACCAGCTGCCTGCAATTAGTGCAGGTTCGCATCCCACCAGGCTCAAGGTTGACTCAGCCTTCCATCCTTCCAAGGTAGGTAAAATGAGGACCCAGATTGTTGGGGGCAATTAAGCTGACTTTGTAATAATGCCACTTGGGGTGTGTGTGAAAGCCCTAATAAGCAGGCATATACATAGAATGAAGGCTACTGCTAAGCTTGTAAGCCGCCCTGAGTCTTCGGAGAAGGGCGGGATATAAATGGAATGAAAATAAAAATAAAAAAATTTGTCCTTATCCTCCCGGGCGGAACGGAGAAGCGCGGTCATTTCGCAGCTTTCCAGCCCAACTCACTTCGTCCCTCATAAAACCCAGGCAGGAAAGGCCGGCGCGCTTCCCAGAGCCGCGCTCTTGACTCGCCAAAGGTTGCCGGGCGCCAAGCTCGCCAGCGGAATAAAGAAATCGTCTCTCCCTGTCTCACATGTAAATAAATCATCAGCCTCACTTACTTGACCACCGGCTTGCTTGTCATTCAGGGAAATAATGGTTAATCGATGGCTAATCGATGGAGAAATGTAACGTATTAGTTTGCAGTCCTTCATCATCCTATTTTCTTCAATTGCCCCGGGGGGAGTGTCGTGTGCGATACTTACAGAATCGATGGCGGGGTTGGGTGGGGGGTGGGAACGGACAGAGATGACCATTCAACCCGCGCAGAGAGCCCATCAAGCGGTGCTTTGAGGGAACAGGGGAGCGGGACGAGATCGGGCTTTTGCCCTTCGGCTGAAGGCGAGGCGCTCGCCTCTAGTTGCAGACCTGGGAAACGGGAGATAGCCAGAAGTTGCGCGGAGGTGGGGGGGAAACGGGGCCCGCTACGAGTCGCTTCAAGGGAGTTGCGGCACTTCGGGGAAAGGCAACCTTTTCCCCCGGCTCTGCAAACGAAAAGCGCCGCACGCCTGAGTCTCAGAGCACGCCTGAAGGGGAAGTGAGAATCCAGGCGACGGGGAGGCCGAGTGTGTGTGTGGGGGGGAGGTGTTCATTCTCCCCATTTCTCACAACCAGGTCGCAAGAGGTTTTGCCCTCGTTGCCTGTGGACGCGCAGGACAAGTCCTCCGTCCCAGCCACGCTCAAAAAAAAAAGTTCCTCCTTAGCCGAGCACCTCGGGAAACAGCATCGGTGGCAAAGATGGGCGAAGATGAGAGACGTTTCCCCTCACGTAAAACGCCTAGTGTTATACTGTGTTCCTTTCGGGGGGCGAGGTGGGGGGGGTGGAAGGAGGGGAAGGGGAATCCATTTTATTTTATTTTAAAGGAAATGTAAGCTTGTTTGTCATCAACATCAGACCGCGACAAGCCTGACTGGCTTCTTTTAAGCCCCTGGCAGAGGGTCGCAATCAATGCCTTAATCATGGCTTTTAGCATTTCCCTTGCAAATCTGCGCCATTTGGACTTGTCACTGGGCGCGTGGATGGTGCCAAAGACACCACATTCATGGCTTTCCAGGAAATAGTTGCAAGCTGAACAATAGTGCTTCAAAGCATAGGGCGCTCACCATCACCACCACCACCCCGCGCGCACGCGCCCCCCCGCAAGTATAAAGAAGGTATGCGAGGGATACTGGCGTGCGTAGGCCCCGGTCAGTTTCCTTAGAAACTGGCAAGTTATGTGTGCTCTGCAATATGTAGAGTTTAGTAACGGGCCGCGGCAACTTTGAATTCGGAGAGGTGCATGCGCACCTCTCCAAAGGTTTGGAGAGCTGCGCGCGCACCTCCACTCGTTCGGAGAGGTGCGCGCGTGGCGCCACCCATTTACAGACCTGCTGCCGCGGCCCGTTTGCAGAGCTACTGCCTTCCTCTGAAGGCGGCAGCTCTGCAAACGGGCCTCAGCAGCATTCCCAATGAGCGGCGCCACTGACCGTTCGGGCGGAGGTGCGCGCGCACCTCTCCAAAGTTTTGGAGAGGTGTGCACACACCTCCGCCCATTCGGAGAGGTGCATGCGCACCTCTCAGAACGGGCAGTGGCGCCGTCCGTCAGGAAAGCTGCCGCGGCCCGTTTGCAAGCTGCCACCTTCCTCTGAAGGTGGCAGCTCTGCAAACGGGCCGCAGCTGCTTTCCCAACGAGCGGCGCCACTGCCCATTCGGGCGGAGGTGCGCGCGCAGGTGCGCATGCACCTCCACCCGTTCGAAGAGGTGCGCGCACACCTCCGCCCGTTCAAAGAGGTGCGCGCGCACCACTGCCCATTCGAAGAGGTGCGTGCGCACCGGGCGACTGGGAGCCGCAGGAGACGGCTCAAAGAGCCGCATGCGGCCCCGGAGCCGCAGGTTGCCGACCCGTGCCCTAGGGCCCTTGCTAAGGGACACGGTGGCTCAGTGGGTTAGGATGCTGAGCTTGTCAATCTGAAGGTTGGCAGTTTGGCAGGTCGAATCCCGAGTGCCGCGTAACAGAGTGTGCGCCTGTTACTCATCCCAGCTTCTGCCAACCTAGCAGTTCTAAAGCATGTAAAAATGCAAGTAGAAATATAGGGACCACTACGGTGGGAAGGTAACAGCGTTCCGTGCGCCTTTGGCGTCTAGTCATGCCGGCCACATGACCACGGAGACGTCCTCGGACAAGCGCTGGCTCTTCGGCTTTGAAACGGAGATGAGCACCGGCCCCTAGAGTTGGAAACGACTAGCATGCATGTGCGGGGGAACCTTTACCTTTTTTTTAGGGCCCTTGCTAGCAAGTCTGTCATCATTTCTGGGAGGTCCTCCCCCTTCTTTTCTTTTACGTTTTGTAAACGTAGATAATGGTCTGCTTTCTCAGCTTCAAGTAGTATGATGGATTTTTCTAACTCTTTATTTGCTTGCAAGAGTTTTTCATTCATTTCATCTACTCTTCTTTCCTCCTTATTCATTCTATCCTCCATTTCTAATAATTTCTGTTCATTTATCAATATTTGCTGTTGGAAACATTCAAATTTTCCATCAATTGCTCCCATCTTCTCTTTAAGTTCTCCAGTATCATTCCTTATTTCACCTATTTCTTTTTTTAAATCCTCATGATTTCTCAGCATAACCTCTTGCATGGATTGTAGTATTGCTTGTAGGTCTTTAAGTGAGCCTGCTCTCTCCCATGGCATCATCTCCTCTATAGATCTTTGCCCTGCTGGGCTTAATTCTTCTGATGAGGCTTGGGTCATCTGCCTTCTTCCAGTCCCAACTCGTTAGATTTGGGATACTTGTCATCTTTCTAAATGACGTCAACCAACCCTCCCACTTATACATGATCTTTGTCTTTCCCTCCACCACGCCTGGAGAATTTATTATTCTTCCAAGGTTATAATCACTAGTGCCTTATATCTTAACAATGCTAGATTTTGTTGCTAACACAGTATCAAACCTATTACACCTATTACGTGAAGACT
This sequence comes from Vipera berus, assembly GCF_964194415.1. NCBI lineage: Eukaryota > Metazoa > Chordata > Lepidosauria > Squamata > Viperidae > Vipera > Vipera berus. Next base: position 58,518,766 of record NC_138209.1, on the reverse strand, counting down.
TCTAAAACACAATAATCAATATTAATCAATTTCAAGTGTTTATATTCCATACAGTCCTAATTTTTCTATATAGAAACATGTAACAATAATATAACCATTAAATTACCTCAATATTATAACCAATTTTCAGTTAGTCAATTCAGTTATAAATATTATTATATTCAACAAGGAGACAAATTTTCTCACCCTCCTTGAGCATTCAACTTTTTGTTCCTAGTTAGTCTCCAATTCAATCATACAATAGGTTATGTTCAGTTAATTCTTATTGGTCAAAATTCTCAAGACAATTACCATTTATCCCTTCTTTTAGAATTTTTTGAAACAAATAGTTCAATTCTTAAGTTATGAGTATCACTCTTCCCTCATTTAATGCTAATTGGTCATTAGTTCTTACTCAAGATGTCCACTCTCTCAGCTCAGTCCGCACTGTCACTCTTCAAGTTTATTTTGTTTTTTGTTAAACTTCTTCTTGGCTTTACTGCAAGAGCCAGAAAGAGAAACCACCCTTGGTCACCAGTCCTTACAGCCTGTGAGTCTGTTGCTTTAAGGTCAGATCTCTTTTTCCCCCATCTCCTTTTCGCCACTATCTGACAGGGGAGGTGATTTCCCCTTTCACTCTAGGGCTTCTCCTCTTATCTTCTTTGAAATTCTCCAGAGAAATTTCGCAATCCGGAACACTTACAAGAGTTCGCTGAGTGTTTCCTCCGCCAGGTTAGTTGAATCGCTGTCCCGCTGACTCACCACTATTTCTGACAGCTGTCATTTCTTCACAGCCGCCATAATGGGCCGTCTCCTTTACCCGGCTCTCTCCTAGGCTTTCCTGCTTTCTGCAACTTGGACCGCCATCCTGAACTGCTCAGCTGGGTGCCTCTGCTTCTGATCTCCCTCCGAGAGATCTGGGGCTTTAAAAAAACCCACCAGGAACATAGAAAAGGCTGTGAGATCGGCACGCTCATTCAGAGCGGCGTCTCAACACAGCCATTCCATTTGACAGCTGGCTCCACCTCCGGGGTTGCTTCTTCATAATCATCAACCCAGAGGCTTTCTCTCAATAGATCTCGGCCCCCCACTTGGCTAGCCAAGCCTCTGCAATCTTTGGGGTGACCATAAAATGGATAGTCTCTCAGTGGTCTCCCAATTCTAGCTGCATTGGCTTAGTCAAGTGGGAAGCAGTTTTGCCTCCTAACAGCATGCCATCAACCTGCTCAAACGTACAGGGTTCTTAAGCTTCGTCACGTGTAACACTAGCCTCTGCACTGCAGATTGACTAATGAGGCAATGGGTGCTGCCCGAGTCTATGAGGGCTTTTACCACCCCTTTCACCCCTGAGCAGGATGCCGCAATGTCCACCCTAACTTCAAGGTGGTTGATAGGTCTACTCACCATTGGGTCATCCACTCCCTCGCTGTTGCTGTTTTAGAGAATCATGAAGACTCCTCTTTGGCCAGAGTTCCCTCCCCTTCACTTTCTGGAGGAGGGAGACCTCAACGACCTGGGCTGCTGTCCACGATTTCTCCTTCCCTTTCCTCAGCAGCTTCTTTGGCTTCGAGGGAGTTGGTGTCGTGGGAGCCATTCAGGGGTTTGGTGCTGGGCACATCGCTGCCCTGTGGCCCTCCCTGCATGTGATAGGGGCACAACCAGATGGCCCTTCCAGAACTATCACTGGGGGTTTTCTCCCTAATGCATGCTTGTCTGTTCTTTGGTCATGGTCCAAAACTCCCAAGGCCCTTATACACCATCAGGTCTAGCTCCACAGTGGTGACTAGCTGGTACCAGTCACTGAGCCAGTTTGGGATCACTCAGGCCAGGCACAGTTGAAATAGGTCACGGCTTAACCCTTCTCAGAAGTATTGGTCAGGAGCTGCTCTGGCCAGTGCCTTAGCTTCCCCATGACCTTCCTGAAGTGTGTGATGTACTCAGCCACGGGGCTATTCCCCTGTCTGATGTTACGGACCTCTACCTCTGCTTGTTCGGTGATATGTATTCAAATGTTAATGTTACGTTATTAATAGTTATGTTAAACTAGTTATGGATTAATTGTTATAAATGCTACATGAGGTAAACGCCGCTGACAGGAAAACACGCGGCAATTTGACAGCTGTCAAATTGCCGCTGGCTACCGCGCAAGCGCAACGATTGACAGCTCCACACGCGGACTCAAGCTGTCAGAAACTGACTCAGCCGATTGGCCCAAGCAGACGAGCGGGAGAAGCCAGGTTGCGGATTGGAGGAGCCAACTTCCAGCTGGCTATATAAGGGAGTCAAACCGACTGACTTTGCCTGGTGTACCTCATAAAACAAACGTAGCTGAGCCTGCTGTCTCCGCGTAATCCTTGCCATCACAAGCCACTTCACTGGCGACGAGGATGGGATGCGCTTGCTAAGCTGAAGTCACTGAGCTTAGGAAGGGCAACCTTCTGGATGCTCAGAGCTAGTCACTAGGAAGTTATAACTTCCACCTCACAGCAAGCAGAAGGGAGAACCGAGACAGCATGGCCGCATTCGGTCAAATACGTGAGTTCGACACCAGATTCCCCGAGCACTGGGAATCACACCTAGGCCAAGTAGAAGGGTTCCTGCTGGTTAGTAAAATAACCGATGACCGGGCTAAGGCAGCAGCTCTCTTGTACTTGAGCGGAACCGTGGTGTACGACGTGGCCATCGGACTATGCAGCCCGGAACCGGTCGCGCAAGTAACCTACGCTGAGCTCACCGAGAAGCTCAGCAAACACTACATGCCGATGCATTCCGAGATTTACTGGAGAGTCCAGTTCGCGGAGCGACGCCAACGACCCGGGGAACCAGCAGCCGGCTTCGTAGCGGGAGTAAGGCAAGCCGCCAGGTGGTGTCACTTTCCGGACCTGGAGGACCGGATAAGGGACCAACTAGTCATAGGTCTTAGAGACGAGCTCCTCCAGAAAAAAATAATGGCAAAACCAACCCTGAATCTAGCTGAAGTCACTAGAGAGATTCAGGCATATGAAGATAGCCACTCGGAAGACTTCGCCAAAGCTGAAAACGGACAAACCGGAGCCGTGAACCAGGGGGAAATAGTCCCCAAGGACAGAGGAGAGCTGGAAGACCTCACCGATGTGGACGCCATCCACCGTCGGTTCGAAAGGCTCCAAACATGGAAAGCCGAACGAGGAGAAGGGGCAAGACCCAAGAACAACACCCGAGAACTTCGAACCGCCTGTGCCAGCTGCGTAGGGAACCACATCAGATCCTCCTGCAGGTTCAGGAACGCCAGGTGCCACAACTGTGGCAAATCGGGTCACATCAAAACAGCATGCAGAAGCCGCAACCGCGAAAATCTCCACGAGGTTGAGGCAACGTCCCCAGGTATGACATCCCAGCCAACCCTAAAGGCCGAGCCCCCCAGATACCTAGTACAGGCAGTAGATAAGGAAGGAGAAAGGGGGGAGGGCCACAGTCTAACCCCTAAGGTTAAAATCAAAGCCAGATTACAAGGACTACCATGCGAACTGGAGGTAGACTCCGGCTCCGCAGTCACCCTAATATCCGGAAAAACATTCAGGGAAATTTGCCAAAAAAGCCACAAACAGATTCCCTTAAAACCACCCCAAATAATTTTGGCGGACTACCAGAAGTCCCCAATACCCCTGAAAGGCCGAGTGAAAATTTTCGTTGAATTCAAGAAATTTCGGGGACCCCTTAACGTCCTAGTCACCCAGGAAAACAGATCCAACCTAATCGGATTGGATTGGTTTAAAGCACTAGGCATAAAACTAACAGGCGTTAATAAAATACAGGCCGCAAGCCTCGAAGACGTCTGCAAACAATTTGCAGACGTCTTCGACGGCTCCCTAGGAAAATACACAGGGCCCCCAATCACCCTTAAACTAAAACCTGAGGTGCCACCCTTAAGAATAAGGGCACGAAGGGTCCCGTTTGCCCTCAAACAGAAGATTGAGGATGAACTGGACCGCCTTGTCAAAATAGGAGTCCTAGAGCCCACCGACGGAGGGACCTGGGAAACCCCTATAGTGACACCTATAAAACCAAATGGCCAAATTAGATTATGTGCCGATTATAAAGCTACTCTAAACCGGGCACTCAACGCACATGCTTACCTGGTCCCCGCGGTGAAGGATGTCCTCTCCTCTGTCCGTTCCGGCGCCATCTTTGCCAAGCTTGACTTGGCGCAGGCGTATTTACAGCTCCCTGTAACTCCTGAAACCGCAGATGCGCAAACCATCGTTACTCACCGCGGGGCTTTTAAAGTCAAACGCCTCCAATTCGGCATTTCGGCAGCCCCAGGAATTTTCCAAGAAATAATGGAAAAAACATTAAAAGGGATTCCTGGGGTATGCCCTTATTTCGACGATGTCCTCATCACCGGAGAAAATAAAGAAAATTTAGCAGAACGACTGTCAGCTGTTCTGACCAGATTCAGAGCAGCAGGTCTCAAACTACACAAACAAAAATGCCAAATAGGGGTTCCCTCAACCAAGTTCCTCGGTTACAAAATAGATGCCCATGGGGTCCACCCAACAGACACCAAGATCAAAGCTATCAAAGCTGCCCCAACACCAAAAAATAAACAAGAGTTACAAGCGTTCTTAGGACTCTTGAACTTTTAACACTCATTCTTGCCACATAAAGCCACCATAGCAGAACCATTACATCGGCTTTTAGATAAGGGACGTCCTTGGCTCTGGACATCGGAACACGATGCCAGTTTTAACAAACTCAAAGACACTTTATGCAACAGTTCCACTGTCACCTTATTTAGAGAAGACCTTCCCCTGTGCATCGCGTGCGATGCATCTCTATACGGGATAGGGGCTGTACTCAGTCATCTGCTTGACTCAGGGATTCAAAAACCAATAGCTTTTTATTCAAGGACTCTCACGAAAGCAGAGAGGAATTATGCCCAAATAGATAGAGAAGCTCTGGCCATTGTCGCCGGAGTCAAAAAATTCCATGATTACCTATATGGTAGGAATTTCACTATTTACACCGACCACAAACCCCTTCTTGGCATATTCACCTGGAATAAATTAACCCCGCAAATACTCTCACCGAGAATACTTCGATGGTCGACCTTCTTGTCGGCCTATTCGTTCCAACTAATCCACAAATCAGGGAAAGAACTGGGGCACGCAGATGGCCTCAGCAGACTGCCCCTGCCCTATTCAGACCCAGACCCGGCCCCAGCAGGGCGCATTTTGGCGATCTCAGAGCTGCCAGAAAGCCCCTTAACGGCAAAGGACATCTCCTCTGCCATAGCCACTGACAAAATTTGCAGCCGAGTATTACAGTGGGTCACTGCAGGATGGCCAACCACATGCCCAGGGCACGATTTTAAAGCATTCTTCACAAGAAGACATGAGCTGTCAGCTCATTTAGGATGCCTCCTATGGGGAAACAGGGTGGTAGTGCCGCACAAACATAGAGAAAAAACCTTACTTACACTACACGAGGGACACCCAGGGATAGTTAAAATGAAAGCCCTGGCTAGGAGTTACGTATGGTGGCCAGACATAGATAGCAACATAGAAAACTACGTTGCCGGCTGCTATCCGTGCCAATTAACACGCTCAGCTCCACCTCAGAGCCCACCACACAGATGGGAGTCAACCAAAAATCCTTGGTCCAGGGTCCATTTGGATTTTGCCAGACCATTCCAGGGACAAACATTCCTAATCGCAGTAGATAGTTTTTCGAAATGGCTAGAGGTAGTCCCAGTCCACAGCATCACCACTGCTACCACAGTACAGGTTCTGCGGGGGCTTTTCGCAACACACGGCCTCCCTGACATCCTTGTTACCGATAATGGGCCCCAATTTACCTCTCACGAATTTCAGATATTCACGAGAGGCAACTCTATTAAACACATTACTTCGGCTCCCTTCCACCCCTTGTCCAACGGGATGGCTGAAGTCATGGTGAGATCCACCAAGGACGCCCTCAGAAAAATAGTCAAAGGCAACTGGCATCGACAACTTTCCCAATACCTGCTCGCCCAGCACACCACCCCATGCACCACCACGGGGAAATCTCCGGCTGAATTACGATGGGGACGTCGGCTCATCACTCGACTGGACAAAATGCACCCAGGTAGATCCAACACCGAAAGAGACCAACCCCTGCCCCCAAGAACCTTTGCAATTGGACAAAATGTGTGGGCCCGTAATTACTCAGAAGGACCTAAGTGGCTTCAAGGTATTGTCATCGACCAAACAGGGCCACTCTCATACTTGATACACACACAACACAACGGACATATTCGCAGACACACAGACCAATTGAGAAACCGACACCCCCAAAACATCCCACACCCTGCACAAGCTGATTCCGCAGAGCCGCAACAAGAACCCGAAACCCAATTTTTATGAGTCTGATTGGCTAGAAAAAGGAAAGGAGAGAAAAGAAAGAAAGAAATAACATGTTTGACCACAAGAGGGAGCAGAGGTTAAACATTAAGACATCTAACTGAGCTGGAATTTGTTATTAAAGACATTAAAGACATTTTTCCAAAGTCTATACAGAAAATCAAATATACAATAAATTCTCTAGAGTTTAAAGATGTTACTGATACAGAGAAGATTAAAAAAGAAGATTATCAACCCATTGTGGCAACTCTACAAATGCTGGATAATGCAAATAACCTAAATGTACTTTTGGAATATAAATCCGACATCAATTTCTATTATGATGATGTTTTGAATAAAAGCCTCTCAGTGCAACTGAAACAAGAGTGTCATGTAAATTTACAACTCTTAAGAGGTCAAGTTTGGGATTTTTTCCTTATGGACATGGACAAAGTTGAGAATTCTTTGTGAAAGAAAGATATGATTGACATCTTAGAGATGGAAACTTTACAGGCTGAGAACTCCTTGAAGAAAACTGACACCCTTGAGAGGAAAAAAATTCTTTCTATGAAGACAAGCTGGTGAGAATGACTTAAATGTAATGATTTAATTAGTTAGGATAGATTTGTATGAGCTTTGACATATGTATTGGGGGAAAAAGCATTAAGGTAGCTTTATATGTATACAATAAGTTTGTAAATGTATGTCTTCTGATTTTTATTTTGTTTGTTTGTTCCTTTTGTAATACTGTGAAAGCCCTAATGTAGTTTTGTGTTTTGTGTTTAAAATAAAGGGGTTTTTGTTGTTTTGTTTTGTTCTGTTTTCATTTTTATATATAATATTTGAGTATTGCTTAAAGTTAGTAAAATATAAAAACTAGGGAAAGTGTTTTCTCCCTTTAGGGTTAAAAAAACACTGAATCTATATAGAGGACTCTTTTAATATGAATTAGGATAAAGATTAATGAGTCTATAGAGGTATGTATTATTCCCCACAGCACTGAGAAGCAGAGATGGTTAAACTGACCCTTTTATCCAAAGGTGAGAATATATTTAAAGGTGAGAATACATTTGGTAGCAGAGGATGGTTTGTTTTTATTTTCAAGATTTATTGATAGGCAATTAGCCAGTTAGTCAGGCACTGAGGAGGCTGTGATTAATTGCTGCAAATATGCCGAGGAAAAGGAGAAAGAAGAAGGCCGGTTATCAGTCTGCTGAGGAGGAGGCAGCCGTTTCACAGAGAGATCTCCCTTCAAGTTTACAGACTCTGTTGGCATCAGCTACACGTCTTGGAGAAGCAGCCTCTGAGCCAAGGTCAGTTTCACCGTTTTCTGTTTTTGCAGACTCTCAAGCTGATGCCCCAGTAGTAACCTATGCTCATGGGGATCAGGCTAATTATGAGAGATTTGGTGCTAGACCTAAGGCTTCACTAGGGAAGGAAGTGATGTATTATGCTCCAAGCCCTGAGCAAACTGTGCAGGAGAAGGCTTTGCAAAGTTATTATGAACAAATTGAAGTTTTTGAGAAAGAGCTGCAAAATGCAAAGTTGTGTGCAGCATGGTATAAAAGCATGGGAGAGCCTCTGCTGGCATTCAGTTTTCAGAATCGGCCATTTTGCCTCCCTCTTCACAAGCAAAGCCACACCCACAAGGGATCGCCATTTTGCCTTCTTCCTCAAAGACTAAGGCATGCTCACAGTGGAATCTTGTGTTAGACGAATGGGAGCCTGACTGCCTGCAGTGTCAAATGACACGCGAGGATACAATGGTGCCTGAATCTAATGTTATAGCACCATCTGCTGGTGAATCTGTTTTACAAGATGCATTTCAAAGAATGCAGAATGCATTTTCACAGATGTCCCTTCATCAGGTATCGCTCCAAGCTGCCACATCTCCTCATTCATTGGGAGCTTCAGCTAGAATGCCTGTTAATACTACTACTATTCAGGTTCCTGTCTCAAATGGAGCACAGCAGCCTTCAGCCCAAGTGCAGCCTCCACTGGTTCCTCAAATACAAAGGCCAGTGCTAACTGCAGGCCAACTTAATGTAGCAGCTCAAGCGCCAGCACCTTCTGCTGGCCAGGGTGGCGTTGCAGCTCAGATACAGCCACCCCCAGCACCAGTACCTATAGCAGCTTCAATGCAACTGCCGCAAGTCCTGGCACAGGTGCCACTGGTGCCCCCTGCTGGCTACGTCCAGATGGCACAGCCTGCACAACCAGCGCCTCCTGCAGGCCAAGTCCAATTTGCACAACCTGCACAGCCAGTACCCCAATTGCATGTTCCTCAACAGGCACCCTCTATTGTACCACTGGCTGGTGATTCAAAATTGAAGCGGTCAGGACAGAATTACAGGGCATGGGTCAGTGAAGTTGGACTTCTGCTTCATAGAGAAGGTACCCATGTGATGATGTTTAATCCTCCTGCCCAGCCATGGTCTCCTGACATATGGGACTTGAATAATAGAGCATGCACAACGTTATTGATGTCCATGGACACTGAATTGCAGCTCACATTTTCACAAGATGCAACTGCCCAACAGATTTGGGCTCAATTAGAAGCATGTTACCGGCCTACGTCCATTGAGTCTACATGTTTGCTTTTGTCTGAGTTCCATGGTTCTAGATTAAAACCTGGTGAGCATATTGGAGAACACTTAACTAAAATGAAAGGAATCAGAAAAGAACTGGGTGAAAAAGGCTATCCTATTGATGACTTTCAAATGATCAGCATTCTTATTAACTCTTTGAATTATGAATGGAAAAATGCTATTGCCAAGATTAATCAAGTGCCTATTACTCAACGCACAGTGGATCATGTATGCAGGACTTTAACCGAAGAAGAGGCACTTATGCAAGCTGCACCACATTTAAGAGAACCACCTGCATCAAAAGCTTCAGCAAGGCGTTCCTTCCGTGGAAGGGCCTACGTTCCAAGGATGCCAAGATGCTACATCTGCAATCGTGTGGAACATGCCACCTGGGATTGTCCCCAACGATTTCCAGCGCCCGTCACGTACCAGCCCAGAGGAACAGATTCCAGAGGAGGCAGAGGTAGAGGTGGATGACAAGGTCATAGTCGTGGTCCCAGGCATGATCCGCAAACTCCACTTGCCACATTGGTTGTAACCAACGATCCACAGCCTCAACCAGAGAACAACAGACGCCTACTTTGGACTTTGGACAGTGGAGCAGCATTACATGTTACCTACAGAAAAGAGCTGTACACAGAGATGCACGAGCCTGAACCTGAACTTTGTGAACTGTACTCTTTTTCAAATCATCCTGTTCAGGTCATGGGAAAAGGGACTGTCTACATTGAAGAGCTCGTTGCATCCATTCCTGATGTTTACTACGTACCATCAGCTAATAGTAGTTTGCTTAGTCAGTCACTTGTCTAGGGTGTCAAAATTCCAGGTACATCATCTTCAAAAAGCAAGTTATGTAGTTAAAGATGGAGATATTGTTGCTGAAACCATGTTGATTGGTGGTGTTTATTACTTAAAGCCAAAGTCTAAGCCACAAGAGCAGGCAAGTATACAAGCTCCAAAAAGGGAGAGCACAGGCCCAGTGAGAGATGTCCCAGTGAGAGATCCAGTTGCTACTCCAAAGGCTCCTAAAGCCAATAGAAGGACAAATAAGACACAGGTTGCTCACAGCAAGCCTGGGGTTCCTAGTAAACATGCTAATGTTGAGAATTCACTAACAGGTAAGCTTTGCATTCCAGGTGTATCCATAAGTGGCATAGAAGATTGGGTCATGCCAGTTTCCGTGTTCTGAAGAAGATGCTAGAGTTCGCTAGAGGTTTGGATCTAAAGGGGTGTAAGGTGTTCTTGGACTGTGCTGTCTGCAAGAAAGCCAAATCCAAAGCAGCAGCAATTCCAAAACCTGCTACACGCCTGTCAACAGGCATTTTTGATTTGGTACACACTGACATAGTGGGTCCTTTTACACCAACAATTGGTGGTAAAAGGTATTTCTTGACAATTGTTGATAATTATTCTAGATATGGATATGTATTTCCTAAGAGAAAATCTGAGACCTTTCAGATCTTTAAAGACTTTGCCAATCTTGTCTATACCCAATTCGAAGTCAACATCGCCAGAATCCAGAGTGATCGTGGTGCTGAATTCATGTCTCAGCGTTTTCAGGACTGGATGCGTAGGAATGGCATACTACACCAGACCTCAGCTCCTTACACTCCAGCTCAAAATGGAGTGGCAGAAAGCAGAAATGGAGTTCTGCAAACCATGATGCGTTGCCTCCTTGAAGATGCTAACCTCAGTCTCCCGTACTGGGGTGAGGCTATCAAATATGCTAACCATATCATCAACCGTACTTGGAGTAGTGTCATAAATCAGACCCCTTATTTCATGTTATATGGACACAAGCCTGACCTCTCACATCTCCATATTTTTGGTTCATATGCTATGGTCAATATTCCTTTAGCCCAAAGAAAGAAAGGGGGTCCTGCAGCAAAAAGGATGAGATTTATGGGCATTGATGATAATTCAAAATGGAGCAAATACATTGACTCTCATCATGTCATAGTTATTTCACAATCTGCTACTTTTGAGGAAGATGCTGACTGGTCCAGGATTCATTCTAACGATCCTGGAGTGTTTTTTCCTAGAGATGCTGCTGCTGATGCCATGCAGCCTGATGATCAAGATGCACAGGCGAATGTTCTTTCCACGAGTTCTTCTCAACCCATTGTTCCGTCTTCGCAAGCCACTGATGCTGCAGCTGGTGATGATGACGAAGACGAGGACGACACGGAAGAAGAATGGACAGTTGTTCTGAGACGTTCCAAGAGGACCACAAAGGGGATTCTTCCAAAACAATATGCGTGGCAAGTAACGAAAGCACCTTTACCTTTGATTTGTAATGTTACACTTCCGCCTGAGAAGTTCACACAAATCAAACATCTTCCTGAAGCAGAGCAAGATAAATGGTTTGAGGCAATGCAGGCTGAAATGGACAGTCTAAAGAAACTTCAAGTGTTTACACCTGCAAGTCCTCCAGCAAACAAGAAAGTTATTGGCACTCGATGGGTCTACAGAATTAAAAAGAAGCCAAACGGTGAGTCATTGTACAAGGCCAGACTTGTAGCCCAGGGTTTCGCTCAACGCTATCCTGAGGACTATACAAATACCTATTCACCCACAGTGCAGACTGAGAGTGTGAAAATCGCCTTAGCCACTGCAACTATCCTTGGTTTAGAGGTTTTCCAGTTTGACGTTGAAACAGCTTATCTACACGCTGATCTAGATGAAAACATCTATGTGAAAGGTCCTCCAGGTTTTCGACAGCAAGAAGGGGATACTTGGTTTCTACATAAAAGTCTTTATGGTCTGAAACAGTCTGATTTAATGTAGTACTTATGTCTTTCTGACAAACTAAATTCAATGGGCTTTATTAAGTCCGAAACAGACAAATAGGAATAGATATCTCATAATAGGTATGAGATAATTCTTGTTTATGTTGATGATATTGTTTATATTGGTCCAAATAAGCAGATGAGTGAATGTTTTGCTAAAGCTTTACAACAGTTTTTTACATTGAGGTCTTTAGGACATATTAACACTTATTTAGGTGTTCAAGTTACCAAAACTCAGAAGGGGTTCAGTCTTACACAGGAAGATAAGATTGAACAACTATTGCATCACTGCAACATGAAGGATGCTAAACCTGTGAGTATACCCATGCAAACCGACTTTCACAACTTGACACATGAACCAAGTCCTGAGTTCAAGGATCAAACACTTTATCGCTCAGTCATTGGGTCGCTGCTATATATTAGTAGTTGGACTAGACCTGACATTGCACTTAGTGTTAATCTCCTATTATGACACGTAGGCAAGGCAAAACAGTTTCATTGGACATGTGTTAAAAAATTATTGAGATACCTAAAACACACCAAAGACATGAAGTTATTGTTAGAACCCACACATACTGACTATGCAGAGTTATGTTGTTATGCAGATTCTGATTGGACATGTGATAAAAAATCATGTAAAAGCACTTCAGGTTATATGATGTTTTTAAATGGATGTCCTGTTTACTGGCATGTGCGTAAACAGAATTTTGTTTCTTGTTCTTCTACAGAAGCTGAGTATGCTTGTGTTTCTGATGCATGCAATTCTTTAACCTGGTTTGATGCTTTAGTCACAGATATCTGGACACCTCCAATTCAACCACTCACTGTGATGGAAGACAACGAATCTGTGCTTTATATATCTGAGAATCGCTTTACAGGTTCCAGGTCCAGACACATTGACATCCGTTACCAAAACATAAGACAAGCAGTTAAACAAGGTTTTGTTAAATTGCAGTATGTGCCTACACGTGACCAAATTGCTGATATGCTGAACAAGCCACTTCCTGCAGCCCAACATGAGTATCTGCGCAAGAAGATGTGCCTTATCTAATTTTCTGCTTCGCTGCCAAAAGAAGGGGATGTCACTGCGTGTTTTTTAGTTTTGCCAGCTTCGCTCATTTCTATCTGTACATTTTCCCCTGCTCTCTGCACCTGTGTTACTATCTTATCATGTAACCATAGTGACTCTCATATGTCCAGCTATGTTATGGTTTTAGACTGTTTTGTGCGTATTCCTAGAAAAAGTTTCTCACAGTTACTTCTTTTACTTTTTCTCTTCTGCCTGATGAGAGAATGTAGTCAGTTTAGGTCTTTTTGTTTTCTCATTAAAAGTTTTACAATAGAATATGCCTCGGATTTTCTTTCTTTGATATTCACCATGCAAAGAGCCTTGGTGGAGCAGTGGGCTAATGCCTCCTTAAGTAACACCAGCTGCCTGCAATTAGTGCAGGTTCGCATCCCACCAGGCTCAAGGTTGACTCAGCCTTCCATCCTTCCGAGGTAGGTAAAATGAGGACCCAGATTGTTGGGGGCAATTAAGCTGACTTTGTAATAATGCCGCTTGGGGTGTGTGTGAAAGCCCTAATAAGCAGGCATATACATAGAATGAAGGCTACTGCTAAGCTTGTAAGCCACCCTGAGTCTTCGGAGAAGGGTGGGATATAAATGGAATAAAAATAAATAAAAATAAAAATAAATGAACCACAGTCCATCCTCCTCTGGTTGGAATGTTAATTATTCCGCGACATTTTTCCCCATTGCCAGGAGTTTTGATGTGATGCATCTAGCCCGCGGGCTGGCAGTTTGACATGCCTGTCCTAAAGTGAATACATTATCTCCGCCCTTGATTACATCTCCTATTACTCTAACTCAGTCGCCCCTTGCCCTTATTGACAAATTACCTTTTATTGTTTTTAGTTCCTAGGGGTTGTTTCTAGAATTGCTATCATATCAGTAAATTCTGGTTAAGACCAGTTTTCAGCATAGCAGAGACCTTCCTAAATACAATTCTCAAGCTTCAGCTAGGTTCATGAGATTAAAATATATATACAATGTATTTCTTTACAGACTAGCATGTCTTCTACAGTTTCTGTAAAAACAGTAAGCTCTTTTCCCCACAGCTAGCTTCTATTTTGAAACTGCTTCCATATTTTGTGCTTGAAATGAAAACTTGGTAGGTTTATTGTTATAGAAATTGTTTGTACGTACAGTTGTGTAAAAGCAAAAAGTTGTGACTGTAATGTTGTTATCCTCTACTGTGCTAAAGAGAGTCGGAAGTTGGTGCCTTTTTCTTTTCTCTTTTTTTCTCACACTATCTTCTTTTTTTCTCTTCCCTTTTTTCTAATTTTCTATTACTTTTAAATTTTTCTTTGTATTTTGATAAACCAGTAAAATTATTTTTTTTTAAAAAAACACATAAGCTGAAAGTGCCGTTCCTCATGTTTGATGGTCTTTATTGGCTTTGGCACCAGGCTAGGACCCATTTTGGGAACAACACAGTAACCTAATCATTGTCAAGATCCTTCTTGAACATTGGGCGCTATCTAACAAAATGAAATTCAATGGTGAAAAAAGTAAGGTTCTACCTTTAGGCAAGAAAAACCAAATGCACATGTATAGTATAGGTAGTACCTTGCTCAATAGTAGTAACTGTAAGAGAGAACTTGGACTCCTAATGGACAATCACTTAAATATGAGCCAGCAGCTGCCAAAAAAGCCAACAGAGTGCCAGGCTACATTAACAGAGTGATAGAATCAAGATCACGTGAAGTGTTAATACCACTTTACAATGCCTTGGTAAGGCCACACTTGGAATAATTGCATCCAGTTTTGGTCACTCATTGTACAAGAGGTAGCAACTAAAACCATTCCAAAGAAACAAAATGCAAGAAAGCAAAATGGCTGTCTGAGGAAGCTTTGCAAAAAGCTAAGGGAAGTGAAAGGCAAGGGAGAAAAAGAAAGATACACCCAATTGAATGCAGAATTCCAGAGAATAGCCAGAAGAGATAAGAATGTCTTCTTAAATGAACAATGCAAAGAAATAGAAGAAAACAATAGAATAGGTAGGACCAGAGATCTCTTCAAGAAAATTGGAGATATGAAAGGAATGTTTCATGCAAAGATGGGCATGATAAAATGGCAGGGACCTAACAGAAGCAGAAGAGATTAAGAAGAGGTGGCAAAACTACACAGAAGAACTATAGAAGAACGAGCTTAACGTCCCAGATAACCATGAGCCAAACATCGTAGAATGTGAAGTGAAATGGGCCTTAGGAAATCTGAGCAACAACAAAGCTAGTGGAGGTGACAGTATTCCAGCTGAGCAATTCAAAATCTTAAAAGACAATGCAGTAAAAGTGCTACACTCAATTTGCCAGCAAATTTGGAAAACTCAACAGTGGCCACAGGACTGGAAAAAGTCAGTTTACATTCCAATTCCAAAGAAAAGCAATGCCAAAGAATGTTCAAGCTATCGCACCATTGCTCTCATTTCAGATGCTAGTAAAGTTATGCTTAAAATCCTACAAGCTAGACTCCAGCAGTATGTGGATCGAGAAATACCAGAAGTACAGGCAGGATTTTGAAGAGGCAGAGGAACTAGAGATCAAATTGCCAACATACGCTGGATCATGGAGAAAACTAGGAAGTTCCAGAAAAACATCTACTTCTGCTTCATTGGCTATGCTAAAGCCTTTGATTGTGTGGATCACAACAAATTGTGGCAAGTTCTTAAAGAGATGGGAGTACCAGACCATCTTATCTGTCTCTTGAAAAACCTATATGTGGTTCAAGAAGCAACAGTGAGAACTGGACATGGAACCACTGATTGGTTCAAAATTGAGAAAGGAGTCTGGCAAGGCTATATACTGTTGCCCTGCCTATTTAACTTATATGCAGAGCACATCATGAGAAAGGCAGGGCTAGATGAATCAAAAGTTGGAATTAAGATTGCCGGGAGAAATATCAACAACCTAAGATATGCAGATGATACCACTCTAATGGCAGAAAGCGAAGAGGAACTAAAGAGCCTCTTGATGTGGGTGAAAAAAGAGAGTGCAAAAGTGGACTTGAAACTCAACTTTAAGAAAATAAAGATCATGGCATCTGTCCCTCTCAATTCGTGGCAAATAGATGGGGAAGAAATGGAGGTAGTGACAGATTTTATTTTCCTGGGCTCCAAGATCACCGCAGATAGGGACTGCAGCCAAGAAATTAAAAGACGCTTGCTCCTGGGGAGGAAAGCCATGGCAAATCTAGACAGCACACTAAAAAGCAGAGACATCACCCTGTCAACAAAAGTGCATATAGTCAAGGCTATGGTCTTCCCAGTTGCAATGTATGGCAGTGACAGCTGGACCATAAAAAAGGCTGAGCGCCAAAGAATTGAGGCCTTTGAACTATGGTGCTGGAGAAGACTCCTGCGAGTCCCTTGGACCGCAAGGCGATCAAACCGGTCAGTCCTAGAGGAGATCAACCCTGACTGCTCTTTAGAAGGCCAGATCCTGAAGCTAAAACTCAAATACTTTGGCCACCTAATGAGAAGGAAGGACTCACTGGAGAAGAGCCTAATGCTGGGAAAGGTTGAGGGCAAGAGAAGAAGGGGACGACAGAGAATGAGGTGGCTAGATGGAGTCACTGAAGCAGTAGGTGTGAGCTTAAATGGACTCCAGAAGATGGTAGAGGACAGGAAGGCCTGGAGGAACATTGTCTATGGGGTTGCGATGGGTCAGACACGACTTCACAACTAACAACAACAACAACAAATAATAATGATGATGATGATGATGATGATGATGATAATAATAATAATATTAATAATAATAATAATGAATTATATTTATAAAAAGGGAAATGACAAAGCAAGATGAGTAATAATTTTTTGTTACTTCTGACTAAAAGGTTCAGACAGGATAACAGTCTTGTCATTCTATTTTATACCAGCATTTACTTTATTCTATAGTATTAAGGAGCATAACTCCGTAGCGTTACTTAACCAATGTGGGATTTGTTCATGGGATGTTCCACTGTGTTATCCAAGAGGAGGGGAAAACAATATTCCAGAGTCCAAATATTCACTATTAATGTTTCTTTTTCTTGTGTCTGTTTTTTAAGCAGGTGGAGGTAAAGCCATATATGTTGGATGACCAGATGTGTGATGAATGCCAGGGTGCACAATGTAGTGGAAAGTTTGCTTCCTTTTTTTGTGCCAATGTTACTTGCCTGCAGTATTACTGTGAGTTTTGCTGGGCAAACATCCACTCTTGGGCAGGGCGTGAATTCCATAAGCCGTTGGTTAAGGAGGTAGCGGACCGGCCACAGCAGATCCACTTCCACTGGAATTGAAAAGGAAGGAAGGAAGGAAGGGAAGGCTTCCTCAGCTTGAAGATACTGACATGTAGAAGAAATAAGTGCATTTTTCTGTTTCTCACCCCAGCTCTCTTAGATCTACATCTTTTTTCAGCAGCCAAAATACTACAAAGCCTCTTGTTTTTCCCCAAAACCCTACATCTCCGGCTTACTATTTTTTTTCTGAAATTTTCATGTAATAATAATAATAATAATAATTTGTATTTTCTCCAACTTATTTTTATATGTAGAATTAAAACTAGATGAGAGAATGTTTTTTTGCGTGGGGCACACTGTCTGCTGCTGTAGTTAGTGAGAGAAGCATGCACTTACTTCCAAACATGGGGTTTTAACTTCAAGATCGGCTCCACTAATTTACCAAAGGTAGCAAAAAATAGAGAAGAGGGGATATGTCTGCTACAAAAAGCTTATTTTTTATTGCTGTTGCTATTTTTAATGTATACATCATTTTTTACAAAAATAGGGTTGGTTTTTTTGCTCTCCATTTTTTTTATTGAAAAGTTTTACAATACATTTTTTTTAAAAAAACACAAAACCCCTCCCAACCCCCTCCCCTCTCCCCAACCCTCCCCAACACCTCCCTCCCTTCCCCCTCCCCCCTCCCCGACTTCCCAGAGCTCAATACAGGGTATAAAAATACAAGCAATCATAGTCTACCTTATGCAAACAACAATAAAATATTAAATCTATCACACTTTAACTCTTATAAAATAACTACAAGCAAATTAAATATCACATAAATACTTATTCAAATGCTAGATGAAACTTTTTAGTCCCATATTTATTCTGGATATAATCAATCCATCTTCTCCACTCCACAATATATCTCTGTTGCGACTGGTCTTTCAAGTACGCTGAGATCTTTGCCATTTCCACCAGATTGGAAACTTTTAAAGTCCATTC
Organism: Vipera berus; assembly: GCF_964194415.1. Taxonomy (NCBI): domain Eukaryota; kingdom Metazoa; phylum Chordata; class Lepidosauria; order Squamata; family Viperidae; genus Vipera; species Vipera berus. The sequence continues at coordinate 58,500,781 of NC_138209.1, read as the reverse complement.
TTCTATAGTCGGCAGTTCTTCCTTCCTCCAATATTGCGCTACTAAAAGTCTCGCTGCCGTAATTAAGTTCAACATCAGCTTAGTGTCCACAACAGTAGTATCAGTAATAATGCCCAGTAAAAACAGTTGCGGACAAAACTTTATCCTTCTCTTGAATATCTTTTGCATATTCCACCAAATTTTAATCCAAAAAGCTTTAACCTTTTTACAGGTCCACCATATATGAAAATACCTTGCATCTTCACCACCACACCTCCAACATTTGGGCTGGCAGTTCGGATACATACTTGCTAATTTTTTAGGATCTAAGTGCCACCTATAAAACATTTTATAAAAGTTCTCTCTTAAGTTTTGAGCCTGCGTAAATTTTACATTTCTCACCCAAATCTTTTCCCAAGTATCCATTGTAATGACTTCTTGAAAATTCTGAGCCCACTTTATCATACAGTCTTTAACAAGTTCTGTCTCTGAATCAATTTCTATCAATGCAAGATATATCCTTTTAATATGTGCTTGACCTTGATCTCTAATTTGCTTTACCAGATTTTCATCAATCATTGAAAAACCAATTTTCTGGTCTTCCTTCCACCTGGCCTGTAATTGCCCATACTGAAACCAAGTTTGTACAATCTTTTCTTCTCTTAAAATATTATATGGCTTTAATTGCCATACATTCCTTTCCAAACTTAAAATTTCCTTATATGTAGTCACATCATGTTTAAACCCAACACTTATATTTTCTATTGCATGTTTTGGTATTGCCCATATAGGTATCTTATAATTTAACTTGTGTCTATACTTTTTCCAAACTCGCAACAGAGCATGCCTTAAAATATGTACCTTGAACACATTATCCACCTTCTTATCATACAATAAATACCAAATAACAAATCATGGCCTTCAAGATTTAGTAATCTCACTTGTGTTAAATTAAACCAATCACTTATCGCTGACAAAGCAGCAGCTTCATAATATAATTTAAAATTAGGCATTTTAAGACCACCTCTCTCACGCATATCCTGCATAATCTTAAATTTAACTCGTGGCCTTTTCCCTGCCCAAACAAATTTATCAATACCTTTTTGCCATTCCTCCAAGTTTGAATCCTTTTTAAGTATAGGTATCATTTGAAATAAAAATAAAAATTTTGGCAAAACATTCATTTTCACAGCTGCAATTCTTCCCAATAAAGATAATTGTAATTTTTTCCAGCTATCCAATTCTTTTTGAACTTTTCCCCATAACTTTTCATAATTATTTTTATATAACTTTACATTTGAGGGTGACAAATATATCCCCAAATATTTAACCCTTTTAACTATTTCAAATCCCGTAAGCTCTTCTAAAACAGCCTTTTGTGATACTGTCATATTCTTAGACAACATTTTAGTTTTTTGTATGTTAACCTTAAATCCAGAAACTTTCCCATATTGCATTATTATCTCCATCAGTTCTACAACTGAGTCTTCAGGCTGAGTCACTGTAACAACCAGATCGTCTGCAAACGCCCTCAATCTATAATCCTGATCTCTAATTTAAATTCCCTTAATTTTGTCCAAACCCCGTATTTTAATCAATAATATCTTCAATGTTAAAACAAATAATAAGGGTGACAACGGGCACCCCTGCCTTGTACCCTTTTCAATGTTACATACTTCCATCAAACTATTATTAACTATTATACGGGCTGTTTGCTTTTGATATAATGCCCTGATTGGTTGTAAAAATTTATCCCCAAATTTCATTTTATCTAATACTTTCAACAAAAATTGCCAATCCAATTGATCAAAGGCTTTTTCAGCATCCAAGAAGATCAACGCTGCAGGGATCTGATTGTTTCTTTCCAAAAATTCCAACAAATCAACTATATGCCTCACATTGTTCTTCATTTGTCTACCACTTATAAACCCAGTTTGATCACCATGAATTACTTGTTGCAATACCCTCATTAATCTGTTAGCTAAAACCTTAGCAAATATCTTGTAGTCCGTGTTCAAAAGTGATATTGGCCTATAATTTTTTGCTTGGGTGACATCCTGGTCTTCCTTCAGAATCAAAGAAATAAAAGCAGTTTTCCAAGACGGAGGCACCCCTCCTCCCATTTGAATTGTCTGAAACAATTCCCTTAATGGCTTTACCATCTCTAACTGTAAATTTTTATAATACACAGCAGTCAATCCATCCATACCTGGTGCTTTACCCACTTTCAATTGTTTAATTGCTGAAAAAATTTCTTCCTCAGTTATCAATTGGTTCATCTCTTCCTTTTGTTCTTGTGTAAGAACAGGAATATTAGCTTTCATCAAATATTCATCAATATCTGCCTCACTAATCTTATCTCTAGCGTACAACTTAGAGTAAAAATCAACAAAAGTCTTTTTGATAAGACTCTGCTGGTACACTACCTTACCCTTATGTTCTATTCTATCTATATTAGAAGCCCTTTGCTTCTTCCTTAACAAATAAGCTAGCCATCTACCTGGTTTATTGGCATTACAAAAAATATTATGTCTAACATACCGTAAGTTAGTTGCCACTTGATCAGCCATCAACTTGTCAAACTGTCCCCTTAATAAATTAATTACCTCTTTAGTCTTCACATCCGATGGATTCAAAATTAAAACCTTTTCTTTTTCCCTAATTTCATTCTCTCATTTCTGTTAACTTCTCATCCATATGTTCTGTAAGCTTCTCATCCATAAGTTCAACTAATTGCTGAGATTGCTTTTTCATAGCCTCTTGCAAAACATCCTGCAAATCTTTAACTGTAAAAGTTGGTACAGGTGCAGGTGCAGGTGCAGAGGGGGGGCATTAAGGCTTGTAACAAAGATTGCTGCACTGGAGAAGCCCCCGCACTTCTAGGAACTTTTGAAGATTTGGCAGCCATTTTCACCCACTATTGCCTGCTACGCACTTTCACTTTCATCAAACTCCACAAAATCCACCGAGTTAAAGATCATAAATTCACTTTCACCTGATTCTCCTGTATCGCTCTGCCTGCATCCAAGTTCTCTAAAGTTCTCTCTTGCTGGCAGGGATGGTTGCTGACGCCCTGCTCTGCTCCAAAAGCCCGGAGCAGACGCGCCCCGCAGTCCGGAGCAAACTCAGGCTTTGGGGGGGCTCAATCCTTCAGCCGCCAGAACTTTGGCTCTGGCGGCCCCGGAGAGCTCTACCCCTACCTGGGCGCTCACCCCCTCCTCTACTCCCAAGGAGCGGGCTTCCGAGTCGTCAAAACAGCTGATAGGCGCTGTTTTCGGCGGCTCTACGGAGACGACGGGGCTGACAGCCAGAATGGCTGCCTGTGGTGAAGCCTTGCCACCCGGAAGTCACTCTCCATTTTGACTTGCAAGAAATAATGCCTCAAGATATTCTGATTTATTAGTTACTTTTAAACATTTTAAACATTAAACAAGCTGTATTAGCTTTGCTGCTGTACAGGTGTTATATGCAATGCCATCTATAAATACGGGATAAAAACATTTTAAGATATTCTGCATTACCCATTAAAATGCAGGCAGCACAATATGGCGCAAACTGCCATAGTTTTAGAATGTGAAAATTGCATGTTTACTTGCATACAGCATATGCATGCACTAGATTTAACAGGATAGGTTATTACCAATTTTTTAAAGTAAGGCTCTGAAATCTAGATAGCATGAGCACACTGCAAAACCTGTAACAAAGGATCTGCATGTATTATTGTGACTCAAACTTTTTTCCTAAAAATGTCCTACATGTACAATATGCAAATTAGTTTTAGATTAGAAAGTGCAGCCATTTTGTGACCAGGTGGATGCAGGAATTCAGTTTTTACAGACTGGATGTAATGTAGTTGATGTGGTCTAAGGTTCTAATTCCTATGGATCAAGGCATAGACACAAATTTGAATAAAACATTGTAATATTTTATTATTTACTTCCGCCACATTGATTGTTCATGGTTAAAACTTCCTCTCCAAAACAAAGAGCGTACCCCACTGCTAACCAGTCACCAAATGGGAAACTACTGAGAAATGACCACTAAAACATGCTGATACCAAGAAAATACTTTACTAATAAAAATCTAAATAAAGTCAAAATGGAGATGGTATAATATTTCTGCAGCTAGTTGCAGAAGGTAAATCTTATCTTGAAGATAAGTGAAACCAGGCTTAAACTGTCTATGTTTGACCTCAGTATATTGACAATACGTTTATCCGAATGATATCACTGTTGCGTGAAGTCCAGTTCATTTACTGACAGTCAAGTTTAGATTTTAATGGAGGTGAGGCCATTTCAGATAATGGTATTGGATCCAAGATTTTGGGTGGTGTAACCAAGCAAACAAAACATTTTCTTGATCCTAAGTGCAAGAATGTCACTAGCAGTGTTTGTGTCCTTCTTGGAACATGTCAGTGAAACTAGCTTTTTTATTCAAGTGGAAGAGCTACTCTCCTGTTTAAATATCTGATAGAACCAAATTCACAATTGCAGTCCTTTTCACAGGGAAAAATTAACTAGGGTTATTATGCTCTTGCCATGGCCTCAGGGACAATCCTTTATTGAAGCATAGTTTGCTCTTAAATTGGTTGTCTTAGTGAGCTCAGTATATATTGCATATCTACCGCTACTGTTTTGTTGTGAGTGTGGTTCAGGTTTTTAAAATTTTAAAGTTGATGCTGTGTTTTTTTAAAAGCTTTTTAACTGATTCATTTATCAATATATTCTATTTGTTACTTAACCATGATCCTCCAGACTTCTTGGAGTATTATTTTGTAACCTTAAGCCCTGTTAAACTTTGATCCATTTCTGATATTCATTATGCACTATTTTTATATCTCTGTAAGAGATTTTTTCCAATTAGTCAGCTATTTTGAGGCACAGGTTTTTTGACAGATGGACACCTCCTTTGCTATACCTCAATTTTTGGAATTTAAACTGTTTTGCAATGTTAATTATTTAAGTATAATTTAATTCTGCAGATGTTTTTAACTATTTTCATATATTTTTTGTTTGGTTTAAAATTGAAGCGCCTTTATATGTTATAAATAATGAAATTAATGCCGAAAAATAGTACACAATTAAAATAATTGGAGATATTTTTCTTTTCTCTACACTAAAGCTGTCAAATAGGATGATCCTACCTTATATTTGAGATGGGTAAATAATCAAATATCAAGCTATCCTTGTCACTTCATTTCTGGAGCTATTGATGCTAATAGCTACTGTAACCTACATCTTTTTGTCCTTAATCCATGAATTTTGGGTGTAATCCGGTACAAGAGTCTCTTGTATTGACCCCTTGTGTTATAAAGCAGTTGATCTATTGACCTCTCTTTATTTGTTAGAGGAGAGATGGTATATACGGATTTTGTGCATAACTCCTGCTTATTAACAGAGGGGAGACATAAGAGATGTGCTGCTGGATTGCACCCATTTTCTCCAGTGTATTGCTTTTGCTTTATAAATCATATTTATTTTACTATTTTTGTAGAAGATTGTTAATTTTATTGTATTTTTTAATTTTTAAAGCTTCTTTACTTTTGATATCCCAGATGTGCATATTGCTGTTCAAATGTATGAGGTGGAAAGAAAAATACTTTAAAAAGTCCATACTTTTTGTTGAGAAGGAAACATTTGACATTTATATATTTGTGTATGGAAAACACTTGATCCTTAATTCCCTGTTTGCATCTGGTTGCCGAAGACTTCTCAAAGATGCTACAAAACTTGAATATAACACATTTTGGAAGGCTGACTAACCTTGATTCTGTGTTGTGATGTGCAATACTATTTCTAATGTTTGTATAAAAAGAATAACTGTGTAAACCTTTTTAATGCAAATTTTATTTTATAATTGCATCTTTTGCAAATTTTATCCTCAGTGTCATTTTTTTACTGTTAGAAAAAGAAAACCCCTTTTGTCATTGTAACTATTTTTTAAAATTCAGAAATCTTTGTACTGATATAAATGATTGTAATTATTTTGGATAGTGTTTTGCTAACAAAATGACTTTTTTCATGCATTTTGTTTTCATTTTGGGTTTTCTTTCTTTGCTTTGTTTAAAATAGCAAAAGTATTTGGAATGATTTTTCATATTCTTGTCATTAATATTATTTTGTATTTTTAATGTGAAATGGATAATTTTATGATGCTAATTGCTAAAAGTTAATTTTATGTTGAATTATTTTTGAAGCTGAAATCTTTGTAATATTAAAAGCAACTAGTTTCTAAATTCAAGTTTCTGTAAAGAATCACACAAGTGGTTTACGGAATGTTTGAACTGTAATTATAAATTGTTCTTTAATATGCAAATTAATATCTTCTGTTAAGTTTATTTTGTATTTGTAATGAGATATTAAAATATTTGTCTTTTCTGTAGAAAAAAATACATGCTTTTTATGGACATAGGGAAACAATGCACCAACATGACTTCCACAGTGCCGTGCCCTTCAGATTAAATTAGGATGTTCAGTTTCCAGAATTTCCAGCCCCTGTAATTTTTGGTGAGGTAAGGTTGGAACTATGGGAATTGATCCAGCACATCTAAGGGTATCAATGGAAGATAGTAGCCCATAGCGCTGCTGGGATACCTGGATTGAGGTCAGGATAGCATTAAAGCTCCCCTGCAGAGAAGCAAATTTCCCAATACTGTGGAGTTGGAGAGGATGCTCCCTTGGCTGCTCACATGTTACTTTTATCTTCCAGGTGTCTAAATCTCCAGTCTATCTGTCATACTGGTAATATAACTCTGTAATGGAATAGCTTGCTGCCAACTATTTATATAATAAGTCATTTTTAAATATTTGTAATATTGTTGATTGACTAATAAATTTAAGTTATTAGCATATTTTTCTTCAGAATTCTATTACTTTGTATCTGCATCAACAAAATTAAGAAGCCATTCACTGAAGCCGAATGTTTTCTACAAGTTTCATTGCCTTCACATGTAAAAAGATCCTCTCTCTTTTTTATAAGTTTTTTATTAATTTTCCATTATTATGTTCACATATTTGAAAAACATGGCAGCTGAGTACAATAATTCCATTACATTTAAATATCATCAATACAAATCTCAGAGTATTGCAGTAATTAATTCCCTCTCTTTCCCCCTTAATATGTACAGGTGAAACTCGAAAAATTAGAATATTGTGCAAAAGTTCATTTATTTCAGTAATGCAACTTAAAAGGGGAAACTAATATATGAGATAGACTCATTACATGCAAAGCAAGATAGTTCAAGCCGTGATTTGTCATAATTGTGATGATTATGGCTTACAGCTCATGAAAACCCCAAATCCACAATCTCAGAAAATTAGAATATTGTGAAAAGGTGCAATATTCTAGGCTCAAAGTGTCCCACTCTAATCAGCTAATTAAGCCATAACACCTGCAAAGGGTTCCTGAGCCTTTAAATGGTCTCTCAGTCTGGTTCAGTAGGAATCACAATCATGAGGAAGACTGCTGACCTGACAGTTGTGCAGAAAACCATCACTGACACCCTCCATAAGGAGGGAAAGCCTCAAAAGAAGTTGAATGTTCCCAAAGTGCTGTATCAAAGCACATTAATAGAAAGTTATGTGGAAGGGAAAAGTGTGGAAGAAAAAGGTGCACAAGCAGCAGGGATGACCGCAGCCTGGAGAGGATTGTCAGGAAAAGGCCATTCCAAAGTGTTGGGGACTTTCACAAGGAGTGGACTGAGTCAGTGCATCAAGAGCCACCACACACAGACGGATCCTGGACATGGGCTTCAAATGTCATATTCCTCTTGTCAAGCCGCTCCTGAACAACAAACAACGTCAGAAGCATCTTACCTGGGCTAAAGAAAAACAGACCTGGTCTGTTGCTCAGTGGTCCAAAGTCTTTTCTGATGAGAGCAACTTTTGCATCTCATTTGGAAACCAAGGACCCAGAGTCTGGAGGAAGAATGGAGAGGCACAAACTGCAAGATGCTTGACGTCCAGTGTGAAGTTTCCGCAGTCTGTGTTGATTTGGGGAGCCATGTCATCTGCTGGTGTTGGTCCACTGTGTTTCATTATGTCCAGGGTCAACGCAGCCGTCTACCAGGAGATTTTGGAGCACTTCATGCTTCCTTCCGCATACAAGCTTTATGGGGATGCTGAATTCATTTTCCAGCAGGACTTGGCACCTGCCCACACTGCCAAAAGCACCAAAACCTGGTTCAATGACCGTGGGATTACTGTGCTTGATTGGCCAGCAAACTCACCTGACCTGAACCCCATAGAGAATCTATGGGGCATTGCCAAGAGAAAGATGAGAGACATGTGACCGAACAATGCAGAAGAGCTGAAGGCCGCTATTGAAGCATCCTGGTCTTCCATAACACCTCAGCAGTGCCACAGGCTGATAGCTTCCATGCCATGCCGCACTGAGGCAGTAATTGCTGCAAAAGGGGCCCAAACCAAGTACTGAGTACATATGCATGCTTATACTTTTCAGAGGTCCAATATTGTTCTATGTACACTCCTTGTTTTATTGATTGCATGTAATATTCTAATTTTCTGAGATTGTGGATTTGGGGTTTTCATGAGCTGTACGCCATAATCATCACAATTATGACAAATCATGGCTTGAACTATCTTGCTTTGCATGTAATGAGTCTATCTCATATATTAGTTTCCCCTTTTAAGTTGCATTACTGAAATAAATGAACTTTTGCACGATATTCTAATTTTTCGAGTTTCACCTGTACTGTCTCATATTCAAATCAACACAGTTGTTATTCTATCCATCAAGCAGAAGATAGCTTTCTAACATTCATTAATAGTCTTCAGTTTATGCATATCTTAATTAATTTAACATTCAATCTTTTAGACAGTCAATGACCTAATAGATTTTTCCTAATTCTAATTCTCCATTAATATTTTAAATTTAACGTTTAATCTTTATCATTTCCAAATTTAAATAACTCCAATTTCTTTCACGCTTCCCCCACAGTCTAGTGTTCAGGATACACATCTTATCTATATAGATTCTCACTATCTACATCAACAAATTAATAATACAATACCAATTAATAATACAAGGTAATATCCTTATTTTCTAGTAATCCTCAAGTATCTTAAAATCTTAAATTTAATAACCCAGATTTCTTTTGTTTCCATGTTTAGTATTTCTTCTTTTTTCCTCTTTATGTCTATCTCATATTTAAGACTATTTTTTTACTATTAGCATTTATACAACAGACCAATATTCAAATGTAATTATTAATGTTTATTCTTTTAAATTTTACTTTACCAGATTTTTTCTTTATCTCAACTCATAACAATATCTTATATTCAAATCTTAGTTGTTTTAACATTCGATCTTTTATCCGATCAGTAATCCAATAAGCTTTTGCCAGTTTTAATTTCCCTTTAATATTTAAATTTAACGTTTAATATTTATTTTTTCCAAACCACAATTCCTTTATCACAATTCCTCACAATGTCTAGTGTTTAGGATACACATCTTATATATAGATTCTTACCATCTACCTCAACAAATTAATAACATAATATAATGTTCTTATTTTAGTATTTATACTTCTAAATTTTGCATGACCAAAATTTTATTTATCTCAAGTCATTACAATGTCTTATGTTCAGAATACATGTCTTATCTATTTGAGTATATTCTATTTTAAATCCCATGTGTGAATCACAATCCCGTTCCTTTTCAGCCTTATTCTAGCTTTTTTTCTTTGCCAAATAATCTTCAGTATCTTTGCTTTTAAATCATCAAACACAAGCCTGAGCGAGAGATGGCTGGAGCTGCAGGGCTATCAGGGCTCAGTGAAAGCACCAGGATCAGCGCTTCTTTGGGGCTATCAGGGTTCAGCGGAAGCACCAGGATCAGCACTTCTTTGGGGCTGTCAGGGCTCAGCAGAAGCACCAGGATCAGTGCCAGGCTCCAGCTGGAGCTCAGTGCTGATCCTGGCGCTTCTGCTGAGCCCAGAAGAAGTGCCGATCAGCTGGAGTGTTGCAGCATCTCCAGGATCTTGTGATTTACATTCAGATGCTTGGCAAATGATTCATATTTATGATGGTCACAGTGTCCCAGGGTCATGTGAAGTGACCAAAACCTGCTGCAACCACCCAGCAGATGTGTTGTGATTCAGGGTCAGCCTGTGGGTTCGGCAGTTGGGTCGGATGACTCAGATGAGGGGGAGGAGGGGGGTGTTGAAGAACTTGCTGATGATGGCTTTGAGGCTCCGCAGAGCCCCCAGCCAGGCCCCTCCCACCTGGTGGAGACCCAGCTGTGTGAGCCTGACAGCGTGGATGAAGATGACCCACAGCTGGCCCTGTTCAAGGACGCCCGATGCAGGAGGCAGTCAAGTAGGAGTAAACAGAGGAAGGCAATGGGGCTTCTCGGAAGGAGGGAGAGAGAAGCCACGCCCTGAACTCTTTATAAAGGACTTGTGTGGGGAGGGCTGGTTTGCTGAAAGCAACCGCTCAGATAGTGTTTCAAAGCTCCGGTATCTTGGTTCGTGTCTTGTTTGTTTTTGTAATAAATTTGGCAGACGTATTCCAGCCTCTTGCCGTCTGTAAAGGGGTTGCCTTTTCTGCAAGGCCGGTAGCAGGCTGGTACAGAACAAGATGGGGGCTGGGGAATAAAAACCAAACACGCCTCCACCCCTCCCCCCTGCCAATCCTCAACATAAATGCTCACAACAATGAAAACCTCAGACAGGAGGAAGAGCGCCACTGGGCAGGCAGGTAGGTGTCTTGCTCAGCTGTGGCTTCGGGGGGCACTTTTTCAGTGACATTGTAACTTTGAACAGTCACTAAGCGAACTGTTGTAAGTCAAGGATTACCTGTACTTCATCACTTTTTTCCTTTTTTTTTGGGTCATCAAGTTTTTGTCACCTTGCTAGGTGAGTGGTAGTACTCGGATGTTGCCATATCCTAAAAGTGGTACAATGGGTGAAAACATTGAAAAGCCCTGCTTTAACAGACTGCAGTGAAAAAGCAGCTGAATGTGCTTAAGAATTTTTGGCAATTTTAATTCAACTGTCACAGGGTTTATGATCCTAGTAATGGGGAAAGGTCCCATGTACTTTATACCCAGTTTCCTGAAGGGCTGTCGCAACTTCAGAAACTTGGTGGAAAAGTAAACTTTATCTCCTACTCTAAACTCTTTCTGGCGTACCTTCTTCTTGTCAACTTGTCTCTCATATGCTTTCATTGCTTTGTGGACTACGGGCCAGGTATTTGGCAGAGTTTTAATCCATTCAGCTAATGACATGTGCAGGAGTTTGTGCTGAGGAAGCTTTGGCATAGAAACAAAATCTAGGCCTGTAGCCCATTGGAAGGGCATGAACCTGGTGGAATGAGGAAAAGAATTTCATTGAAGTGTTTTTGGAAGAATGCTCCACCCATTTATATTCATTAAACAGCCTTCATTTTTCTATATTAGTCCTGTGTTAAAGCAGTCTTTAGTTCCTGGGCCAAATTACCAGCTACTTTGCTCTTTGCGGGCTTTTTGTTTCCTGGTGAAAGTTGGTGCCATTATTTGCTTGGATGGAATGATGGAAGTGACCACCTCCTCCTTTACCCAGTTGTACTGAGGCAACCTAGATAGGGCATCCACCAGGAAGTTTTTTCTTCTGGGCAAATAGTGAAGTGTAATGTTGAACCAGTTGAAATATTGAGCCTAATGGACTTGTTTAGGGTGCAGTCTCTGGGGTGTTTTCAGCACTTCCAAAGTCTTGTGGTCAGTCCATACTTCGAAAGGGACCTTGCCACCCTGAAGGAATTGTCTCCAGGTGAGCAGTGTCCATTGGACTGCGAATGCCTCCTTTTCCCAGATCACCCAGTACCTCTCTTCTTCAGAGAGCTTTCATGATGTGTAAGCACAAGGCTGTAAATCCCCCTTTGAATTCTTTTGAAGAAAGACTACCTGTACCACCACATCACTGGCATCAGCTTGAATTATAAAAGGCTTATCTGGATTGGGTTGTTTTAGCATGGGTTCTGCCTCAAAAAGACATTATAGCTTCTCAAACATGACTTGGCACTCCATGGTCCATTTTACAGTTTGGCTTAGCTTGGGGCTTGGTGCCTCCTTGGTCTTTAATAAGTTTGTGATTGGTAGTGCAATTTGTGTGAAAGCTGATATGAATTGCCTATAGAAGTTCGCAAACCTAAGGAAGCTTTATAATTACTTCCTTGTGTGGGAGGCCTCCTACTCCAGAATGGCACATATGTTCTCTTGGTCCATTTCCACACCTTCCTGGGAGATCCAATACCCCAAATAGTCCACTTAGTTTTATGTAATTCACACTTGGAAAGCTTGGCATACACCTAAGCCTTCTGAAGTTTCTTGAGCACCGCCTGCACCAACTTCACATGTTCCTCCATAGTGTCAGTATAGACCAGAATATCATCTAAGTACACCAACATCCTTTTGTAAAGGTGCTCATGCAGAACCTCATTGATTAACAGTTAGGAATGTAGCTGGTCCTCCCCTTGCTACGGTTCCATCCAATTGGGGGAAGGGTATGGGGGTCTTCAGTTCTCTCAATCTCATCCCTAGTTTCTCTTTTTTATTTAGAAATTTTTATTAAATATACATTTAAAAACAAAAGTGGACATGATTCAACTTCCCTAGCTACAACACTACTATTAGTATTATCTTATGTTACTGAAAGAAATAACAAAAACCTAAAATACAGTTTATAACAGGACCGAGTATAACAAACTGTACATATAACATCTGTCGGTTTTTTTAGTAAACTGTCACTCAGTCCTCAGCGTTATATTTACATATCTTTCAGTTATGTCCATTATATAGATCAGGGGTCTCCATGAATCCTTTTAGGGCCAAGTTTGAAGACTCCTGATATAGATGCTAATAAGAAATCCTTACATTATCAACCAAACAATGTTCATCTCAGCGATCCTCCTTAACTCTAACCAATTGTACAAATTTTGCCAAATTTCATAATACTCCGTTTCGTTCTTATTTTTAATCTCTAGGGTTAACCTGTCCATTTCAGCGCAGGATAAAATTTTATCTATTATTTCTTCTTCAGTGGGTGTTTCCTTTCTTTTCCATTTTTGGGCATATGCCAGTCTTGCTGCGGTTAAGATATGTACTAATAAGTAGAGAGGTGCTTTACTGAGATTATCGTTAATAATCCCTAATAAAAAGATTTCTGGTTTTAAATCATTTTTTTGTCATAATATTTCTTCCAACCAATTTTTTATCCGCTGCCAAAAATTTTGCACTACTGAACATTCCCACCACATATGATAGTAAGTCCCTGGAAGCCTTCTGCATTTCCAGCACATTGGTGAGATTTTTTTATCTATTTTTGCTAACCTTGTAGGGGGAAAATGCCATCTATAAAACATCTTGTACAAATTCTCTTTATAGGAGGTGGCTAGCATTAACCTCCTATTTCTATCCCATAGTAGTTGCCAATTATCTAAGTCAATATTATAACCAAAATATTTACTCCAGATTAACATTGTGTCTTTTACCTGTTCTTTTAACAAATCCTGTTCTAATAAATATTGATATATCTTTTTTATCATTCGATCTTCTGTTCCTAGAAGAATTTTATCAAATTGTGTATGCTCTAATTTTATCCCTGGTTCTTTTTTAACTTTTCTGTATCGTGACTGTATTTGCAAGTATGCCCACCATTCCAACTCTACACCATCTTCTGATAATCTTTTTCCTGTTTTCAGGTCTCCATTTTTGTCTAAGAGATCTTTATATGTAATTACACTTCCTAGATTTATAAATTTGGGTGCATAAAAATCTCTAATATAGATAGCCAATTGAGAATTTCTATATAGTTAATTTTTTTTATTTTTAACCACACATCTAATTGTTGTTGTTAGCTGCGAAGTCGTGTCCGACCCATCGCGACCCTATGGACAACGTTCCTCCAGGCCTTCCTGTCCTCTACCATCTGCTGGAGTCCATTTAAGCTCACGCCTACTGCTTCAGTGACTCCATCCAGCCACCTCATTCTCTGTCGTCCCCTTCTTCTCTTGCCCTCAATCTTTCCCAGCATTAGGCTCTTCTCCAGTGAGTCCTTCCTTCTCATTAGGTGGCCAAAGTATTTGAGTTTTAGCTTCAGGATCTGACCTTCTAAAGAGCAGTCAAAGTTGATCTCCTCTAGGACTGACCGGTTTGATCGCCTTGCAGTCCAAGGGACTCGCAGGAATCTTCTCCAGCACCATAGTTCAAAGGCCTCAATTTTTTGGCGCTCAGCCTTTCTTATGGTCCAGCTTTCACTGCCATACATTGCAACTGGGAAGACCATAGCCTTGACTATACGCACTTTTGTTGACAAGGTGATGTCTCTGCTTTTTAGTGTGCTGTCTAGATTTGCCATGGCTTTCCTCTCCAGGAGCAAGCGTCTTTTAATTTCTTGGCTACAGTCCCCATCTGCAGTGATCTTGGAGCCCAAGAAAATAAAATCTGTCACTACCTCCATTTCTTCCCCATCTATTTGCCAGGAATTGAGAGGGCCGGATGCCATGATCTTGGTTTTCTTAATGTTAAGTTTCAACCCAAGTTTTGCACTCTCCTTCTTCACACGTAACACAAGGCTCTTTAGTTTTTCTTCACTTTCTGCCATTAGAGTGGTATCATCTGCATATCTTAGGTTGTTGATATTTCTTCCGGCAATCTTAATTCCAACTTTTGATTCATCTAGTCCTGCCTTTCTCATGATGTGCTCTGCATGTAAGTTAAATAGGCAGGGTGACAGTATACAGCCTTGCCGGACTCCTTTCCCAATTTTGAACCAATCAGTGGTTCCGTGTCCAGTTCTCACTGTTGCTTCTTGGCCCACATATAGGTTTCTCAAGAGACAAATAAGATGGTCTGGTACTCCCATCTCTTTAAGAACTTGCCACAGTTTGTTATGATCCACACAATCAAAGGCTTTAGCATAGTCAATGAAGCAAAAGTAGATGTTTTTCTGGAACTCTCTAGCTTTCTCCATGATCCAGCGTATGTTGGCAATTTGATCTCTAGTTCCTCTGCCTCTTCGAAATCTTGCCTGCACTTCTGGTAGTTCTCGATCCACATACTGCTGAAGTCTAGCTTGTAGGATTTTAAACATAACTTTACTAGCATGTGAAATGAGTGTAATGGTGCGATAGTTTGAACATTCTTTGGCACTGCCTTTCTTTGGAATTGGAATGTAAACTGACCTTTTCCAATCCTGTGGCCACTGTTGAGTTTACCAAATTTGCTGGCAAATTGAGTGTAGCACTTTTACTGCATCATCTTTTAAGATTTTGAATAGCTCAGCTGGAATACTGTCACCTCCACTAGCTTTGTTGTTGCTCAGTTTTTCTAAGGCCAACTTCACTTCACATTCTAGGATGTCTGGCTCGAGGTCAATGACCACCTCATTGTGATTATCAGGGATGTTAAGCTCATTCTTGTATAGTTCTTCTGTGTAATTTTGCCATCTCTTCTTAATCTCTTCTGCCTCTGTTAGGTCCCTGCCATTTTGGTCCTTTATCATGCCCAGTTTTGCATGAAACGTTCCCTTCATCTCTCCAATTTTCTTGAAAAGATCTCTGGTCCTCCCTATTCTATTGTTTTCTTCTATTTCATTGCACTGTTCATTTAAGAAAGCATTCTTATCTCTTCTAGCTATTCTTTGGAATTCTGCATTTAATTGGGTGTATCTTTCTTTTTCTCCCTTGCCTTTTGCTTCCCTCCTTTCCTCAACTATTTGCAAAGCTTCCTCAGACAGCCATTTTGCTTTCTTGCGTTTCTTTTTCTTTGGGATGGTTTTAGTTGCTACCTCTTGTACAATGTTGCGAACCTCTGTCCATAGTTCTTCAGGCACTCTGTCTATCAGATCTAATTCCTTAAATCTATTTGTCACCTCTACTGTATATTCAACAGGGATATGATTTAATTCATACCTGAGTGGCCTAGTGCTTTTCCCTACTTTCTTCAGTTTAAGCCTAAACTTTGCAATGAGAAGCTCATGGTCTGAGCCCCAGTCAGCTCCTGGTCTTGTTTTTACTGACTGTATAGAGCTTCTCCATCTTTGGCTGCAGAGCATATAGTCAATCTGATTTCTGTGTTGACCGTCTGGTGATGTCCATGTGTAGAGCCGTCTCTTGGGTTGTTGGAAAAGAGTGTTTGCTATGACCATCGTATTCTCTTGACAAAATTCTATTAGCCTGTGCCCTGCTTCATTTTGTACTCCAAGGCCAAACTTGCCTGTTATTCCAGTTATCTTTTGGCTTCCTACTTTAGCATTCCAATCCCCCATGATGATAAGGACATCATTTTTTGGTGTTAGTTCTATAAGGTGCTGTAGGGCTTCATAGAACTAGTCAATTTCATCCTCTTCAGCACCGGTGGTTGGGGCATAGACATGGACTACTGTGATATTGAATGGTTTGCCTTGGATTCGAACTGAGATCATTCTGTCATTTTGAGGATTATATCCCAGTATTGCTTTTCCTACTCTTTTATTGACTATGAAGGCTACTCCATTTCTTCTGAGGGATTCTTGCCCGCAGTAGTATACCTGATGGTCATCTGAATTAAATTCACCCATTCCTGTCCATTTTAGTTCACTGATACCTAAGATGTCGATGTTCAGTCTTGTCATCTCTTGTTTGACCACGTCCAGCTTTCCTTGATTCATGGATCTTACATTCCAGGTTCCTATGGAGAAAAAATCTTTACAGCACTGGACTTTCCTTTCACCACCAGACACAACCACAGCTGAGCGTCCTTTCGGCTTTGGCCCAGTCATTTCATTCTTTCTGGCGCTACTAGTACTAGCCCTCTGCTCTTCCCCAGTAGCATATTGGATGCCTTCCGACCTGAGGGGCTCATCTTCCAGCGTCATATCATTTTGCCTTTTGGTACTGTCCATAGGGTTTTCATGGCAAAGATACTGGAGTGGGTTGCCATTTCCTTCTCCAGTGGATCACGTTTTGTCAGAACTCTCTGCTATGACCTTTCCGTCTTGGGTGGCCCTGCACGGCATAGCTCATAGCTTCATTGAATTACGCAAGCCCCTTCGCCACGACAAGTCAGTAATCCATGAAGGGGACACATCTAATAGTGCCCATCTAATATGATGATTCTGAAAGTACTGATGAGCCCTATATTTTCCATACCACATTATAGCATGCCACCCAATTTGCATGTCATGACCTTCTAATGCTAGTAGTGTTTTGTTCCTTAAATGTATCCAATCCTTTATCCATACCGCTATTGCTGCTTGATAATATTTTTCCCAATCTGGGAGGCTGAGCCCTCCTCTTTCCTTTGTATCCTGTAATAATTTTAACTTGATTCTCGGTTTTCTACCTTGCCAGATAAATTTAGATGTAATTCTATTTAAATTTACAAAAAAATCCTTACCTAATTTAATTGGTACACATTGGAATAAAAAGAGTAATTTGGGCAGTATATTCATCTTGATTGTTGCTATTCTTCCCATAAAAGAGAGCTGCAAGTTTTTCCATCTATCTAGGTCTACTATAATTTGGTCCATTAACTTATCATAATTTTCTCTTTTAAGTGTAGTACATCTTGCTGATAGTTGGATCCCCAAGTACTTTACTCTTTTAGATGTCTGGATGTTAATTTTTTCTACTAGCTCAGTTTCTTGTAAGTTGGACATATTTTTAACTAGCATTTTATTTATTTATTTATTTAGATTTATATACCGCCCTTTCCCGAAGGACTCAGGGCGGTTTACAGGGTATTTAAAAGAAAATCAATACAAAAGTTAAAACAAATTAAAAAAGATTAAATGAAACCATGAGAAAAAATAAAAACCCAGTTAAAATTAAAAATTAAAAAATTCTCAGCCTGGGCCAGAGAGCTCGAAGAGCCAGGTCTTCAGGTTCCGGCGGAATGAACGGAGGTCGGGGGCAGTCCTAAGCTCCGCGGGCAGCTGGTTCCAAAGGGCAGGCACGCCCACTGAGAAGGCCCTACCCCTGGGTGTTACCCGCCGGCAATCTTTAACCGGCAGCACCCTGGGAAGACCCTCCCTGTGGGAGCGCACTGGACAAAGGGAGCTTGATGCTGGCAGCAGGTGTTCCCTCAAATATCCCGGACCCTCGCCATTTAGGGCTTTATAGGTCATCACCAGCACCTTGAATCTCACCCGAAGGGCAACCGGAAGCCAATGCAGCTCGCGGAGTAGAGGTGTTACATGGGAGTATCGGGAGACCCCCATCACGACTCGCGCGGCCGCATTCTGCACCAGCTGAAACCTCCGGGTGGTCCTCAAAGGCAGCCCCATGTAGAGAGCGTTGCAGTAGTCTAAACGGGAGGTCACAAGCGCATGAGTGACTGTGCGTAGGGCATCTCGGTCCAGGTAGGGTCGCAACTGGCGCACCAGGCGAACCTGGGCAAAAGCCCCCCTGGTCACGGCTCCTATATGATCTTCAAAATTGAGCCGCGAATCCAGGAGGACGCCCAAGTTGCGTTTTTTCTTTGTTGATTTTTAATCCCGCAACATCTCCATAATTTTTCAGCACCTGTAATAATCTTGTTCCAGATTCTAAATGGTCTTCCAGAATGAAAACTAAATCATCCACATAAGCCTGTAATTTAAATATCTCTTTTCTGATTTCTAATCCTTTAATCCTTTTATCTTTTTGGATTATTCTTGTGAGTGCTTCTAAAGAAAGAATGAATAATAAAGGAGATAGTAGACAGCCTTGTCTCATGCCTTTTTGTATTTGAATGCTATTTGTTAATTCTCCGTTTATGATTACTTTTGCCTCTTGTTTGGAATAGATTACTTTAAACATATTTATAAATTTTTCTCCGAATTCCATCTGTTTGAGTTGAGTCAACATAAAATTCCATTTGACATTATCAAACGCTTTCTGAGCATCAACAAAAATTAATGCCACTTGTTTTTCGCTATGAAATTCATAGTATTCTAAGATGTCTAGTATGATCCTGACGTTATGTCCAATTTGTCTTTTAGGCAAGAAGCCGTTTTGGTCAGTATGGATAAATTCAGCTAAATATTTTTTTAGTCTTTCTGCCATTATAGTCGTGAAAATCTTGTAATCCGTGTTCAGTAAATAAATGGGTTTATAATTTTTAATATAGGTCAAATCAGAGTTTTCTTTAGGGATTAGTGAGAAGATTGCTTCTTTCCATGAGTTTGGAATTTTTGCTGCGTTTAGTAACTCATTAAATAAATCCAATAGCGTTGGGACCAAAGGTTCTTGGAGGTTTTTATATATTTCGGACGGTAATCCATCAGGGCCAGGTGTTTTATCACTTTTTTGTTTTTTAATGGCTTCCATAATTTCCTGGACTGTTATATCTTTATTTAATATATTTTGAAATTCTTCTGAAACCTTCAGTAGGTCTGCTTTCATAAGATATTGTGATATTCTTTCCTCAGTGATCATTTCATCCTCTTTATAAAGATTTTTATAGAATTCATACGTCACCCATTTTCCCCCATCATTTTGATGTACTATCTCCCCTGCTTGATTACGTAATTTACTAACCCATCTATTACCTTTTTGTTTTTTCAATCTATAGGCCAGCCATCTCCCAGGTTTATTTGCCTGCTCAAAAAATTTTTGTCTAATGCTTTTTATTTTTTGTGCCATTTCTCCCTTTTCTATAATATTAAATTTATGCTTATTTAAATCCAACTGTTGTTTTAAATCTCTACATTGTGGGGGTTTTTTGTAGTTCTAATTCTAGTTTTTTATGTTCATCCTCTAAACTTTTTCGATATTGCCTTTTCTTTTTATATTCATTGGCCATTTACGCAATTGCAATTCCTCTCATAACTGCTTTGGCCATATCCCATAAATTTTGAGTGCTAGTCTCCTCTTTCTTATTTATCTGGAAGAATGTCCGCATTTGTTCCTCCATCTTATGCTTAAATTGTGTTTGGTTTAGGATTGCCTTTTTAAGAGTCCACCTCCTTGTTGTTGTGTTCTGTTCTTTCCATTTAATTACAATGGGATTATGATCTGCCCAAGTATTAATATCTATTATTATATCATCAATATCTGAATTTAGTTGTTTAATTTAATTCTTTCGTTTTCCAGACCATATCAATTCTAGACCACGATTGATGCCGCCCTGAATAGTATGTAAAACGCTTTTCATTCAAATTTCTCTCCCTCCAACTATCTTGAATATTTTATTCCTCCACCATTTAAAAAAAAGTACCGGGTAATATTCTCCTGGTTCGTTTCCTAACTTCCTCATTCTTATAATCTAATTCTCTGTCTATAATTGCATTAAAATCGCTAATTATACAAATGTTCTCATATTCCATATCAGCAATAACCTTATGCAATTTCTTATAAAATTGTCTTTGTTTTTCATTGGGGGCATAAATTCCTACCAGGAAGACCTTTTTTATTCAAGGAAATATCAATAATCAATATTCTACTTTCCTCATCTCGGTAAATTTGTCTTGCTGGGATTCTTTCTTTAACTTATATCACAATTCCTCCTTTCTTCTGCTGTGAAAGTGACACAAATTTAATTCCTAACTTAGGGTAGTTTAATAGATCCTGATCTTGAGTCTTTATACTGTATGTGTTTCTTGTAGAATTGTTATATCTAATTTTTTCTTACTGAGCTTATTCAAAATTATATTTCTCTTAGCTGGGGAGTTTAGTCCATTCACATTTAATGATAATACTGTTAATATTTCTATATTACTGCCTCTGTTTTGATCTTGTTGCCCTTGTCAGTCTATCTTCCTTAACCTCTTTATGTCTACTCTCATCATTGTTGTCATGGTGCATTCTCATTTTTTCTCTTCTCTCTGTTTCCTGTTCTTTGTCTTGTGATTCCCGTGCCTTTCTATTATATCTCTCTGTCAAAGTGCCCCAGCTTTGCAGCTTCATCATTGTGGAGAGCCACCAGCCATTCTGCCACACCTCCATCTAGGGTCAAAACTACACAGTCAATGTGAATGACATCATCTGGGTACGTGGTTCCATAGCACTCCATATAGTGTCAGATTTGGGCTAGAAAGTAGGCCAGCTGCTTTGGGATCCCATTGAACTTAATCATCAGGGGGGGGGGGTGGTTGGCGATTTCTCCAACCCAAGGATGGTGCTGGTGCTGGTGGAGCCACTTCCAGAGCTGCAGGGTTAGTGACCACTGGAGTGGCTGCTGGGGAGAGCCATTGGTGGGGGCACTGGTACAAAAGGTGCTTTGGTGGGCATGGATGCAAGCCCAGGTGGCACTGTTGTTGTTCCTTGTGCTGGAGAGTTCAATATTTCCAGCACATGGAATCTGTCCCAGCTGTTCTACTGCTAGGCTAGAAATGGCAACTGGGGTTCTCCAGGTGGCAGAATCTTCCCATCTGGATGCACATCAGGTCTTCCATCAGTTTCCCCACATGATGTTCACCCTGGGGGAGGTTCTTCAGATCCACCCAAGCATCCAACTCCCCAGAACCATCACCCTTTGGGGCAGTGGTATGTTTCCCCAGGCTGTTCCCCTGGTACGATCGTTGGCACCACAGGCCATTCCCCAGCAACCTTCAGGAGGGTGCTGATGGCCTGGCTGGCTTGGTTCCCTTATGGAGTTCCCAGGGCCTCAAGCTCTACCTTCTCCCCAATCTTCTGCTCCTGTTCCTTCTCAGTAAGAGACATCATGCTCAACCTCCTTAGTAAAATTTATTCTCTGAGCAAGTCTTTACTGCAGATTCTGCTTAATGTCATATATCTCACTTAATTTAGTTAGCAAAGAAAGACTCCTGGCCTATTGTTTTACGAAAAGTATACTTTACTGAAAGCTAAAATGCTTATAGAAGTAGTGAAGCAGAATCTGCCAGTTTGCAGCATAAAAGATATAATTAACTTTCCCTTTCCTGCTGGCCATCCCCCTTTTCTCGGTCAATGTCCAATAAGCAGTCTTCCTGTTGTTTTGGTAATGGACCCTCAAGATGATGGAACACCTTGGACTATAACCTCTTACTTGATAAACAATTTCTATTATAAAGACCACCTATAAAAAGTGAAATAGATGCCCCATAAAAAGGTAAAGGTTCCCCCGCATATGCGTGCTCGTCGTTTCCAAATCATCTCCGTTTCAAAGCTGAAGAGCCAGCGTTTGTCCAAGGACGTCTCCGTGGTCATGTGGCCGGCATGACTACACGCCAAAGGTGCACGGAACGCTGTTACCTTCCCACCGTGTTGTTGTTGTTGTTAGTTGCGAAGTCGTGTCCGACCCATCGCGACCCCATGGACAGTGTTCCTCCAGGCTTTCCTGTCCTCTATCATCTTCTGGAGTCCATTTAAGCTCACGCCTACTGCTTCAGTGACTCCATCCAGCCACCTCATTCTCTGTCATCCCCTTCTTCTCTTGCCCTCAATCTTTCCCAGCATTAGGCTCTTCTCCAGTGAGTCCTTCCTCCTCATTAGGTGGCCAAAGTATTTGAGGTTTAGCTTCAGGATCTGGCCTTCTAAAGAGCAGTCAGGGTTGATCTCCTCTAGGACTGACCGGTTTGATCGCCTTGCAGTCCAAGGGACTCGCAGGAGTCTTCTCCAGCACCAGAGTTCAAAGGTCTCAATTCTTTTGCACTCAGCCTTTCTTATGGTCCAACTTTCACTGCCATACATTGCAACTGGGAAGACCATAGCCTTGACTATACGCACTTTTGTTGACAGGGTGATGTCTCTGCTTTTTAGTGTGCTGTCTAGATTTGCCATGGCTTTCCTCCCGAGGAGCAAGCGTCTTTTAATTTCTTGACTACAGTCCCCATCTGCAGTGATCTTGGAGCCCAAGAAAATAAAATCTGTCACTACCTCCATTTCTTCCCCATCTATTTGCCAGGAATTGAGAGGGCCAGATGCCATGATCTTGGTTTTCTTAATGTTTAGTTTCAACCCAACCTTTGCACTCTCCTTCTTCACTCGCAACAAGAGACTCTTCAGTTCCTCTTCACTTTCTGCCATTAGAGTGGTATCATCTGCATATCTTAGGTTGTTGATATTTCTTCCAGCAATCTTAATTCCAACTTTTGATTCATCTAGCCCTGCCTTTCTCATGATGTGCTCTGCATATAAGTTAAATAGGCAAGGCGACAGTATACAGCCTTGCCGGACTCCTTTCCCAATTTTGAACCAATCAGTGGTTCCGTGTCCAGTTCTCACTGTTGCTTCTTGGCCCGCATATAGGTTTCTCAAGAGACAAATAAGATGTTCTGGTACTCCCATCTCTTTAAGAACTTGCCACAATTTGTTATGAGTGGTCCATATTTTTCTACTTGCATTTTTACGTGCTTTTGAACTGCTAGGTTGGCAGAACCTGGGATGAGTAACAGGCGCTCACTCTGTTATGCAGCACTCAGGATTCAACCCGCCAAACTGCCGACCATCTGATCGACAAGCTCAGCGTCCTAATCCACTGAGCCACCGCGTCCCTAGATGCCCCATACCCAGCTACAAAAGACAAAAAAAATTTAAATTGTTTTGACTCTAAAGTCTTCAACTTAACATATTATTATTTTTATTATTATTTATTGAGCTTATATACCACCCTTCTCCCGTAGGACCCAGGGTGGTTCACAAGGCAATTAAAACAAATACAATACAAAAAGTTAATAACAATTAAAATAGATTAAATTATCCTTGATTAAAAATCTAAAACCCCTATAACTCTGATTTAAAAACCCAATTACAATAAGTTAAAAATTAAAAATTCTCAGTCCTGGCCGGAAAGCTCAAAGAGCCAGGTCTTCAGGTCCCGGCAGAACGAACGAAAATCAGGGCAGTCCTAAGCTCTACGAGTAACTGGTTCCAAAGGGCAGGCATGCCCACAGACAAGGCCCTCCCCCTGGGTGTTGCCCACCGGCAATCCTTTGCCGGCGGCACCCTGAGAAGGCCCTCCCTGTGGGAGCGCACAGGACGAAGGGAACTTGATGCTGGCAGCAGGTGTTCCCTCAAATATCCCGGACCCTCGCCATTTAGGGCTTTATAGGTCATCACCAGCACCTTGAATCTCACCCGAAGGGCAACCGGAAGCCAATGCAGCTCGCGGAGTAGAGGTGTTACATGGGAGTATCGGGAGACCCCCATCACGACTTGCGCGGCCGCATTCTGCACCAGCTGAAACCTCCGGGTGGTCCTCAAAGGCAGCCCCATGTAGAGAGCGTTGCAGTAGTCTAAACGGGAGGTCACAAGCGCATGAGTGACTGTGCATAGGGCATCTCGGTCCAGGTAGGGTCGCAACTGGCGCACCAGGCGAACCTGGGCAAAAGCCCCCGTGGTCATGGCTCCTATATGATCTTTAAGACTGAGCCGTGAGTCCAGGAGGAGACCCAAGTTGCGAGCCCTATCGACGGGGGGTAACACCTCACCCCCCATCATTAACGATGGAATAGAATGATTCTCTCGAGATGCCTGTACGCACAGCCACTCAGTCTTGGCAGGATTGAGTTGGAGCCTGTTTATCCCCATCCAAACCCGAACTGCCTCCAGGCAACGGGACATCATGTCGAGGGCATCACTGAGTTGGTTTGGGGTAGAAAGAAAAAGTTGGGTATCATCAGCGTACTGATGATACCCCACCCCAAAACCACGAATGGTCTCACCCAGCGGCTTCATATAGATATTGAACAGGAGGGGAGAGAGGACCGACCCCTGAGGAACTCCACAAACGAGAGACCTCAGGGCGGACCTCTGCCTTCCCATCAACACCGACTGTGAATGGCCCAAGAGGTAGGAGGAGAACCACCGTAAAAAAGTGCCCCCCAATCCCAACCCCCTGAGATGTCGCAGCAGGATACCATGGTCGATGGTATCAAAAGCCACTGAGAGATCTAATAGGACTAGGACAGAGGAACAACCCCTGTCCCGAGCCCGCCAGAGATCATTCATCGGCACGGCCAATGCCGTCTCCGTGCTGTACCCAGGCCTGAAACCCGATTGGTATGGGTCAAGATAATCAGTTTCCTCCAGGAACAGAGGAAGCTAATGCGCCACCACACTCTCAACAACCTTCGCTAAAAAGCAAAGCTTGGAGACCGGACGATAGTTATTCAAAATAGCTGGATGCAAGGCAGGCTTCTTGAGAAGGGGTCTCACCACCACTTCCTTCAAGGCGAAGGGAAAGACACCCTCACTCAAAGAAGCAGATATCACTGCCTGGAACCAGCCTCGTGTCTCCTCCTGAGCTGAATAAACCAGCCAGGAAGGGCACGGGTCCAATAAACAGGTGGTAGAGCTCAGCCTCCTCATAATCCTGTCCACCTCCTCGGGAGTCACAGGATCAAACTCAGTCCAGATAATACTCTCAAGACCACTCGATTCCTCCCCATCAGACTCTGCCCAGTTAGAGTCTAAACCAGTCCGAATCTGAGCGATTTTGTCCGCAAGATGCTGGCTAAACTCCTCGGCCTGCCCCTGCAAGGGCTCCTCCCTCACCTCCTGAGAAAGGAGGGAACGAGTTACCCTAAACAGGGCATCCGGGCGGTTATCTGCGGATGCGATGAGGGCGGCAAATTAATTAGACTTCGCCGTCCTCAGCACCATGAGATAAGACCTAGTAAAAGATCTTATTCGCAATCAGTCAGATTCAGACCGGCTAGATCTCCATCAGCTCTCCAGACTCCGTCTCCGACGCTTCATCTCCTGTAGCTCCACAGAAAACCATGGAGCCCATCGGGATCTGCGTCGGGTCAGGGGTCGCAAGGGTACAACCCAGTCAAGTGCCTCGGTGGCGGCCCTCTCCCAAGCCTCCACCAAGGCATCAGCCGGGCTGTGAGTGAGGGAGATAGGTATAGACCTAAGTGCCATCTGGAACCGTTCTGGATCCATTAGGCGCCTGGGGTGGAACCACCTGGTCGGCTCTGCAGCCCAGCTGCGAGGGATTGCATATCGGAAGACCAGCCATGATGATCGGACCATGACAGGGGGACAATATTTGGCGTACCCCCTCCCAGATCATCAAACCACTGCCCAGATAGGAAAACCAGGTCAAGAGTGTGACCCCCTCCATGGGTCAGACCCTGAATTATCTGGGTCAGGTCCATGGCCGTCATGAACTCCAGGGATGGAAGGTTGAAATCACCCAGAACCATAAGTCTGGGAAATTCAACCACCAGCCCTGAAAGGGTGTCGAGAAGCCCGGGCAGGGTTGTTGCAACACCGCTGGGCACCAGGTATGTCAGCAACAAACCCAACTGAACTCTAGAGCCAAACCTCAGGAGGAGCGACTGACTCCCACCAATCTGTACGACAGTGGTCTCCTGCGGATATAAGGTCTCCTGTATAACCACTGCCACCCCCTCGCCCCTACCCTGAGCCTGCGGCCGGTGCAGCACACAGAAACCTGGAGGGCAGAGCTCAGTCAGAGGGATGCCTCCCTCTGAGCCCAGCCAGGTTTCCGTAATGCATGCCAGATCCACGCATTCCTCCTCGATCAAATCTCGGACAAGGGGAGCTTTGTTCACTACGGATCTGGCATTAAAATACACCAGCCTAAGCTCAGGGGCCTGATCTCCCTCACCCCCGGGTAAACGGGTATCAACCGGAGGGTCGGAGCACGCCACCGCTTGAAGGCAGCGGGGATGTGATCCTGGATGTTGATACGGCCCTCTGTGCAACCACCTGCTACCATTCCCAATCGTCATGGGGATTTGAAACCCCAACCCACAACTGGAGGAAGCAGAAATCCCTAACCCCAAGCTTGTCTCGCCAGGAACCATCTCCGGCCTGGACTGATAGCCGGTTGATAAAATACCCTTATCCCTCCCACCCCTATTATTCACCCCCTCCCTAACCCCCTAAAACAACCGACTAAAAACATAATAGGGGCTTCAACCAGCAGCCCCTATCAATGTCCAACCACCTCTCAGGGTCCCAACAATTGGGCCCGTCCTCAAGGGAGATAGAGCACAAGGTGGCAGGTTGTGCCCAGGCGGCAGGAACTCTCCTGAGGGCATATAAGTCTGCAAAAGAGTAGTATAAGCGGGCCATATGCCAGGATGTCCACATTGGGCTATTTGTAGGCAGCTAGATGGTTAAAATAAAGATGTTAAAGAATATTGTTGATGTTATCAAGTCAGGGCGGCAAAACAAACCGTTAAGCCAAGCCCATCCAAGCCCATCCAAGCCCAGCCCAGCCAAGCCAAGCCAGCTCTGCTCTCATCCGAGCTGGCTGCAGATATAAAAGCCATAATAGCTCTCTCACAAGTGGCAAATTAATCTGGGCAAAACTTGGCTAAAGACAACCGGGATAAATCCACCTCAGCTGATCTCTCACATCAGGGGGTGGATTGATAGTTCATTGTTCTGCCCTCTCACTGCAGTCAAGTCCCAGGTCTATCAAGTCCATCCTTGGCCAACAATGTTCTTAAAGTTGCAGCTAACACTCCGTAGCCAAGAGAGAGAGGGGCACTGGTCGGCTGTTCTGAGGCAGCAAAGTTGGTTTCTAGCCGCCATATCCCCACACTATCTTGCAACTCTGAAAGAGGGGAGGTCTCCACGGCACAAAACAGCACTCCAACAGATGATCCAGGACCTCAGAATCACAACCATCTCAGTCGGAGGAGGGAGGGAGAAGTCTCTTAGCTGCGGCATATACTGTGCTGGCTGAAGTGCCGCCAGCTGAGACGCCAGCTGAGAAGCGCAGCAAAACAGCTCAGACCAGCGCTGATCAGCTGTTAACAGGCAGCGATTAATACGGACCGCCATCACACTCCCTAGTCTTAAAACTCCAAGAGAGGGTGGAGAGGTCCTCAGGCACAAAACAGCACCCCATAGATGATACGGACCTTAGAAATCACCATCTCAGTCGGGGGGGAGGAAGGGAGAAGGGGAAGTCTCCTCGCTGCAGCAACGCATGAGCCGAAACGCTGCCAGCTGGAAGTCGTGGCAAAGCAGCAAGCACATCCTCAGTCACCAACCCAGCTCCACCAGCGCCACGACCAGCTCGAAGAGAGCCTTCACACCACAAAACGGTGCCCGGCAACCACACTCTCACACTCCATCTCGGAACAACAAATTGCTCAGCTGCTCAGCCGCTCAGCACGCTCAAACAAGAAGCCCATCGTGGAGCTCACAAACTCAGCTCCCGACCGTGGCCGCCATCTTGTATCTTTTATCTTTTATCAAGAAAATATGGATGAAGATCAGGAAAAAATCCTTCCATGTTGAAATCAATACATGAAACTATTCTTTCAGCTTGTGATAAAATAAGAAGCAATACAAAGGAACAATGTTCTAGCTTAAATGTACAAACCCAGATCTTGATTACAAGCAAACAATTAACAACACAGAAAACAAAAGGAAAATTGGAACAACTAAATGCTAAAGATAGAGGACCCAACTGACCAACAGACCCAGCCAACTGAAAAATCAGAAAATGGAGTGACAACATTGCAAATGCAAAAGACTTTTCACAAATTAAGAAATCAGAATAAATTTGAGGAAAAGGAAGAAGAACAGACTGAATGGAAGATAAACCTATCAGGACAATTGTGGGAAATTGGAGTAATAGGGAGGCGATTTAATGAATACCAATGTGCTAGTTCTTCCCCAAAAAAATTCAGTTAAATGGTCTTTCTTATTCCAAATAATATATATATAAAATAGAGGGAGAACTATTTGATGAATCAAAGGCACTGAAATGGAAGGTTACCTGGCAAAGGAAGAAAGCCAGAGTAAGGATGAAGAAAATAATGGCTTTGACTTATTAGAGGGGATATTATATTACCAATTAGATGGTTGAATATGGTGAAAAATAGATAACTTTTAGAAAATAGTAACTTTATAATTAAATAGATAAGATGTGTAACTAGAATATTAGACTTTATTATGAAAAGGAAAAAAGGGGGAAGTTGAGATAAGGAAAGCTTTTGGTCACCTAAATATAAAGTACTGGGAAATCATAAATAATAGTGTTATCTTGAATATTGATGGGAAATTAAAGCTTGTGGGGGGAAAGGAATAACAGGACATAGTTTGCATACAAAGATATTAACTGCAAATGCAATTAAGATATGTATAGGCTAAAAATTATTGATAAATGTAACAAAGATGTTTCTACTTCGTTGACAAAATAAGAATTGTGTTTGCCCAATATCAGATGACAGATATTATTGGAAAGAGATAGGAAATATTTGATGTTCTAATATTAGACTTAAACTAAAAACATGTATATTACTGAATTATTGATTAACCCAGACAACATGTATAATGGCTTTGATTTATTAGAGGGTATACTGTATTATTAATTAGATGGCTGAATGTGGTGGAAAATAGATAACTTTTAGAAAAGAGCAATATTATAATCAAATAGATAAGATGTGTAACCAGAATATTAGACATTGGTATGAAAAGGGAAAAAGGGAGAAGTCGAGATAAGGGAAATTTTTGGTCACCTAAACATAAAGTACTTGAAAATCATAAATAATAGTGTTACTTTGAATATTGATGGGAAATTAAAGCCTGGGGGAAAAAGCAATAACAGGACATTGATTGTATACAAGGATTAAGTGCAAACGCAATTAAGATATGTATAAGCTAAAAATTATTGATAACGGTAACAAAGATGTTTTTATTTAGTTGATAACAATAAGAGTTGTACTAGCCCAATATGAGGTAACAGATATTAATGGAAAAGGAGAGGAAATATTTGATGTGGTAACATGAGATTTATACTAAAGATTTATGTACACTATTGAACTATTGATTAACCCAGTCATCATGTTGCTTTTTAAATATTCAATTGTAAAATGAGAAAATCAATAAGATATTATAAAAAAATACCTGGGAAGATCCTGGAAAAAATAATAAAAAAACAGATCTGTGAACAACTAGAAGCAAACAAAAGTTATAACCAGTAGCCAGCACGGTTTTGTCAAAAACATCATGCCAAACCAATCTTATTTCATTCTTCAATAAAGTGACTAAACTAATAGACCAGCGAAATACGGTGGATATAGTATACTTAAACTTCAGTAAGGCATTTGATATGGTAGACCACAACATACTTAATGCCGCTTGGGGGGTGTGTGAAAGCCCTAATAAGCAGGCATATACATAGAATGAAGGCTACTGCTAAGCTTGTAAGCTGCCCTGAGTCTTCGGAGAAGGGCGGGATATAAATGTAATAAAAAAAATAATAAATAAATAAATAAAATACTTGGTAAGCTAGAAAAAGGTGGAATAGACAACATCACCACCAGATGGATCTGTAGCTGGCTGGCAAACCATACTCAATGAGTAGTCCTCAACAGCACTACATCCACATGGAGAGAAGTAAACAGTGGAGTAACACAAGGTTCCGTCTTAGGTCCAGTACTCTTCAATATCTGCATAAATTACTTAGATGAGGGAATTGAAGGGGAACTCATCAAATTGGCAGATGACACCTAATTGGCAGGAGTAGCCAACACCCCAGAAGACAAACTCAGGATCCAAGAAGATCTTGACAAATTTGAACAATGGGCCCTGTCCAACAAAATGAGTTTCAATGTGGAGAAAAACAAAGTTGTACATTTAGGCAGGAAAAACCAAAGGTACAAGTACAGACTGGGTGAGACCTGGCTTAGGAACAGTAACTGTGAGAGGGATCTTGGAGTCATAGTGGATGATCACTTGACCATGAGCCAGAGGTGTTCAGCAGCAACCAAAAAAGCTAATACAATCCTGGGTTGTATAAACAGAGGCATAGAATCAAGATCACGTGAACTATTAGTACCACTTTATAAAACCCTACCAAGACCACACCTGGAATACTGCAGCCAATTTTGGTTATAACAAAAAAGATGTTGAGAGCTTGGAAAAAATTCAGAGAAGAGCAAGTAAGATGATCAAAGGCCTGGAGACTAAAACATATGAAGAACAGCTGTAGGACTTGGGTTTGGCTAGTCTAAAGAAAAGAAGAAATAGGGGCAATATGATAGCAGTATTCAAGTATTTGAGGGGCTGCCACAAAGACAAGGAGGTCATGTTATTCTCTAACGCACCAGAGGGCAAGGCAAGAAACAATGGTTGGAAACTGATCAAAGACAGAAGCAACCTAGAATTAAGGAGAAACTTCCTGACAGTGAGGACAATTAACTAGCGGAACAGCTTTCCTCCAGAAATCATGGGCGCTTTGTCACTGGAGATTTTTAAGAAGAAGCTAGACAGTAACTTGTCTGAGATGGTATAGGTTCTCTGCTTAAGCGGGGGGCTGTATTAGAAGACCTCCAAGGTCCCTTCCAGCTCTATTCTATTCCTTAGAGTTCTATTCTAAACTCTAAGGTTCTGACAGAATAGTACAATTGCTAAGTGTTAAGAAGTTCCAAGAATGGAACGGAACGGAACGGAACGGAACGGAATGGAACAGAACAGAACAGAACAGAACAGAATAGAATAGAATTCATTATTCACCAAGTGTGGTTGGGCGCACAAGGAATTTATCTCAGGTGCATAAGCTCTTAGTGTACATACAAGCAACAGGTGATAAAATACATAAAAATACATTCATCATTAAGATACAACATAATGATAGTCATAGGATACTAAATAATCAAACAACATCTTGATCTTCCTTCGGTATCAAAGAAATAAAAGCAGTTCTCCAAGACGGAGGCACCTTTCCCCCTCTCTGAATTATCTGAAACAGTTCCTTTAATGGCTTTATCAACTCCATTTGTAAATTTCTGTAATAAACCGCAGTCAAACCATCCGTACCTGGTGCTTTATCCAACTTCAATTCCTTAATTGCTGTAAGAATTTCTTCTTCTGTTATTAATTGGTTAATCTCCTCTTTTTGTGCCTGCGTAAGAACCGGGATGCTAGCATTCTCCAAATATACATCAATATCCTTTTCATTAATCTTCTCCTTAGCATATAACTTAGAATAAAAGTCCAGAAAGGCTTCCTTAATAAGATCCTGTTGAAACACCACCTTTCCCTTATGTTCAATTTTGTCTATATTAGAAGCCCTTTGCTTTTTCCTAAGTCTATAAGCTAGCCATCTACCTGGCTTATTAGCATTGCAAAAAGTATTATGCCTAGCAAACCGCAAATTAGTTGCCACTTGGTCAGCCATTAATTTGTCAAATTGTCCTCTTAATAGCTTAATAACCTCCTTAGCCTTCACATCCAATGGGTTCAAGATCATTGCCTTTTCTTTTTCCCTAATTTCGTTCTCCAGTTCTTTCCTTCTGGCTTCCAAAGTACGTCTGTGTTTGTTATTCATATATATCAACACCCCTCTCATATAGGCCTTGCTAGCATCCCAAACCATATCCATAGAAGTATCCTTATTCATATTAATTTCAAAAAAATCCTTCATCCGCTGTTTACATTCTTCCACATTTCTCTGATTTCTAAACAAGTTCTCATTTACGCGCCACGAGCGCCTATCTCTATTGTCCTTATTGATCTCTAACCAAACTGGACTATGGTCAGAAATAGCTCTTGCACAGATCTTTACCTCCTTAATCCTAGAAAAAAAATCATTAGTCAGCAAAATAAAATCAATCCTGGAAAAAGATTGATGTCTATCAGAAAAAAAAGTATAATCCTTTTCATGCAGGTGAGTGTCACGCCAAATATCTCGCAGTTCCAGATCATCCTTCATTTCAAAAAAAGATTTAGGCAATCTGGCATGACTCGGAGAGCGCTTAAAAGAACCAGCCTTATCCATCTGTACGTCCAAAACTCCATTCCAATCCCCCATAAAAATAAACGATTTGTAATCCAATTGAGTAAGCTTTGTATGAAGTGAACTAAAAAAATCAGCTTGCTGTTGATTAGGAGCATACAGTTCAACTAAAAGCGTTTTTTTGCCTTCAAGCAGCAAATCTATCATAACATATCTTCCATGCTTATCTGCTTCAATTAATTCCGCTGATAAAGCGCTTTTAACATAAACAACCACTCCATTTTTCTTATTCATCGCAGATGCAACAAATTGCGTGCCCAATCTTGAGTTCGATAAATACTTTTGGTCCATAGCCCTAATATGCGTTTCTTGCAAACATATAACATCAATCTTGAATTGTTTTAAATATTGAAAAACTTTCTTTCTCTTCTGTGGTGAATTTAGTCCATTAACATTCCAGGTTAGAAATTTAGTCGCCATGCGTGGCATCCCGAAGCTGTTGGAGCACATCTTTAATAGCCCCTCTATCTTCTTTGGGCCGCGCTCCTCCCGCTGCTTCACTGTAAGTACGCTTTGAAAGTTCCATAAACTTCTGTTGGTCTTGCTCTTTTATTTGTTTTGCTCGTTTTACAGCGGCACGTGTCACCCTCTGCTCTCCAGCACCAGCCAACGAGGCTATAATTTGATCCCCTCCAGCACCATTCTCCTCTTTCTGTCCACCTTCAGCCTCTTGGGATTTCCCTTCTCCAAATCCCTTTGCAGCTTCCAGAAGTGATAGTGGGGTCGCTTTTAAAACATTATTGTAGAAGTCACGTGCCTGTGTCACAGTAACCAGACGGTATATTTTACCTTCATACATCACCACCAATCCGACAGGAATCTCCCATCTAAACTTTATTTCACGTTGCTTAAGTTCTTGCACAAGAAATGCAAAATCCTTCCTTCTCCTTAAAATCTTTGGAGGAATTTCTTTTAAAACCAAAACTTCTTGGTTAGCGATCACAACTTTAGTATCATAAGCGGTTTGAATAACTTCATCTCTGGTTTCTCTCTTAGTAAAATAAACCACCACATCTCTAGGTAGCTTTCTCTGTCTAGCAATCCATGAGTTTACACGAAAGACTTTATCCATGCATCCCTTTATTTCAGATGCTGGCTGACCCAATACTTCTTCCAAAGCCTCAGAAATCAGCTGCTTTAGGTCTTCTTTAGGATTCTCTTTTAAGCCCCTGATTCTGATAGCATACTGCATCTGGTGATACTGGACAAGACTCAATTCTCCATCCATTCTATCCCTTAAATCTTCATTCTCCTGTACCTTTACTTCTAATATAGCATTCTTTTGACTCAGATCCTCCACTTTTTCGTCCAAACTTTGCACACATTCAGCCACGCTTTGCACTATAGACAAAATGTCTACCCTCATCGCACTAAACCTCTCTTCTATCCTCTCCTCCAATTTCTCCAATTTCTCTTCCACCTTTGCCAGCTTGTCACCCAGCATTTCTGATATTACCTGGGATTGTTTTTCCAAAGCATCTTCTAAATCCTTCGATGTCAGTGCAGCAGGAGGAAGCAAAGCTTGCAACGATGTCTGTTGCACCGGGGAAGTTCCCGCACTCCGAAGAGTTTTTGAGGGAGGTTTAGCCGCCATCTTTTCACTTTCACTTGTTGCGCACTTTCACTTTAAGTTTATAAAGTCCATTAAGCTAGAGAGTAAAAATAAAAGTCCTCTTCACCTTGACCTCCTGTACCGCTCTGCCTGCTCCTTTTATTCCAAGGTCTTTCCTTCTGGCAGGGGTGGTCGCAAACGCCTGGCTCTGCTCCAAAAATCCCGGAGCAGAGACGCTGAACAGCTGGGAGCAACCCAGGCTACGGGGGAGTTCAATCCTTCAGCCGCCCAAGCTTTAAGCTCAGGCGGCCCCGGAGAACTCAACCCCTACCTGGGGCCTCACCCCCTCCTCTTCTCCCGAGGAGGGGGCTTCAAATCCACCCGAACAGCTGATCGGCGCTGTTTCGGGTGAAAACAACTCAGCTGAGCAGCGGGCAGCCCGAAACGGCTGTCTCCGGCGCCGCGCCGCCACCGGAAGTCGCCAAGCTGTTGTTTTTTTAATTCATCTGCCAAAAAAAACAAAATCTTTCCTTTTTCTCAAAATACTTGGGGGAATCTCTTTCAGAATCAAAACCTCCTGATTAGCCACTTTAAATCTATTGTTGTAAAAAGCTTGAATGATCTGATTTCTGATCTTTCTCTTTGTAAAGTACACAACCACATCTCTTGGCAGTTTCCTTTGCCTAGCAATCCAAGAATTAACACGGAATACTTTATCCATCTCCACAAAAAATCTTCCGGTTGAATTCCCAAAATAGGCACCAGAGCATCCATCAACATCTCTTCCAGATTTTCCTGTGGATTTTCTCTTAAGCCTCTAATCCTCAAGGCAAACTCCATGTCTCTATATTGTGTCATAACCACATCATCATCCATTTTCTCTATTTTATTCTCAACATCAGACATTTTAGCCTCCAGCATCAAATTATTCTGTTTCACTTCTTCCACACATTCATCCAGACTCTCAATACAATCTGAGAGCCCTTGAAATGCCATCAAAATGTCCTCCCGTATTTCCTTATTTTTTTCTTCAATAAGTTCTGCCACCTGCTCAGATATTTTTTCAGACTGAAGTTTTAAAGCATCTTTTAAAGAATCTTGTAAGTCTTTTAAAGTCAGTGGAGGTGCAACAGCTGCAGCAGGTAATATCAAAGATTGAATTCCAGATTGCTGAACAGGTGATGCCCCTGGACTTTTAGAAACAGGAATTCTAGGTGGTTTGGAGGCCATTTTAGCACCTAATTAACTTTCTTTACACACTTTCACTTTTCTGCCCTCTCGCAATTGTAATTTAAATGTTAAATATCCAAGTCTTCTAGTCACTTTTAAACAGCTCCAAAATTTAACAAAATCTTAAAGTTCTGAAAATCCACTTTAGATATTCCTCCTCAGTATCCAAACAATCACTTTCACTTTGAGAAGAGAAAAAAAGAAAAAGAAAAAGGACATTTTCAATGCTTGTTACAAAGAATCACTCAGGTGCCATCTTTCCGTCCTTTTTAAAATTGAAACAGGAAAAAAGTTAAAGTTCCAGAGTTAAAGTCTTATACTTGCTGTTTATATTGCTCCTGCATCCACTCCGCCTACATCAATTACTCCAAAAAACAAACAAATCCAGCATCTTGTTCTGCTTAAAAGCAGAAAAATCCTCCGACCTGGAGTGTTTCCGGGCTTCGGTGGGGCTCTCACCCTTCAAGCCCCAGAATAAACATTCTGGGGCTCTAGGGGAGCTCTACCCCTACCCAGAGACTCCCCTTCTCCTCTTTGCCCGAGGGGAAGGGTTTTAAGCCACGGAACAGCTGATCGTCGGCTGCTCCACGGCTTTAACAAAATCGGAAGGCTGGCGGTCGATCCTGACCGTCCTCAACGCTGAAGCACCACCCAGAAATCTCCAGATTACACTCATTTTCAAGTAGCTACCAGTCAACGTTTCAACCCCATGCCAGAACTAACTCCAAATGAACCAGTAATCCCAGCACTGAAGGAATGGTTTGCACAATTACAAAACATCTGGCCAATCATTAGGAAAGCTTTAGACAAAGCTAGACAAGCATACAAGACACAGGCGGACAAAAAAAAGTCGATCCCAAACCATTCAGGGTAGGAGAGATGGTATATTTATCCACAAAATACCTAAAATCACTACAACCCTGTAAAAAACTTGGACCAAAATACATTGGACCTTTTCCAATTAAAAGAATCATAAACCCAGTAACAGTTGAATTAGGACTACCCAAAAATCTTAGGCAAATACACCCAATTTTTCACTGCAGTTTACTAAAAAGAGAACAACAGTCACCTCTATGAACAAAAACCCCACCACCACCACCTCCCATCATAATGGAAGGAGAACAACACTTCAAGGTGAAGGAAATCCTAGATTCCACATGAAGCAATTCAATATCTAGTAGGTTAGAAACACCTCCCCTCCTCAGAAAATGAGTGGGTCAATAAACATCAAATTAGAGCACCAAAGTTGCTTAAGAAGTTTCATACAGCATATCCTAACAAACCGGCCTAACATTTATATTTTATTTCCTCTACAGGTGGACCTATCTTTCTTTTAAGGAGAGCAGATTGTCAGAATCCATTTATATTCCATTCCTAAATCCCTATCTGTGCAAATCTAAATCTCACCCCCTTACTGGATTGTTGCCTAAAGAGGTCTTTTTGATGAATTGAAAAAGAAAAAGGACAATTTATTAATGTTAGGATGATTGGTCTGTAATTTCCTGGGTCTATGTTTTTCCCCCTTTTTTTGAAGATGGGAACTACATTAGCTCTTTTCCAGTCCTCTGATAGTTCCCTGGTGTTCCAGGATCTTTGAAAGATATGGTTCAGTGTTTCTGAGATCATGATTTAGATGAAGGTATAAGTGAGGAATTTATCAAAATTAGTGCTGGGGGGAACAGTCATCACCTTAGAAGTTAGGCTCAAGATTCAGAAGAACCTCAACAGAGTTAAGCACTAGGCCCTATGCAACAAAATGCAATTCAGTAGTGAGAAAAGGAAGGTTTTATAGTTAGGCAATAAAAATGAAATGCCTAGGTATCCAATAGGTAGTACCTGGCTCAACAATAATCATCATAGTGATCTAGTTATCCTAGTGCACAAGCATTTAAATATGAGCCAGCAGTGTGCTGCAGCTGTCAAAAAAAGCGAATCTGGTCATAGGCTGCATCAACAGAGGGATAGTATTAAGATCACTTGAAGTGCAAGTACCACTTTATACTGCTCTAATAGGTCACATCTGGAATACTGCATCCAGTTTTGGTCACTACAATACAAACAAGATGTTGAGATCTAGAAAGTGTGCAGAGAAGTGCAACAAAGTTGATTAAGGGTCTGGAGGCTAAAACATATGACGAACAGTTACAGGAACTGGTATATCTAGCGTAATGAAGAGAAGAACTAGAGGTTATATCATAGTTGTTTTTTGGTACTTGAGGGACTGTCACAGAGAAGAGGGGTTGACTTATTCTCCAAAGCACCTGAGGGCAGGACAAGTAGTAACGGATGGAAACTTATAAAAGAGAAATCCAACCTAGAATTAATTCGAAATTTTCTTACAGTGAACACAGTTAATCAGTGAAATGGCTTGTCTCTAGAAGTTGTAAGGGCTCCATTAGTGGAGGTTTTTAAGCAGAGACCAAACAGCCATTTGTTCGGAATGGTATAAGGTCTCCTGCCTGAGCAAGGGGTTGGACTAGAAGACCAATGTCCCTTCCAACTCTGTTATTCTGTAAATTTCCTTCCTAGGCTGATCCAGCTATCTAATACTGTACTAATCCAGCTGTCTAATAGTAATATAGTCTTGAAAGCCTCACAACTTAACAATACAGCTTGCAATTATGCCTCTTGCCCTCTCTCTGATGAGATTCCTGACCTCCAGCTTGTTAATGGTCATAACCAATGTGGATTGGGTAATTGTAAGTAAACTTACAAAAAAATGTAAGTAAAATGGTAAGTAAACCATTTTTAAATCAATTTCATCCTCTCTAACTACCTGATGCTAGGCCATAAGACAGTTTCTTAGTGCAAAATTTTGAAAAATTTAGTACAAAATGTTTTCAAATGTCTGATGGGATGCAAATAGCAGATGGGGGAGGGGCATTTCCCAGAGAGAAAGGATTAGATTCTTGCACTGATAATAGAATAGAATAGAATAGAATAGAATAGAATAGAATAGAATAGAATAGAATAGAATAGAATAGAATAGAATAGAATAGAATAGAATAGAATAGAATAGAATAGAATAGAATAGAATAGAATAGAATAGAATGGACCTTGGAGGTCTTCTAGTCCAGCCCCCTGCTCGAGCAGGAGAGCCTATACCATTTCAGACAAGTGACTGTCTAGTCTCTTCTTAAAAATTTCCAGTGATTCCAAATTCAGATCAAGGCTCACCCATAGCTGTTGTTTCTTCCAAAATATGAGAACAATTAATTCCAAGCTCAGTTTTAATTAAAGTTCTTCCTGGTTATCTCACTATATCATCTGCCTTTTTGAGCATGATTGTCTAGAAATCAATTCATTTCACTCTTTGCAGTAATGTAATTCATTGTGTGTTAGATGTTTTTGTGCCAGCCATGGCAGTTCCCCAAAAGGTCATCAGATGGGAGCAAAGAGGCACCTTTGCTCCCACTGGTGGGTCTGGGTATCCGGCCTCTGCAGCCCCATTGGAGAGAGTTAATGGCCCTCCGGCCCCCTCAATCTCATTGGTAAGGGAGGGGCCAGGGACCCCCATAAAAACCTCTGCACAGGGGCTGCTCTTTAGCTCTTGTTCTAGCTCCCTTTGGGACTGATCTATGGGCTCAATCCAGGCATGGGTGCCTCCATGCCAGGGAACTCTTTCTCTCTGCTTTATATCTAAATAAAGCTTCACATGATTGCATCCCTGCGTGCTGCCTTTTGCTTGGAAGCGCCTCAACAAGCCATCGGTCTTGTGAGGCCTCTCACAAATTGGTAGCAGAGGATGGTTTGAGGCAACGCTTCCAAGCCAGCAGCAAGAAGCAAGATGCCTGGAGGTTTCAGCAAGAACCCATTTGAGATGGATGGCAGGAGATCCCTGATTGTGACCAGGAGTCTTCAATCAAGGATGGCAGCCCTGCATCCAGCCCCTGACGCAAGCTTTGGTCCAGGTGAGAATACAAATGATCTCTATCCCCCAGAAGACCCAGCGGAGTGCCAGGGACCCCTTCGCATGCCTCCCTACAACTGCAAGCCACAGAGGGAAGCATGGAAGGCCTGCAGTCCGCCCAAGACTGCCCAGACACTGGAGAAGTGGCCTGGGACCAGGCCACCCCCAGCGTACACCAGATGACTGAACGGGAATGCAGGGAGCTGCTCCGAATGCTCCTTGCAGCATGAAGGACACCACAAGCCTCTCCACGAGGGATACCAGAACAGGGGGCCTCTGGACACCAGGTAAGTCCTTCCCCAGCACCCACGAGGCCCCCTAACATGGCACCGGCCATACTGGGGGACCATGGGGCCCCGGAGCTTTTGGCAGGAAATTTCCTGCCAAACTGTGATCTGCAGCTTCCGGGGCCAACCGGAAGCAACATGGCAGCCCCCAGGCCACCAACGTGCTTTGATAGGCCTCAGCTAGGCCTCGAGGCCCAGCAACCGGTGGCAGCCAGCCGAAGCGGCACGCAAACCGCCCGGTCTTCCCCACCGGAAAGCCTCAAGGCCTATGATGGCCTCGAAGCAAGCCCAGCCGCGCCTGCTACAGCAGGGTTTAAAGCAGCCATCCAGGCCCTGGTTGCGGCCCTGGAGGCCACAATGACCACAGCCTCGACATTGGGGGTACCCAGCCTCCCTCGCTACCCCCAAGAGCCTGACTATGGGGGGCATCCAGTCCAGAGCCCTCCAGCTGCACCCCGCGTCTCCAGAGGGCCTCCAACCCTCTCCCCGGGGCCTAACTGCCAGGAGGCATCTGGCCTGGAGCCTCCCAGCTACGTCTTACAATGCCAGAGGGCCTCTGGGGAACCCCCAGGCCCTCCGGCCTACTTTACACCGCTGCCCAGATGCCCTGCTTGCCAGATGGTCTTCGGGGGGCCTCTGGATGAGGCCCCCTCCTCCAGCGCCATCTTCAGCCACCTCCAGGGTCTTCAGGACCAGCGATGGGCTCCTCCGGGCGATCCTTGGCATCTCTGGGCCATCCCGGCCCCATCCTGCAGTCTTCACCCCCCGGTGAGTGTTCCAGTGCTGGGGGGGGGTTCTGGAGGAATCTTCGGGGCTTCTGCTGCCTTCAGCCCCCCTTCGGGCGCAGATCCCAGCCTGCAGGCTTAGGCCTGGGCCTGGCCCAGAGGCAGAGAGAGACACATCCACTCCCTCCGCCTCCTGGGCTCAAATGAATTCTGAGCATGCTCAGTCGGGGCCATCTAAAAATCAGAGAAAAATACCAACACTTGCCAGCAGAGGGATCCCTCTTCCATTCACCTCAATGGAAAGCTCACAGATGTATAGAAATGGACAAAGAGCTGGGGAAAATTTCTTTTATTCCCCTACATCTGCTTCTGCCCTCTCAAATAATTTTGAAAAATTGCATCTTGGGGGGCAAAATTTTAGCAGTTGGAATAAAGAAGTGCAGGTGTGTCTATTAAAGGAAGGGACTCTAGAGATGGTTCTGGACCCCCCACCTCTTCCCTGGGGACCCCAAGAAGAGTGGTAGCATAGAAAAGCATATACCACTCTACTGAGCTCACTGAATGCTAACTTGTACC
Organism: Vipera berus; assembly: GCF_964194415.1. Classification (NCBI taxonomy): domain Eukaryota; kingdom Metazoa; phylum Chordata; class Lepidosauria; order Squamata; family Viperidae; genus Vipera; species Vipera berus. Next base: position 58,459,888 of record NC_138209.1, on the reverse strand, counting down.
CCAGCATTCCAGATGGTCTCACAGCTGGCGAAGTTTGGGGGTTGTTATATGATTTGTTCAACAGCGACAGCCTCGGTTCGACCACCAGACTCACATCTGAGTTTTACAACACCAAGCTGAGGTTTGGGGCTAGCATGGCTGAGCACCTGGGAAAATTGAAGGCGCTCAGGGCAGAACTGATGCTCAGAGACTACCCTGTAACTGAGGCGAACATGATCGCTGTCATTCTGGCTTCCCTGGACAAAAATTGGAGCAATTTCATTGTTTCGCTGGAGGGGACCAGGAAGGAAGCCATGACTCTGTCCTACCTCACAGGGAGGCTCAATGAGGAGGACAGGAGGCGTAGAGATGCAGGAGAATACGCCAGAGCCACCACTCAGTGCGCCAGCAGGAGGCACCACAACTCAAAGCAGGTCAATGCTCTACTTAAGTGTTTCATCTGTGGCTCTGAGAAGCATCTGAAGAAGGACAGCCCCCATCACCAGCAAGGCCCCAAGCATGGTTCCGATCAAGGAAGGGGCAAGGGGCAGAGAAGGGGGCATGGTGGGGGCAAAGGTGGTGCCAAGGGCAATTTTGTATGTACTTGTGCTCTCACCCCCACCACAAAGGCTGGTAGCCCCACTGGCCTATGGTTACTGGACTCTGGAGCTTCATCTCATATTACCAACATGAAACAAGGTTTTAAAAGTTTGAAGAGAATTAACTCCTCTGCCAAGGTTGCCAATGGTGATAAGGCTTTAGTTGTTGGGGAGGGCACTGTCTCTGTACCAGGGCTGGGAAACATTGAAGGGGTATTGCATGCTCCCTCCATTGCCAACAATCTGTTAAGCATTATCAAGTTATGTGATGATGACAGGGTGGAGGTTTTATTTTGCAAAGGGGGAGGTCATGTCATTCGGGACCAGAAGGTCATTGGGAGTGTTACCATCATAAATGGTTTACCATACTTCTCCCCTGAGGGCCCAGACATAGAGGACAGTTCATCGGGTACCACCTCAGAAGGGGCCTGAGCACGGAATGAGAGAAAGGCCCCACAGCCAGCCCCAAGGCTGTCTAAGGAGTGCAAAGCTGAAGCGGTTGCACCCAGGCCGCCTCAGCCAGCCCCATGGCTTTCCAAGGGCAGTGTGGGCAAGAAACCCGAGCCTCAGCAGGCACCTAAAGCAGGTAAGCCCAAAAAAGAGCCTAAGGTGCCAGCACCGCTCAAGGCAGCCAGAGCCAAGAGGGTGTCAGTGGGGAGGCCACTCCATGATAAGTGTGCCCATCTCTTACACCGAAGATTAGGTCATGCGAGCTTCCCCGTGGTTAAAAAGATGGGAGAGTTTGCTGAGAGGGTCCAGCTCAAGGATTGTGAGGTGTTCCTGGACTGTGCCATCTGTAAGAAGGCAAAGAGGAAGGCTGCCACCATCCCTAAGGTGTCACTGCGTAAGACTCAATACCCGTACCAACTAGTACATGTTGATTTGGTTGGTCCATTTACACCGTCCCTAGGGAAAAGGCAGTATTTCCTCACTGCCGTTGATGATTTTTCACGGTACGGCCATGTGTATACCCTCACAGAAAAATCCGAAGCCTTTGATGCCATAAGATCACTGTACAACTTTGTGGAGACTCAGCACAAGACCAAGATCGCACAGCTGCAGAGCGACCGCGGGGCTGAGTTCATGTCCTGAAAATTCCAGGACTGAGTAAGGCGTAAGGGCATCTGCCATTTTCTTACAGCACCCTTCACTTCTGCTCAGAACGGCATGGCAGAGAAAAGAAATGGAATCCTGCAGACTATGGTGCGTAGTCTGATTGCGGAGGCTGGGGTCGCGGAATCATACTGGGCGGAGGCACTGCATTACGCCAATTACGCCAATTACACCTTAAACCGCACCTGGAGCAGTGTTGTGGACCAGACCCCATATTTCCTGGTCCACAGTAGGAAGCCAAGTCTGGGACACTTGCGTGTGTTTGGCTCCTACGCTTGGGTGCACATCCCCAAGCAGCTGAGGAAGAAGGGGAGATCTGTCTCCCAGAGACTAAGGTTCTTGGGCTATGCTCCTGGCTCCAAGGCCTACCATTTCCTGGGAGAGGGGGGCAGGACTGTGACTTCCCAATCTGCCTCCTTCAAAGAGGACTCCAATTGGACCCAGATCCATTCAAATGATCTGGGCCCATATGTCAACCAACCCAGCAAGGATGCACCGACCACGACACCACCTGAGACGACCACAGACCCTGCCACCGACGAGAGCAAGGAACAAGATGAAGAGGTCATCCCACCTGGTCCAGATGGGAAGGATGAGCCGCCCAACTCTTCGCCTCCAGCGACGCCTCAGAGACCCGCGATACCCAGCACCTGGGACCGAGGGTCTTCACATCCCAGTTGTGAATGGCTGGCTGATGAGGAATCTACAGAAGAAAAGGGCGGTGAGTGGCAGGAGGTCAGGAGGTCAAAACGGTCCAACAAAGGGGTCCCGCCAAAGAGAATCGACATTGGGCACATCGCATCCGTCAACAGCGTTGTGGTCACCCCAAAATCCTTCTCTGACATCCAGGAGCTGCCCATCGAAGAACAGGAGAAGTGGCAGCTCGCAATGGAGCGGGAGATGGCGAGCCTGAAAAAGCTTAAGGTCTTCACCCCCCAGCAACCACCGAAGGAGAGAAAAGTCATTGGCACAAGGTGGGTTTTCAAGGCCAAACCACTTGCCAATGGCCGCTACCTGTATAAGGCCCGCTTGGTAGCGCAAGGGCTCATCCAGCGCTACATGGAAGACTACGGGGAGACCTACTCTCCAACCATCCGGGCAGAGAGCGTCAAGGCTGCCCTCGTAACTGCAGCTGCTCTGGGGGAGGAAGTCTACCAATTCAACATACAGATGGCTTACCTCCACGCCAACTTGGACCGGCAGATCTACGTGAGGGCCCCTCCTGGCTACCAGCAGGAGGGGGGAAACACATGGCTGCTCCAAAAAGGGTTATATGGCCTCAAGCAGTCAGGGAAACTATGGTACGACTGCCTTAGAAAAAGTTTAGAACGAGTTGGTTTCAGGGCATCCCATGCAGATGAGTGCGTTTTCACATGCAACTCCAAGGGTACCACAGAACGGGTGTTAGTTTATGTGGACGACCTCCTATATGTAGGGCCTAGCAAGGAAAGGTGTGATGAATTTGCCAAGGCCCTGGGGGAAAGATTTACCCTGAAATCCTTGGGGCGGGTTGACAGGTACTTGGGTGTGCACATCTTGGCCACTGAGAAGGGGTTCGCCCTATCTCAGAAAGAAAAGATTGAGGAATTGTTGGCCAAATGCAAAATGGCAGAATCTAACCCAACGCGTAGCCCAATACAAAGTGACTATTACAGTCACACTCACGAGGACAGTCCTGAGTTCACAGATAATAAGCTTTACAGATCTGTGATTGGCTCCTTGCTATATATCAGCAATTGGAGCAGGCCTGACATAGCTTTAGCTGTGAATCTATTGTCCAGGCATGTGGAACACCCGAAGGAATTCCACTGGACTGCTGTTAAGAGGGTACTTAGGTACCTCAGGGGCACGGCTGATGCTCTCCTTGTGCTGTAGCCAGAGAAGGGGAAGCCGGCCCAGCTCTCCGCTTACTCAGATGCAGACTGGGCTGGTGACACCAAGAGTAGACGGAGCACCTCTGGTTTCCTCATATTGCTGAATGGCTGTCCTATCCATTGGCATGTTAGGCAGCAAAAATTTGTTTCTTGCTCCACGGCCGAGGCGGAATATGCCAGTCTGTCGGACACGGCCAATGATTTGATTTGGTTCAATGCTCTGGTAACGAGCATCTGGGCACCTCCTCCTCTGCCCATCCAAATTCAAGAGGACAATATGGCCACAATTGGGATCTCGTGGGCATACGCAGTGGGCTCTAGGTCCCGCCACATAGACATCCACTATAAAAATGTCAGGCAGCTTGCCAGAATGGGGTTTATACATGTCAGATATTGTAATACAACTGACCAGATAGCTGACCTGTTCACCAAACCTGTACCCATTGACCGGCACAACCTTCTGTGTAAGCGTTTGTGTTTGGTCTTCTGAACATGTATGTCTATGACACCTGCTCGCCCCCTCACATACACTCACTGGTCCCTGTCATTGGCTGGCAAGAAGGGGATTTGTTAGATGTTTTTGCGCCAGCCATGGCAGTTCCCCAAAAGGTCATCAGATGGGAGCAAAGAGGCACCTTTGCTCCCTCTGGTGGGTCCGGGGTCTCCGGCCCCTGCAGCCTCATTGGAGAGAGTTAATGGCCCTCCGGCCCCCTCACTCTCATTGGTAAGGGAGGGGCTGGGGACCCCCATAAAAACCTCTGCACAGGGGCTGCTCTTTAGCTCTTGTTCTAGCTCCCTTTGGGACTGATCCATGGGCTCAATCCAGGCATGGGTGCCTCCATGCCAGGGAACTCTTTCTCTCTGCTTTATATCTAAATAAAGCTTCACATGATTGCATCCCTGCGTGCTGCCTTTTGCTTGGAAGCGCTTCAATAAGCCATCGGTCTTGTGAGGCCTCTCACATTGTGTTCCACAACAAATCGCTACATTGCACTGTAAAATATAGGAATGAAAATTGAAAACTCTTAAATTCATTAGTGTGGGGTGTGGGTGTGTGAGGAATGGGTCTATCTCAGAGAATGCAGTTGCTAGGAACAATTGCTAGTAGAAACTATGTCTATTGCAATACTATTCCTTTTCTTCAAAGACTACTTTTCTTGCTTATTGCAAAGCAGCTGCTAGAAAATGATATGTTACACAAAACCCATCATTATATAATGACATAACTATTTGTGTTGGAGAAGCACTACTTTGCATTACAGATCCCTGATATTTTTGATGTGCCCTATTGAAAAACATTGGAGTAATGGTGCTTCAACTAAGGTACAATTAAAGTTACTTAACCAAAGGGTCTGGAATCACAAAAGCCCATTTTGAAGGAAGATCAGTGAAACCATCTCATCAGTCTCCTCCTTGCCTTGTCTCCTGGACAGAGATCTGAGAAGAAAGATTTGAACAAATTCTTCCAGCTGTTGTTCACAACTTGGCATCAAACCAACCATGCCATGGGAAATTTGTAACTGAAATTTCTAACAGTTTTTCCCCATTATAAAAAGCATAGAGCCAATATGGTTTGCATCCACTCACAATGGTCTCAATCCAAATTCCCCTAAAAGCAACAATTAACTGTAGAGAGTTTTAAAGGGGGCAATGATGGGTGGGGGGGACTAATTACCTCAACATCTGCTGAGAAATAGACTTTGCCAAGCAGGATACTCAAGACATTCCTGAGTTTGGCTTGCTGACAACTCTTTTCTTCAGGGTGAAGGAAGGCACACAGCATTAGTTATTCTTGACCAGATAATGACCAACAGGGAAGATTTAACTGAGAAGTAGAAATGAAAGATGAGAAATATGATTCCACAATTTGCAGTTCTTGATTTTAAGGGAAACTGGAGTGTAGTCAAACACATATCTTGGACTTAAAAAAAAGAATATAAATTATTTTTTATTACATTCAAAGCAGTATTAAGTAGGATTTTATGGTAGGAGATGCAATATGCAAATGTACCCCAAATGTGTGGACAATTATTCTTAAGAAAATATTAAAAATATAATTGCAGACAATTCTAGTTAATACTTGTTTAAGAATAGAATAGAATAGAATAGAATAGAATAGAATAGAATAGAATAGAATAGAATAGAATAGAATAGAATAGAATAGAATAGAATAGAATAGAATAGAATAGAATAGAATAGAATAGAATAGAATAGAATAGAATAGAATAGAATAGAATAGAATAGAGCTGGAAGGGACCTTGGAGGTCTTCTAGTCCAGCCCCCTGCTTGAGCAGGAGGTCCTATACCATCTCAGTCAGATAATTGTCCAGTCTCTTTTTAAAAACTTCCAGTGATGGAACATCCACGATTTCTGGGGGTAAGCTGTTCCATTGGTTGATTGTCCTCACTGTCAGGAAGTTTTTCCTTAATTCCAGGTTGCTTCTCTTCTTGATGAGCTTCCCACCATTGTTTCTCGTCCTTCCCTCTGGTGCTCTGGTGAACAACCTGTCCCCCTCTGCCTTGTGGCACCCTCAGATACTGAAACACTGCTATCATGTCTCCCCTATTTCTTCTTTTCTTTAGACTGGCCAAACCCAAATTCTGCAGCCGTTCTTTGTACGTTTTGGTCTCCAGGCCTTTGATCATCTTTGTTGCTCTTCTCTGGATTTTTTCCAGTCTCTCAACATCGTTTTTGTGATATGGTGACCAAAATTGGCTACAGCATTCAAGGTGTGATCTTACTAGGGCTTTATAAAGTGGTACTAATACTTCACGTGATCTTGATTCTATGCCTCTGTTTATACAGCCCAAGATTTTATTAGCTTTTTTGGTTGCTGCTGCACATTACTGGCTCATGGTTAAGTGAACATCCACTAGGACTCCAAGGCCCCTCTCACAGTTACTGCTTCCAAGCCAGGTCTCGCCCAATCTGATATTTGTACCTTTGGTTTTTTCCTATCTAAGTAGAGGACTTTGATTTTCTCCACATTGAAACTCATTTTGTTGGATAGGACCCTTTGTTCAAGTTTGTCAAGATCTTTTTGGATCCTGACTTTGTCTTCTGAGGTGTTGGCTACTCCTGACAGTTTGGTGTCTTCTGCGAATTTGATGAGTTCCTCTTCTATTCCCTCATCTAAATCTTTTATGAAGATATTGAAGAGTACTGGGCCTAAGATGAACCCTTGTGGTACCCCACTGGTTACTTCTCTCCATGTGGATGTAGTGCCATTGAGGACTACTTGTTGTGTATGGTTTGTCAGCCAGTTACAGATCCATCTGATGGTGATGTTGTCTATTCCACCTTTTTCTAGCTTACCAAGGAGTAGGTTGTCGTCTACTTTGTCAAATGTCTTACTTCTTATATTTGTAAACTTTAAATGATAGCTTATTGTTCTGTTCGTATTGCTTTTATAAGTTGCTTTAATGCTGTAGCTAATTCACTGGTCAAGGACCATAAATAAACAAATACGATGTATACCAGAACTAATATTTTTTTTAATATCTGTTTGCTCCCATTTATTGGTTGCTTGGATTTTGGCAGAACAAATATAATAACCTTATTATAAAGCCTAGTAATCCTGTTATAATCTGATACCAGAACCTAGGAATATTCTACAGTATGGAATGGGACAACTTGCCATGGCCAGCTCACTGATGTGACCAGTCCAACACCTTAATCACCAAACTGCACTGGGTCTCACTTTAGATCTGTTATGACATTATTTTTAATGTATAGAAGCAGGACAATCAGGGTTTCCCACTACATTTAATTTACAGACAAAAAAAGAAGAATAGGCCTGGATTAACCATTACAAAAAATAAGCCTAGTCGCATCCCCATTGCCCACCCCAACCACCATCACACCAGGCTCCAGACAGAAGAGTCCAGGGATGATGGGGTGGCAGAGGTCATGACAGATGATTGGGAGGCAGTGACAGCCGCCCCCACTGTCCCCAGCCTCTTCTGCCCAGAGCCCGGTGTGGTGGTGGTGGAGCGCTGTATCAAAACTAATTTGCCCTTTCACCTACATTTTCTCCTTCACTCACAGTTTGACTCAAAAGGCAGGGTGGTGGAATGGAGTGCAAAGGTGGGGGGGATGGTATCTAGGCAACCGAGGCATCTCTGGAAGTTTTTAAGGATGAGTGTGGCTAGCTGTTTTCTCATAACAAAATGAATAGAAGTGATTGGTGGACGTAATGGACTGTGTGGCTTGGAGGGAAAAGTGGGGAAATAACTATGCTTGCATTTGTATGGGAAACCTAGAGCTGGTTTCACTTCTGTGCCAATGTAGTTTTTCAGTGAAATATTATACTCTTGGTAAAAATATGTCTGGAAATGCTAACTGGACAGTTAATATGCTGGCTGTGCATCAGGCATGAGCAGCAGCCATGGTCACATCAGAGGCACCAGGCAGGAGGGTGACTGCAGCTGCTGCTACTGCATGGTGGGAATGCTCTATGGCTCTGGTGACTGCTGCTGCTGCTGCTACTGCTGCTGGTGATGCAGTCCATCTTCTTGCTGCACCCTCCATGCTCTGCTCACCTGCTTGCTCGCCCACCCACTGAGCTCTCCCTCCAGCTGTGGTCTATTGCTGTTGTCACTCAATGCAGAGCAAATTGTCCCATCAGAGAGTTGGCCATGCGGAAAATTGGCAGAGGTGAGTTGGTGTTGGCCATCACAAGTTGGCCAAAGCAAGTTGTCCTAGACCATCTACAGTAGGCTATAAAGAAATTGAGGTATAAGCAATAATTCAGAAAAAAAGAATGAATTTGCCAAGGCTAAGTCTTGCCAGAGTAATTTTTTCTGTTGCTTCATCTGTCCCAAAGGCACTTTTTCAAGAGACAACTGGACTTTCTTGTTTTTCTTTGAAGACATTTCACTTCTAATCTAAGAAGCTTCTGCAACTCTTGGATGAGAAGCAAATAGTCTTCAAAGAAAGTCCAGTTGCCTCTTGAAAAAGCACCTTTGGGACAACCATGAACTGGATGATGGAGAATTTCCATAGACAGTCACTTAATCTGGTAAATTCTATAATAGACTGTAGGATTTTTTTATTTATTTGTCAAATTTATACGGCTACCCATTTCACAAAAAGTGACTATGAAAAGCATACATCAATTAATTAAAATAATAAATATATAAAAAGACATTATTTAAAAATGTAAGAAAAAACAAAACATCACAACACACAAGAGAGAATTTTAGTTTTGCACTAAACAGACGTGCTCTATATACAAGGTTAAACTAACTCCACAAAATCAGTACTATCACACAAGACCACCTCTCTGCTTTCAACAACTAAAGGAATCCTTTAGATTTACTTTGCTAGTTGTTGCCAACTATAGGGGGTGATGTTCATCTCTGGATCAAGGCCATTGAGCCAGCACTTTCTGAAGACATTTCTGCAGTAATGTGGCCAGCATGACATCACAAAGTGCTATTATCTTTCCACTGAAGTGGGAAATTTTTATCTAATCACAATTTTCATGCTTTCACACTGTTAGATTGGTAGGAGCTGAGGCGAGGATGGGAGCTCACCCTGTCACATGGTGCTTGGATCTTTAACCTGAGCTGCCGGCTTTCCAGCCAACAAGCCCAGCATCTTAACCACAGAGCCACTGCACTGCCCTTTGAATGACTAACTCTCCAACAATAAACAAGAATAGGGGCTGAGAAACCAAACTTCTTCTCACTGGAATTCATAGTCTAAGTCTAGGAACAGAAGTGTTGGCTCTAGTGGCTGAACCTGCTGGTTAATCAAGAAGGACCAGTGATGCAAGCAGATACTGTTAGTACTACTCTGTTGCATCAGCTCATGAGAAAGTGGCAGGAAATTTTGTATTTTTCGAAGAGGGATTTTGACCCAGTTTGATTGATTGTATGCAACAAAGACAGGGACGCGGTGGCTCAGTGGGTTAGGACGCTGAGCTTGTCGATCGGAAGGTCGGCAGTTTGGCGGGTCGAATCCCGAGTGCCGCGTAACAGAGTGAGCGCCTGTTACTCGTCCCAGCTTCTGCCAACCTAGCAGTTCGAAAGCACGTAAATGCAAGTAGAAAAATAGGGACCACTACGGTGGGAAGGTAACAGCGCTCCGTGCGCCTTTGGCGTCTAGTCATGCCGGCCACATGACCACGGAGATGTCCTCGGACAAGCGCTGGCTCTTCGGCTTTGAAACGGAGATGAGCACCGGCCCCTAGAGTCGGAAACGACTAGCACGCATGTGCGGGGGAAACTTTACCTTTACCTTTTATGCAACAAAATCTTAAGTAGTGATTGATTTGATGAAGACAGTGAGGATAATTTACTAGTGGAACAGCTTGCCTCCAGAACTCGTGAGCATCCATCACTTGGAGATTTTTAACTAGACTAGACAGTCACTTGTCTGAGATGGTATAGGTTCTCCTGCTTGAGCAGGGGGCTGGACTACAACAGGGCTTTTCAACCTTTTCACCCATTGTACTACTTTTAGGATAAGGCAATGTCCGAGGACCACCAGTCGCCCAGCAAGGTGTCAAAAAATTAACCAAAAAAAAAGGAATAAAATAATAAAGTACAGGTAGTCCTCGACTTACAACAATTTGCTTAGTGACTGTTTGAAGTTACGACAGCACTGAAAAGTGACTTATGACCATTTTTCACACTTATGACTGTTACAGCATCCCCAGGGTCATGTGATTTACATTTGGATGCTTGGCAACTGATTCATACTTATGACAGTCACAGTGTCCTAGGGTCATGTGATCACCTTTTGCAACTTTTTGACAAGCAAAGTCAATGGCCGGGGTGGGGGGGCAGCTCATCAGTCAGGTTGCAGGGTGTCTGTGTGTGGGGAATCCATGGGTCTGTGGTGGAGGGGGGTGGGACTAGGGGGGTGCCCTCCTTCCTCCCTCTCTCCCATTGTCCCTTCCTTCTTTCTTTCCTTCCTTTCTTTCCTCCTTCTTTGTCACTTCCTCCTTCCCTCCCTCCCTCCCTCAGGTTGCAGGGTGCCTGTGTGTGTGGGGGGGGGAATGCATGGGTTACTATTGTGAATGGGCAGGAGGGAAACCAAACTTTTCAATAGGCATGTTACTGTCCTTCCTTTCTTCCTTCCCTCCCTTTATCAGTTCCTTCCTTCCCTCCCATTGTCCCTTCCTTCCTTTCCTCCCTCTCTCCCACTGTCCCTACCTTTCTTCTTTCCTTCCTTCCTTGTTTTTATTTCTTTTAACTTGATCGTATTTGAAGAAGTTCTTTTTATTCCTCCACCAACCTCAGTTCATTCTCAGCAGTTCACAATTCTGGGCTTCTTCTTTTGTCAACTTTTTGTTTTCCCAGTTCTTCCCTAAGGTTTTTGGGTCGCTTCTTCTCTTCTTTTCTCCTCCATTCTCCGAGTAATTGTGCTTTCAACAAGTCCAACTCCACCACCCCACCCCACCTCCTTTCCCCATTATTTCCTCTTGCTACCAGGCACTCTCGGTTTAGGAAAACCGCTTTCTGAAGTCCAAGATAGGGAGGTATCAGACACAGTCACACTTCCATTTCAGTTGCCCTTAAAGTCCCGAAATTGGGCTTATTTTGCTTCCATAAAGATCATTTTTTCTCATGCGGGCTTTGGCTGCCTCAGAAGATGTGAGAGGCCTTGCTCCTTAGCGGAGACACGCAGAAGGAGGCTAGAAGTCCACCCTCAGATGGTGGCATCAGGTGGGGGCAGAGCCTGGGGGGAACTCTTCGAAGGGAACTCACTACCTGCCCGCCTCCGTGGCTCCTTCCCCAGGCGCTTCACGTCTAGCTCTATGGCAGGCCTGCAAAGGGCGATGGGAGAGGAACGGGTGCAGGGCCAATCAGGAGCTCTGCTAGGGGGCAAGCCAGCATGAAGAGAGAGAGAGAGAGAGAGAGAGAGAGAGAGAGAGAGAGAGAGAGAGAGAGAGCCTCTCTCTCTCTCTCTCTCTCTCTCTCTCTCTCTCTCTCTCTCTCTCTCTCTCTCTCTCTCTCTCTCTCTCTCTCTCTCTCTCTCTCTCTCTCCAAATGCTGGAGGACTGGAAGCCGTAGTTGAAGACTGAAACACCTTCAGCTGTAACTGCTCGCACGTGTTTGTGTGTGTGTGTGTGAGCAGGGATCAATGCTGCTTTCCAGGTGATAAGTGCTTCTTCAGGGCTCAGCAGACGTGCCGGGATCAGTGCTGCTTTCCAGGTGATTGGTGCTTATTCGGGGCTCAGCAGCTCCAGCTGGAGCCTGGCGCTGATCCTGGCGCTTCCGCTGAGCCCCGACAGCCCCGAAAAAGTGCCGATCAGCTGGAAAGCGGTGCTGATCCTGGCACTTGAGCCCTGACAGCCTTGAAGAAGCGTTGATCAGCTGCAAAGTAGTGCTGATCCTTGCGCTTGAGCCCTGGCAGCCCCGAAAAAACGCCGATCAGCTGCAAAGCAGCGCTGATCCTTGCTGAGCCCTGGCAGCCCTGAAAAAGCACTGATCAGCTGGAAAGTGGCGCTGATCCTGGGGCTTGAGCCCTGACAGCCCCAAAGAAGCGCTGATCAGCGGCAAAGAGGCACTGATCCTTGCCCTTGAGCCCTGGCAGCCCCAGCACCAGGCCACCACCTCCCTCCCAGCCTCCTCACTGGCCCAGGCTGCTGCCGGGAAGCCATCGACCCGCCAGGAGCTCTCTGTGGAGTGGAGCCCATCGGCGGAGGTCAGGGCAGGCCGTATGGAGTTGCCAGCTGATTGGTGCGTATGGCCGGCTCTGACCTCCGCCGACGGGCTCCAGTCCATAGAGAGCTCCCAGCAGGTCGACGCAGCAAGGCTGGTGCATGGGCGTGATATGGGGGGGGGGAGGAAGTGGTACACGTACCACCGGTTGAAAAGCCCTGGACTAGAAGACCTCCAAGATTCCTTCCAGCTCTATTCTGTTCTAAGAGTATTGAACAGGAACACCATGTAGTTTGCCTATTTTGGTTTTCATTCAAATGCATTCCTTTTCATAAGTGTTTCTCAACTTCAACAACTTTAAAAAATGTAGATTTCTACTATGCTAGCTGGAGAACTCTGGGAACTGAAGTCCACACATCTTAAAGTTACTGCAAATGAAGGCAAATACATGTGTCCCAGGATCCAATCTGGGTCAGTCACCGGGGTCAGAAGTTTCTTTGATTGAGAAACATTGCTTTACCTCAGTGTTTCTTTGCAATTTTTATTGTTACATCCTATTAATGAATTGAAAGCATGCAATGCAAGTAGATTAATAATAGTTAATTAATAGATTAATTAATAGTTTGAAAGCATGCAAATGCAAATAGATTAATAGGTAACACTTTGACAGGGAAACTTTTACCTTTTTATTAAATGAATCATATCTGTTGGATTCTGTGAATTACATAGAGCAGGGGCCCCCAACCTGTGGGTCATGGCCCACTACTAGGCCGTGGCCTATTGGCCACCAGGCTGCATGAGTGGCTGGCTGGTGCATGCATGTGTGTGTGTGCTTACACAGCCCCATTCGTGCAAGCATCACCACATCACAGGTGTTTGCGGTCCCACTCACATGAGCATTATGGGTGTTCACAACTCCACTCATGTGAACATCATGTGAGCATCATGCTCACGTGAGCATCAGAAGGATTTATGGCCCCACTCGTGAAAATGCTCACAGCCCCACTTGCACGAGCAATTAGTGTTCCTGTGCACACATGTACATGTGCATGTATTCACCCCCCACAAAACCATCCCATCTTTCCCCCCTTTTCCCTGCTCTGGGCTGTCAGCCCCCAAAGGTTGGGGAACTCTGATGTAGAGCATGCACTTTATTGTATAAATTATGCCAAATTTGAAGTAGCAACAGAATTATCCAGAATGAAAACAAAATGTGAGGATTTTTTGGAAGCTGTAATCTGAGATTTAAAAACTTGATAGGTTCAAACTTGATTAGCTTGAATAGTGGGGGGGGGGAGAGGGAGGAATCACACATGTGAACATCCAAAACTGAACTATATCTAAGTTCAAAAGTTGTTGTCAGAACCCACTTCAGCCCACATCTTAAGAAAGTAGGACTCTTGGAGACAAGATTTTCCAAGCAGGAACTTTTACTAAGAAATAGGAGATAGCAGGCATAATAGACAGGATCTGAGGAATTCCCTCACAGATCGATATTTTTAAAGTGTCCCCAAGCAAACCCCACCCCACAGTTCATTCGGGCAGTTCTGGATCAGCCAAGCTCCAGGTGGTAAGCCCATCGTGGGAAAGGAAAGATAACAGTTTGTTTGCAGCAGGATCATTTCCACCCTCCTCACATTTCATTCGGAGAAACAAACCAGATTCCAGAGGGTTGCATTTCTCCCCTTCCCACCCCCTTTCCTAGTTGTCCATTAGTTGAGAGGGAATGCCTAGTGAGAAAGCAATTGATTATATTGTGATGGATAGCAGGCAGGCGGAATAAACAAAGTTTACATTTAAGGGAGGAAGTAAAAGCCATAAAATCCCATGCCTGTTCCCTTTCCTCCTTGGGAATGGCAGAATCCAGGGGAAGATGAGATTTGGGTTTAGCTCAGAGGAGATATTTAGAAATGATATAAATGGATTCTGACATCTGTTTTCACTATATTGCACGCAGAGCTCTAATTATTCATTGCTATCACTGGTCCAGACCTAAGTTTGGCACTTTGGCAGACCTTGATTGGAATCTGATAAATCTAAGAGCATCTTGAGAAAAGAAGCATGAGAAAGCTTAACAAAGAACAATCTAGGGCAACTCACAGCTGTTCTCCACATAAGCATAAGCTGCATTTCTAATTTTCAGCCACCATTCCATCTGTACAGACTTATCCAAACAGTTGATGTGAGTAGAAAGAGGGTGAGGCTGACAGCAGTAGGGAGCTGAATACAAGAAATTATGGGGGCTAATTTCCACTAGAGAATACAAGAAATAATTGGGGGGGGGGCAATTGCAAACCCTTAGTAAATAAAAATTCTTCTGTTTGCTCTGATGTAAATGTCAGAATGGTAGGAATTTTAAATGCCACCTTGATAAACTTTTGGACACCCCTGGGGCATTTCCTTGGTGGAGCAGTGGGCTAATGCCTCCTTAAGTAACACCAGCTGCCTGCAATTAGAGCAGGTTCGCATCCCACCAGGCTCAAGGTTGACTCAGCCTTCCATCCTTCTGAGGTAGGTAAAATGAGGACCCAGATTGTTGGGGGCAATAAGCTGACTTTGTAAAAATGCCGCTTGGTGTGTGTGTGAAAGCCCTAATAAGCAGGCATATATATAGAATGAAGGCTACTGCTAAGCTTGTAAGCCGCCCTGAGTCTTCGGAGAAGGGCGGGATATAAATGGAATTAAAATAAAAAATAAAATAAAAATTTCCTGGTGTTATTGATACCTTTGAAATTGTACATCACAGAAAGAGTCTTTATTATAAATTAGAGGTCTGGCTTTCCTAAATGCTTGAAATTATCCTAACATTTTGCTAGTTTGGAAAAGGTGGGACTCCATTCCAGTCCTGCAAATACTGAATAGTTATAACTTTCAGACAATCCTGTTAATGTCTTTCCCTCCCTGATAACATTTGGGCCTGTAGATTTATAGACTGTTTTTAATTTTTTTTTTAAATTTAAATTAATTTGGTTAACAGTTTACCAAAGTTAAATACGTTTTGTAAATTTACAATCCAGTTTTAATTTCTTTGGTTGTTTAAGTTTTAAACATCTTTCCAAGAACACAGTCCCCTAAATTATGTTCAATTAAATTTGAAAATAATACCATACTTTGTCTCAAAAGAAACAGAAAAATTCCTCCTGGTGTGACTAAAGTTCCTCCAATCAATTTATTTTATTTTATTTATTAAATTTCTTTGAATCAATCATATTGATTATGGAGTCAATAAGGCAACTGACCTGATCTTCTCACAGGGAAAACGTGGTCCCCTTAATTCAGAACAATTATATGACCCATCTTCAGATACTCTTTGGATTTAATCTGGTTCCTTCTCACTGGTCTTTAAGTAGATTTTCCTAATAAAATTCCTCTAATATTTGTAGTTGTATGTATATATCTTTGTAGCTTGTCTCCAGCAATTTCTCAGCCTGATCCTACAAATCTTGTTGGGTTCCCTTGTAAAACTTTTCATTCATCTGCTTTCTTTAAAAAAGAGGGGAGGGGTATACTTGCTTTATTTTCCCCTCTCCTCTCTCTCACAAATATTCTCATTCTGACAAGTTTAAAACCTTAATTGTTCACCAGTATTCCTCTAGGTTCAAACATAACATTCTGAAATATTTTTCCACTGCTCTTATCCCTTCACCACCTCCCCCCAACGTCAGTGCCAAACTGCATATCAGAGTAATAACATGATGATATCAACATGCAAACACGGTGTGGGAAGAAAAACCAGGTCCGGTTCCAAGCTGGGAGAAAGACGCTGAAAAATAAAATGGTGGCTAGCTGCTTAGGAAAAAAGGTCTCTGTTTATTGATGAGCAGAATCAACAACAGCATGTGGTTCTGGGACAGCTGACAAAATGGAATTAAGAGTAGGTGGGTTTTTATACATTCTTTGGAGCTTTGTGTTTGAAATGCCTGTACATTGTGAAATGTACTTTGACCTGTGCTTGATTGTGTCCTTTTAGTAGTCTAATTATTGTTGCATGACTCCCATTGTGGCTGGGAGGTCATGCCCTGTCCTTGAAGCTGACTGGGGAATGTATATTTTAGGAATCTTTGGTTTTCTAATCACATCAGCTCCAGCCTTCTGTGGGAGCTGTGGCTGAAGGTGTTTTTTAAATGAATAGGTTGGCCCAGTCTTTCTGAATGGATTACAAAATCTTCATTCCTAAAGATTAGCCTCTTCAGGTTTCTGCTTGAGGCAGGAAGATTGGGGTTGTTTTCTGCCTTTAAGAAGATGTCTCTCATCTTCTCCTTTAGGAGAAATATAATATTCTGCCTCTTTTAATATTCCCCAAAATATTTCATTCTCTAGGAGTGGGGTGTGTGTGCTTCCCACAACTGTTATAATATAGCAGCCATCCAGGTGCAAATCAGAGCATTTGCAGGATGTTTCACATGCATTTCATCATCTCCCTCTGCCCCTTCCCTTTTCTCCCTTTTCTCCACAGTATTTCTGGCTAGCATTGGCCTTCCTCTTCTTCCCTCTCCTATGCACCATCCATTCTAACCTCTGTTAGGAACAAGACTTAGCTATTCAACATCTCTTGATGCTACTGAGTAGTTATTTCTTTGGCACATGGAAGAACAAGGATTCTTATGATCTTTCAGAAGGTGAACTGTAAAAGATGAAGTACTGCTGAATAGTACACCCTACATGACAATCACAGCTACTATTTTGCACAGGGCTTTTTTTCTCATAGAACACTCAGAACGGAGTTCCGGCACCTTTTTTGGATGGAAACTTGTAGGGTAGGCAAGGCAGGTTGTATGACATGTGTGAGTTCCGGCACCTTTTTTTTTTTTTACAAAAAAAGCACTGATTTTGCACCTCTTAGTTGAACATCTCAATGAAGCTGCCAGCAGAAGAGGTCTTCTGAAAATTAAGACTTCGGTGCCCCCATCCCATGCTTATGGTCTTGAGCTGCTCACAGGACCAAATTTGGATAGGCAATCTCCTGGCACACAGGTACTTTGTCAAATTCTGGAGTGAAACAGAATCCCTTTACAGTGTGACTATAAAAGCAAATGCTGAAGATGTTTCTCATTAACATGTGGGAACCATTGATTGTGAAGCCATTTGTGGAAGGATATGGATGCTTTCTAGGCACAGGTTGAAAGAAAGTGATTCTGGTGAGGGTCAGTCTGTCCCATTTAGGATTTTTACCTCAGGCACCTTCAAAGTTTCAAAACAAAGATGGCAAGTGTGCTAATTAATTGATTGTATGCCTCTATATCAATGGAAACTGATTTTTTTTTAAAAAAACTGTGCATATGTTAAAAGTGTGACTGTAAGATAAATACATCTTTACTGGTATTCAGAGAATCTCCATGTTGCTCTAAGAGATTTCCAGTTCTCTGTCTACTGCTGCCTCACGAGCGTGAGGGTGACCATGCTTGATTTAAACCAGCTGAATAATGAAAGCAAAATTTCACTATTAGTATTAAATTTCCCAGCTCAGTCAAATATTAGATTTGAGAAAGAGATGTTGAATTATATTCTCCTAGCAAAGAGAATCAGGAAAACCACTTGCTTTGCTGGAGGCCATAATGGGCAGTTTGCCATCCCAGGAATCCTGAGAGCACAGCTGCAGCATAAAGCAGAACTACAAATACTTGGCAGAGGTTCTCAAAAGGCAGATGGAATTCTCAATTTGGACAGGGCAGATGTCTTCACTTACAATTAAGTCACAAAAGAAGGATGAACTACAGAAACAGTATAATGCCCTTTTAAAAGTTAAAAGAAAATGGTGGAAACCCACAAAATAGTTCCTTGAACTAAAGCTAGAGAAGTTGGGCAATCCATTCCCTCAGGTCTATAAAACCAGATTCTAGTGTATACTCTCTCAGCTCAACCAAGTTTCTTTTACTGTATTCCAACAAAAGCCCAGAAGCAAGTTGAGATCTCAAGTCATAAGAAGTCCTTCCTAAATCTGATCCAAAGTCACATATATGATCCAGCAATTTCACAGGTAGAAGTTTTGATTTAATGGATGTCTCCAACCAGGACTTTCAGGCTGTGTGATAGAGCTTGTCCAAAGAGTGGCATAAGCCTGTCCAAACTTTCACTCATTTAATTCCCAAAGAATGAAATCCTACAATTCCATCATGGTATACTTTATTACTCTGCAATGTCTTAATCTTATGAGGCTTATGCCTGAAATTTTCCTGGCACTTAACCCTAAGAGAGCTGATTTCAATAAACATGAGACATCTTGAAAAGGATTCCATGGAAGAGAATCCTCAAGGGAAAAACAACCCAAGAAGCTTGGAAACTTTAAAAACCGAGATTATAAAATCCAGTCTAGCACAATTTGAATGAAAAAGATGTCACTGTGTGTTTTTTTAGTTTTGCCAGCTTCGCTCATTCCTAAGTGTACATCTCTTTCTGCTCTGCACCTTATCTTATCTTGTAACCATAGTGACTCTAGCTATGTCCAGCCAATGTTTTGGTTTTAAACTGTTTTGTGCGCAGGCCTAAAAAGTTCAGTTTCAGTTTTACTTTCTCCTTCTGCCTGATGAAAGAATGTGGTCAGTTTAGGTCTTTTGTTTTCTCATTAAAAGTTTTACTATAGAATATGCCTTGGATTTCTTTTCTTTGATATTGACCATGCAGATGAACCACGGTCCATCCACCTCTGGTCGGACTGTGAATTGTTCCGCGACATTTGGTCCCCGAGGATGGTTTATTTTTATTTTCAAGATTTATTGATAGGCAATTAGCTAGGCAGTTAGTCCAGCACTGAGGAGGCTGTGATTCATTGCTGACAATATGCCCAGGAAAAGCAGAAAGAAAAAGGCCGTTTGTCTCTCTGCTAAGGAGGAGGCAGCTGTTCCACAGAGAGATCTTCCTTCAAGTTTACAGACTCCGTTGGCATCGGCTACACGTCTTGGAGAAGCAGCCTCTGAGCCAAGGTCAGTTTCACCATTTTCTGTTTTTACAGACTCTCAAGCTGATGCCCCAGTTGTAACCTCTGCTCATGGGGATCAGGCTGATTATGAGAGGTTTGGTGCTAGACCTAAGGCTTCACTAGGGAAGGAGGTGAGCCATTATCCTCCAAGCCCTGAGCAAACTGTGCAGGAGAAGACTTTGCAAAGTTATTATGAACAAATTGAAATTTTAGAGAAGGATCTGCTAAACGCAAAGTTGTGTGCAGCATGGTATGAAAAGCATGGGAGAACCTCTGCTGGCATTCAGTTTTCAGAATCGGCCATTTTGCCTCCCTCTTCACAAGCAAAGCCACACCCACAAGGGATCGCCATTTTGCCTTCTTCCTCAAAGACAGAGGCACGCCCACAGTGGAATCTTGTGTCAGACAAATGGGAGCCTGACTGTCTTCTGTGTCAAAGAATGCAGAATGCAGTTTCACAGATATCCCTTCAGCAGGCATCGCTTCAAGCTGCCACACCTCCTCATTCATTGGGAGCTTCAACTAGAATGCCTATTAAGCCTGCTACTATTAAAGTTCCTGTCTCAGATGGAGCACAGCAGCCTTCACCCCAAGTGCAGCCTCCACTGGTTCCTCAAATACAAAGGCCAGTGCTCACTGCAGGCCAACTTAATGTAGCAGCTCAAGCGCAAGCACCCTCTGCTGGCCAGGGTGGCATTGCAACTCAAGTACAGCCACCCCCAGCACCAGTACCTGTAGCAGCTTCAGTGCAACTGCTGCAGGCCCTGGCACAGGCGCCACAGGTGCCCCCTGCTGGTTATGTCCAGATGGCACAGCCTGCACAACCAGCGCCTCTTGCAGGCCAAGTCCCAATTGCACAACCTGCACAGCCAGTACCCCAATTGCATGTTCCTCAACAGGCACCCTCTATTGTACCACTGGCTGGTGATTCAAAACTAAAGCGGTCAGGACAGAATTACAGGGCATGGGTCAGTGAAGTTGGACTTTTGCTTCGTAGAGAAGGTACCCATGTGATGGTGTTTAATCCTCCTGCCCAGCCATGGCCTCCTGACATATGGGACTTGAATAATAGAGCATGCACAACGTTATTGATGTCCATGGACACTGAATCGCAGCTCACATTTTCACAAGATGCAACTGCCCAACAAATTTGGGCTCAATTAGAAGCATGTTACCGGCCTACGTCCATTGAGTCTACATGTTTGCTTTTGTCTGAGTTCCATGGTTCTAGATTAAAACCTGGTGAGCATATTGGAGAACACTTAACTAAAATGAAAGGAATAAGAAAAGAACTGGGTGAAAAAGGCTATCCTATTGATGACTTTCAAATGATCAGCATTATCATTAACTCTTTGAATTATGACTGGAAAGATGCTATTTCTAAGATTAATCAAGTGCCTATTGCTCAACGCACAGTGGATCATGTATGCAGACTTTTAACCGAAGAAGAGGCACTTATGCAAGCCGCATCATATTTAAGGGAACCACCTGCATCAAAAGCTTCAGCGAGGCGTTCCTTCCATGGAAGGGCCTACGTTCCAAGGATGCCAAGATGCTACATCTGCAATCGTGTGGGACATGCCACCCGGGATTGTCCCCAACGGTTTCCAGCGCCCGCCATGTACCAGCCCAGAGGAACAGATTCCAGAGGAGGCAGAGGTAGAGGCGGACGACAAGGTCGTGGTCGTGGTCCCAGGTGTGATCCTCAAGCTCCACTTGCCACATTAGTTGTAACCAACGATCCACAGCCTCAACCAGAGTATGACAGATGCCTACTTTGGACTTTGGACAGCGGAGCAGCATTACATGTTACCTACAGAAAAGAGCTGTACACAGAGATGCACGAGCCTGAACCTGAACTTCGTGAACTGTACTCTTTTTCAAATCATCCTGTTCAGGTCATGGGAAAAGGAACTGTTTACATTGAAGAGCTCGGTGCATTCATTCCCGATGTTTACTATGTTCCGTCTGCCAGTAGTAATTTGCTTAGTCAGAGTCACTTGTCTAGGGTGTCAAAATTCCAGGTACACCATCTCGAAAAAGCAAGTTATGTAGTTAAAGATGGAGATATTGTTGCTGAAACCATGTTGATTGGTGGTGTTTATTACTTAAAACCAAAGTCTAAGCCGCAAGAGCAGGCAAGTATACAAGCTCCAAAAAGGGAGAGCACAGGCCCAGTGAGAGATGTCCCAGAGAGAGATCCTGTTGCTACTCCAAAGGCTCCTAAAGCCAATAAAAGGACAAATAAGACACAGGTTACTCACAGCAAGCCTGAGGTTCCTAATAAAAATGCTAATGTTGAGAATTCACTAACAGGTAAACCTTTGCATTCCAGGTGTATCCATAAGTGGCATAGAAGATTGGGTCATGCCAGTTTCCGTGTTCTGAAGAAGATGCCAGAGTTCACAAGAGGTTTGGATCTGAAGGGGTGTAAGGTGTTCTTGGACTGTGCTGTCTGCAAGAAAGCCAAATCTAAAGCAGCAGCAATTCCAAAACACGCTACACGCCTGTCAACACGCATTTTTGATTTGGTACACACTGACATAGTGGGTCCTTTTGCACCAACAATTGGTGGTAAAAGATATTTCTTGACAATTGTTGATAATTATTCTAGATATGGATATGTATTTCCTATGAGAGAAAAATCTGAGACCTTTCGGATCTTTAAAGACTTTGCCAACCTTGTCTATACCCAATTCGAAGTCAGCATCACCAGAATTCAGAGTGATCGTGGTGCTGAATTCATGTCTCAGCGTTTCCAGGACTGGATGCGTAAGAGTGGGATACTACACCAGACCTCAGCTCCTTACACTCCAGCTCAGAATGGAGTGGCAGAACGCAGAAATGGAGTTCTGCAAACCATGATGCGTTGCCTTCTTGAAGATACTAACCTCAGTCTTCCATACTGGGGTGAAGCTATCAAATATGCTAACCATATCATCAACCGCACTTGGAGTAGTGTGGTAAATCAGACCCCTTATTTCATGTTATATGGACACAAGCCTGACCTCTCATGTCTCCATATTTTTGGTTCCTATGCTATGGTCAATATTCCTTTAGCCCAAAGAAAGAAAGGGGGTCCTGCAGCAAAAAGGATGAGATTTATGGGCATTGATGATAATTCAAAATGGAGCAAATACATTGACTCTCATCATGTCGTAGTCATTTCACAATCTGCTGTTTTTGAGGAAGATGCTGACTGGTCCAGGATTCATTCTAACGATCCTGGAGTTTATTTTCCTAGAGATGATGCTGCTGATGCCATGCAGCCTGATGGTCAAGATGCACAGGTGAATGTTCCTTCCACGAGTTCTTCTCAACCCACTGTTCCGTCTTTGCAAGCCGCCGATGCTGCTGGTGATGAAGACGAGGACGAAACGGAAGAAGAATGGACGGTTGGTCCGAGACGTTCCAAGAGGACCACAAAGGGAATTCCTCCAAAACGGTATTCGTGGCAAGTAACGAAAGCACCTTTACCTTTGATCTGTAATGTGACACTTCCTCCTGAGACGTTCACACAAATCAAACATCTTCCTGAAGCAGAGCAAGATAAATGGTTTGAGGCAATGCAGGCTGAAATGGACAGTCTAAAGAAACTTCATGTGTTTACACCTGCAAGCCCTCCAGCAAACAAGAAAGTTATTGGCACTCGATGGGTCTACAGAATTAAAAAGAAGCCGAATGGTGAATCGCTGTACAAGGCCAGACTTGTAGCCCAGGGTTTCGCTCAATGTTATCCTGAGGACTATACAAATACCTATTCACCCACAGTGCGGGCTGAGAGTGTGAAAATCGCCTTAGCCACTGCAACTATCCTTGGCCTAGAAGTTTTCCAGTTTGATGTTGAAACAGCTTATCTACACGCTGATCTTGATGAAGAAATTTATGTCAAAGGTCCTCCAGGTTTCCGACAGCAAGAAGGGGATACTTGGTTTCTACACAAAAGTCTTTATGGTCTGAAACAGTCTGGTTTAATGTGGTACTTATGTCTTTCTGACAAACTAAATTCAATGGGCTTTATTAAGTCCGAAACAGATGAATGTGTGTTTACAAAAAGATCTGATAATAGGTATGAGATAATTCTTGTTTATGTTGATGATATTGTTTATATTGGTCCAAATAAGCAGATGAGTGAATGTTTTGCTAAAGCTTTACAACAGTTTTTCACATTGAGGTCTTTAGGACATATTAACACTTATTTAGGTGTTCAAGTTACCAAAACTCAGAAGGGGTTCAGTCTTACACAGGAAGATAAGATTGAACAACTATTGCATCATTGCAACATGAAGGATGCTAAACCTGTGAGTATACCCATGCAAACTGATTTTCACAACTTGACACATGAACCAAGTCCTGAGTTCGAGGATCAAACACTTTATCGCTCAGTCATTGGGTCGCTGCTATATATTAGTAGTTGGACTAGACCTGACATTGCACTTAGTGTTAATCTCCTATCACGACACATAGGCAAGGCAAAACAGTTTCATTGGACATGTGTTAAGAAATTATTGAGATATCTAAAACACACAAAAGACATGAAGTTGTTGTTAGAACCCACACATACTGACTATGCAGAGTTATGTTGTTATGCAGATTCAGATTGGGCAAGCGATAAGAAATCACGTAAAAGCACTTCAGGTTATATGATGTTTTTGAATGGATGTCCTGTTTACTGGCATGTGCGTAAACAGAATTTTGTTTCTTGTTCTTCTACAGAAGCTGAGTATGCTTGTGTTTCAGATGCATGTAATTCTCTAACGTGGTTTGATGCTTTAGTCACAGATATCTGGACACCTCCGATTCAACCAATCACTGTGATGGAGGACAACGAATCTGTGGTTTATATATCTGAGAATCGTTTTACAGGTTCCAGGTCTAGACACATTGACATCCGTTACCAAAACATAAGACAAGCAGTTAAACAAGGTTTTGTCAAATTGCAGTATGTGCCTACACATGACCAAATTGCTGATATGCTGAACAAACCACTTCCTACAGCCCAACACGAGTATCTGCGCAAGAAGATGTGCCTTATCTGATTTTCTGCTTCGCTGACAAAAGAAGGGGATGTCACTGCGTGTTTTTTTAGTTTTGCCAGCTTCGCTCATTCCTAAGTGTACATCTCTTTCTGCTCTGCACCTTATCTTATCTTGTAGCCATAGTGACTCTAGCTATGTCCAGCCAATGTTTTGGTTTTAAACTGTTTTGTGCGCAGGCCTAAAAAGTTCAGTTTCAGTTTTACTTTCTCCTTCTGCCTGATGAAAGAATGTGGTCAGTTTAGGTCTTTTGTTTTCTCATTAAAAGTTTTACTATAGAATATGCCTTGGATTTCTTTTCTTTGATATTGACCATGCAGATGAACCACGGTCCATCCACCTCTGGTCGGACTGTTAATTGTTCCGCGACATTTGGAGGTTCTACCAAGATTGTCACTGCGTGTTTTTTTAGTTTTGCCAGCTTCGCTCATTCCTAAGTGTACATCTCTTTCTGCTCTGCACCTTATCTTATCTTGTAACCATAGTGACTCTAGCTATGTCCAGCCAATGTTTTGGTTTTAAACTGTTTTGTGCGCAGGCCTAAAAAGTTCAGTTTCAGTTTTACTTTCTCCTTCTGCCTGATGAAAGAATGTGGTCAGTTTAGATCTTTTGTTTTCTCATTAAAAGTTTTACTATAGAATATGCCTTGGATTTCTTTTCTTTGATATTGACCATGCAGATGAACCACGGTCCATCCACCTCTGTTCGGACTGTTAATTGTTCCACGACAAAAGAAAATTAAGACACCTCAAAGGAAACCAGCATGGCTGCACAAAGAACTCTCTGAAACTGAAAGACAAAAAGGACAAGTATAAAAAGTGGAAAGAGGGGCACATAACTAAGCAGAATATCACGAAATAACCAAAACCTGCTATTGTGTAGTGGGTCCGACGCAAGGAAGAGATGCCAGCCGGAGTACGTGTTCAGCTCTTTTTTGTGGGGGGGAACGTACTGGGGAACAAGGGTTACCTGGCCTCCTTAAATACCCAGCCAGGTAGGCGTGCAGCCAATGGGGTTGGCCCTAGGTTTCCCGCCGAAACTGTTCTGTACCAGCCTGCTACCGGCCCTGCAGAAAAGGCAGGGACAACCCCTTTTACAAGAAGGCAAGAGGCTGGAATTACGCCTGCCAAATTTATTGCTACAAAAACAAATAGAACAAGACACGAACCAAGAAACAGGAGCTTTTCAAGCGGTTGCCTTCAGCAAACCAGCCCTCCCACGCATTCCCCCTTAAATACAGTTCAGGGCATGGCTTCTCTCTGCCTCCTTCCGAGGAGCCCCATTGCCTTCCTCTGTTTACTCCTGATTGACTGCCTCCTGCGTCGGGCGTCCTTGAACAGGGCCAGCTGTGGGTCATCTTCATCCACGCTGTCAGGCTCACACAGCTGGGTCTGCGTCATGACCAGGTGAGAGGGGCCTGGCTGAGGGCTCTCATCAAGCTGTCCAACCCCCTCAGCAAGCTCTTCAACACCCCCTCCTCCTCCTCCTCTGAGTCGTCCGACCCAACTGCCAAACCCACAGGCTGACCCTGAATCACAACAGAAACTAAGGTTCCCACCAAAACCGTCCAGGCCAACACCCCCTGGTGGCTGTTGCTATGCAGATATATAACACCCCTCCCCCCTTAGAGAAGAACCACATGACAAGTTATGGAACCAACATTACAACTTTATACATGCATAACTATATACAGTGTGAGCTAAACACATGCAGTTGTGGGGTGGTCACTTGCACACATAGTCCGCTAAGTATGCTGGTGTCCTGTGAGGCCTGGTAGACCATCTGGGTGTGGCTTGGCCCTGGGCCTGGACAGCGGGCTCAGGATGTCTCTGTGCTGGGTTGAGAAGAGTTGGTTGCAGGAGGCCATCCTCCTCTCGTTCAGGTTCTGCGTTGTTTACGGTTGGCCTGACCTCCCTTGGGGTGTGGCTATCCTGTTGATCGTCTGTGGTGCACTCAGGGACCCTTCCTCTGAGCTGGTCGATATGTCGCCTTATGTGTCGATCCCCCTCCACCCCCATGATGTAAGAGAGAGGACCCGTTTTTTCAACCACTGTCCCCGGGATCCATGGGTGCCCTACCCCGTAGTTCCTTGCCCAAACCACATTGAGTCCCCTGTGTGGTGATGCTGATGATGCTGCTGCTGATGATGATGATGGTCTGTCCGTGTCTGCTGCCACTCGGTCCGGGTGCAACCGGTCAAGTTTGGTGATGAGGCGCCGTCCCCATCGCAGTTCTGCTGGGCTCTTCCCGGTGGCAATGCATGGTGTGGTATGTTGGGCAAGCAGAAATTGCACCAGTCTGTGATACCAGTCCCCGCTGACGATGCGCCGGAGTGCGTCCTTGGTCATCCTTACCATCCGTTCAGCTTGCCCATTGGTCGACGTGTGGAAGGGCACAGGGGTGGTGTGCCTAATCCAATTCGCCTTCAAGAACGCCTGGAAATCAGTAGCGGTAAACTGAGGCCCGTTATCGGATACAATGACGTCGGGGAGGCCATGTGTGGCAAAGAGAGCTCTGAGCACCTGGATTGTCCTAGCCGAGGTCATGTTGGGAACAGGGACTACCTCCAGCCACCTAGAGTGGCTGTCCACTACCACTAAGAACAGTTGGCCCTGGAACGGCCCCGCATAGTCAATGTGGATGTGGGACCAGGGTATATGTGTGGCCTCCCACCTGTGTACTGGTGCGTGGGGCATTTCTGGCCTGGATCTCTGGCACGTGTAACAGGCCTTGACCCGTTCCTCAATGTCCTTGTCCAGCCCTGGCCACAAGAGGTAGCTTCTGGCCAGTGCCTTCATCCTAACCACCCCCGGATGTCCCTCATGTAAGGATTCCAATACCCTGCCCCGGACTGCGGTGGGGATGATGACCCTGCTTCCCCAGAGGAGGCAACCCCTGTGCGTGGAGAGCTCATGTTGCCTGGTGAAATAGGCCTGGAACTCAGGCCCCGGAGACTTGTCCTGCCACCCTGTGCAAACCCATGAGTGTACCCTGCTCATGATGTTGTCAGTGGCTGTGTTGCTGGCAATGTCCTTGGCATGAACTGGGCATTCTGGTAGTTCCTGCAGAGCCAGGATCTGTGTTGCTGGTGCCGGGTCTGATTCAGTGGTGTCAAGGGGTAGCCTCCTTAAGCTGTCTGCATGGCCCATCTCCTTCCCTGGCTTGTGCACCAGCTTGCAATTGTAAGCTGCAAGGAAGATGGACCACCGGAGCATTCTGGGAGACAGAATTTGAAGAGTCTGCTTGTCCGTTGTGAACAGGCCCAGGAGTGGTTTGTGGTCCGTGTAGACAGTGAACTCCCTGCCATACAGATAATCATGGAACTTCTTAATTCCTGCCACGATCGCCAGGGCTTCCCTATCAATTTGGGCGTAGTTCCTCTCTGCTCCAGACAGCGTCCTGGAATAGTAGGCTATGGGAATTTGAGCCCCATTAGGCTCAAGGTGACTTAGAACTGCACCCATGCCATAAGGGGATGCATCGCATGCAATGCATATGGGCTTTGTTTCGATGAAGTGTGTTACTGTGGACTTGTCAGACAGAAGCGCCTTTAATGCTCTGAAGCTTTGATCATGGACGCAAGTCCAGACCCATGCTGCCTTTTTGTCCAGTAACCTGTGAAGTGGCTCTGCAATGGCTGCCTTGTGTGGGAGGAATGTGTGACAGAAATTGAGCAGGCCCAGGAATGCCTGTAGCTCTGCCTTGTTCTTGGGTGTGGGTGCCAGTTTGATTGCCCTAACCCTGGACTCTGTGGGGTGGATTCCCTTGGCATCTACCCTGAATCCCAAAAATTCTGTGGATGGAACACCTATGCTGCACTTCTCCCTCTTTAGTTTGAGGCCAGCTGTGCGCAGCCTGGATAGTACCTCCCTCAGCCTACCTGCCAGCTCTTCTGCTGATGCTCCTGCAATCAGGACGTCATCAAAATAAGGGCAGACTCCTGGGATGCTCCTGAGTGTATTCTCCATAATTTCCTGGAAAATGCCAGGAGCTACGCTGATCCCAAACTGCAGCCTGTTCACCCTGAATGCTCCCCTGTGAGTTACTATAGTCTGGGTGTCAGCTGTTGCCCTGGTAACTGTGAGTTGCTGGTACGCCTGCGCAAGATCGAGCCTTGCAAAAATGGCGCTGCCTTGGAGGGAAGCGAGAATGTGGCTGACCGTGGGGACCAGGTAAGCGTGCGGGTTTAGGGCGCGGTTCACAGAGCACTTGTAGTTGGCGCAGATCCTTATCTCTCCATTGGATTTGAGCGGGGTGACAATCGGGGTTTCCCACTCCCCCCATCTACGGGCTCTAAGATTCCTTGGGCCACCAGCTTATCCAGTTCGCACTCAATTTTGTGCTTGAGCACGAAGGGGACTCGCCATGGCCTGACCCTATCGGGGGGAACATTTGGTTTTAGCTTGAACGAGATGGGGGGGCCTGTGTACCTGCCCAGCGTCCCATCAAAGACGTCTGCGAACTCTTTGCAGATGGCCTCGACGGAGTCTCCCTGGATCCGGTGGACCCCGGAGACTGTGATTCCCAGGGCCTCGAACCAGTCTAGGCCGACTAGGCTGGCTCTCCAGCCCTCTACCACTACCACCTCCAGGTGCTCTTCGTGGCCCTTAAAGCCCACCGAAACGGTAGCCTCCCCCTTTACCTTGACCGGCGAATTCTGGAAGTCGGTCAGGGTTAAATTTGTAGGCCATAATTTAATCCGCTGCTTGCTCCAGCTGTTGATATAGTTAAGGGTCTCATCCGAAATGACGGAGACCGCTGATCCGGAGTCAAGCTCCATGCTGCAAGGAATGCCCTGCAAGCGGATTGTTAGTCTAATTTTTGATTTGAGCAGCCGGCGGCTACCCGTGTGATGGATGGCCAGCCGGCTCTCAACGTAGCCAATTCGTAATTTGGTTGGGGCCCCAGTACCTTCGAACAGTGATTCCTCCGGGCACAGCTCGTGGATTTCTTCTCGGGGGTGGCGGCTACGACAGACCACGGCTATGTGGCCTGTTTTCTTGGAGGCCCGACACGTGGCTGACCGGAACTTACAGAGGCTGCGCACGTGGTTCCCACCGCAGCCTGCGCACTTCTGTGAATTGGGGTTGTTGCTCGCCGGTTTGGGCTTGTCTGGGCGTCCGCCTCGATGGTTAGGGGTCGGCTTCCACCGAAGGAGGTCGATGCTTTGTTTGTCCTCCTCATCCTCGGCTGAGGCAACCTGCTGGTGGATGCTGGCTGCCTGGCTGCCGGTTTTGGTCTCCTGGACCGCCTGGACGGCCCCGCAGGCCGCTTCGTGGGCCAGGATGGCGTCCTGGGCCTCCTGGAGTGACACCTCCTCCTTCTCGAACAGGCGCTCCTGCAGCCTTGTGTCGCATAGGCCGCAAACCAGCCTGTCTCAAAGCCGCTCCTCCAAGTTGGAAAACTTGCAGGTGACGGCGGCTTCTCGTAAGGCGGCGATGAAGTCAGCTCCGGATTCGTCGGGTCGCTGGTCCCTTTTCTCGAACTGGGCTCTCGAAGCCAGCTTGGACATGCGGGGCTGGAAGTTGGCGTTCAATTTGGCGACGAGGTCCCAGTACGAGACGGTATCGATGGCCACCGGGTCAAACAGGTTGGCGGCGATCTCAAGGAGTGTGGGTCTGCCCATGCAGAGCAGGGCTGCCGCTTTTGAGCCGTCTTCCGAGATTTGGTTAAACCTCGGCGTGTGACAGGTACCGGGCCCATTTCTCCGGGTGGCGGGTATCGAACTCGCGGGATTGCCCTGCTCGTGCCATTGCTTTTCCGTTGTCTGTCGAGGCGTGTGGTTCCGTTGTTGGCGCGGTGGCCGGAGCCGGTCTCGCGCGGTTGACCAGTAGTGGTGGCTGGCGGTCGTGTTGGGGAGAAGGGGAAGATTCCTCCTTCCTTCAGCGCACGATGCATTCCCCAAGTGACTTCAGCTCTCCTGTCAGCAGTATCCCATCCTCATCGCCACTATTGTGTAGTGGGTCCGATGCAAGGAAGAGATGCCAGCCGGAGTACGTGTTCAGCTCTTTATTGTGGGGGGGAACGTACTGGGGAACAAGGGTTACCTGGCCTCCTTAAATATCCAGCCAGGTAGGCGTGCAGCCAATGGGGTTGGCCCTAGGTTTCCCGCCGAAACTAAGGTTCCTGCCAAAACTGTCCAGGCCAACGCCCCCTGGTGGCTGTTGCTATGCAGATACATAACACCTGCAAAGATGAAGTCAGGAAAGCTAAGGCTCAAAATGAACTAAGGCTTGCAACAACAAAAGTCAAAAATAACAAAAAAGCTTCTTTCAGCATGTAAAAAACAAAAAAAGTCAAGGAAAAGTTTGGTCTATTAATGGGAGAAAATGGCAAGAAGATGACAAGCAGCAGGGAGAAAACAGAACTGCTTAACTCATCTATCTTTACACAAAACAAAAAGAAACAGTCCAACCTAACAAAAAAATACTGTAAAATGCAGATTAGGAATGCAATTCAAAATAAGCAAGAAAATGGTAAGAGAATACCTATCCAATCAATCAATCAGAATAGAGCTGGAAGGGTCCTTGGAGGTGTTCTAGTCCAACCCCTGCTTAAGGACCCTATCCCATTTCAAACAAGTCCAGTCTCTTTTTTAAAACATCCAGTGATGAAGCCCACAACATTTGAAGGCAAGCTGTTCTATTGTAGAAAGAAGAGACTCACGCCAGCTCTTCAGGAAAGGAAAGGTTTATTGTGCAGGTTCAGAGGGCTTAAACAAAGCAAAGGGTCTGAACTCCGAGGGGTGTACGAACAAACATATTTATACCCCCCTATTTCCCGGTTGTACATTGTTTCTTATATGGTTAAATTTTACACATTCTTATCAGAAGACAGTTTGCATAAGACAGTTGCAGGGAATACGTGCAGCTACGCTAACAGGATTATGGCTACATTCATCACCTAAGGACAGGAATAGGTTTGTTTACACAATGACTTTAGTACACTTCCTCTTTATTCCCCCCTTTTGAGACTTTTCTCAACTTGTGACGATGAGTCTCAACAGAGGTCTTCTTTGGTTTGTAACCTTTCATATTCCCACATTGCCATGACCTGTGCAGTAGCTTTTCTTTCAACAAGCAAAGCTAAGCTATTGGATACAGTTTTTATAAAAATAGGCAAGATACAAGGAATCAGCACACATCCTGCAGCTATCAGTCCTATAAGAGCCACGATGGCTTGTAACCCTGGGAGTTTGGTAAACCACCCACTGAAAAAAACTTGGAAATTAAAACCCTTCCAGGTTTGATCTGCATTGTGGGTCAATTGCCTCATTTCGGTGGTTAAGTGTTTGATTACCTGTCCAGTTTCATCAATTTGAAGACAACAATTTGAAAGATTGAAATTTCCACACACTACTCCTTCTTTTGCCAATAGGTAATCCAAAGCCAATCAGTTTTGATAGACTGCTGTCCGGATTTTATCAGTGGTTACAGCTAACAAGTTTAAGGCTTTATCTAGGTGTTGCCCTGCCAGATCCACAGCAGCCTGCATAGATTGAGAAGTTAAGCCTAATTGGGGTATCAGGGTTGTAACATATCTTTTTTTCCTCTTGTGAACACAGGGAATACATAGTCTTGTTATGTAGACATGTGACCCCCCTCTGGTTTACAGCTGATAGGCTTTTGGGTATGATACACCAGAGTATTGATCATTTGGGTCCCATGCCTTGCCTTGGTTATACAGGCATCACAGGCGTCAGTTTTGGTCCTGTTCCCTTGGTTACCCCTAACTTCCTTTGAAACATTGTGTTGTGACTCAGGGCCAGCCTGTGGGTCCGGCAGCCAGCTCAGATGTCTCGGATGACTCAGATGAGGGGGAGGAGGAGTGTGTGGGAGACGAACCGGCTGATGATGGTTTGGAGGCTTCGCAGAGCCCCCAGCCGGGGCCCTCTTCTCAGCTGCGTGAGCCCGATAGTGCGGAGGATGATGACCCACAGCTGGCCCTGTTCAAGGACGCCCGACGCAGGAGGCAGTCGAGCAGGACCAAACAGAGAAAGGCTGTGGGACTCCTCGGGAGGAGGCACAGGGAGGCCACGCCCTGATCTCTAAATAAAAGGAGTGTTTGGGGAAGGGCTGGTTGCTGAAAGCAACCCTTCCGTTTGAGGATTCAAGTTCCAGTGTTTTTGTTTCTTGTTTGAGTAATAAATCTTGGTAGACGCTTTCCAGCCTCAGACGCTCTCCAGTCTCTACTGTTTGAACAGGGGTTTGCCTTATTGCAAGGCCGGTAGCAGGCTGGTTCAGAACACATTGTTACATGCGGCAGCAATACAATACACCCATAGCAACAGTAAACTTTTCTCTATTCTTCCCCCGTGCGTAGAAAGTCAATGTACGGAGTGACTTAGCAGGGGTCTTCACTACTGTGCATAGAGGAACCTATTGCCGGTAAGGTTCCAGCAGAGTAGCCTTTCAGCAAGTATACTAAAGTTTCATATATAAGACGAGCTGCCCTGACAAATCATATATCACTTGCGTTTGAATGTTAACTTTGTGGGAGCCACTGGATCTTAAGACGCCACCCATTCAGGTTCAGCTGCTGCTTTGACCCTTGTGCACTGGATCCATGATTTGGATTCTGCGATCTTGACAGCAAGAGGAGAGGACATAATAACAACATATGGCCCTTTCCATCTCCCTTCTAGCTGTTCCCACTTCCAATGTTTCACCCAGACTCTATCTCCAGGTTTGAAGGGATGACACCTTGTCACTATTCTAGGAGGGGTTTGCTCCAGAACATAACCTCAAAGCTTTTCAACCTGTTTATTGAGCTCTTGTACCATCTCCATGTTCCACACTCCCAAATCTGGCCATCCCATCAGGTTTCGTCATAACAGAGTGGGAGGATGACCAAACATCAACTCAAACGGGGACAATCTGTACTGTCTTTGTGGCGCACACCTCACAGAATACAGTGCTAAGGGCAAAGCATCAGGCCACTTCAAATGGCTCTCAGCACATATTTTAGTAATTTTCTCCTTTAAAGTGCGGTTCATTCGTTCCACCTTAGCTCCCGACTGCGGATGGAATGCACTGTGAAACCTCCATTTAGACCCTATTGCTTGAGCTATAGCTTGGTTAATATGGTGGACAAATTCAGGGCCATTGTCTGAAGAAATGAAAGACGGACTCCCAAACCTGGGAATTTGTTCTTTCAGCAGTATTCTTGCAACCTCCTTAGCCTCTTTGGTTTTTGTAGGGAATGCTTCAGTATACATGTCAACAATCACTAACATAGCCTTATATAGTCCACTCTGTGGCATATCAGTAAAATCTATCATTACAGAGTCCATTGGGAAATATGTCATCTGTATGGTTCCTGGTGGTAAGAGGGGCCCTTGTTGGGGATTGACCCTTGCACACATTGTACACTGAGATGTTATGCGCGCTGCCATGCCTGCAAGTCCATCGATGAAATAATCCCTTCCCAATGCCATTTCTAGTCCTGTATTCCCCATATGAGTAGTATCATGGGATGCCTGAACCAATGTCCAGGTCACAGAGGCTGGCACGAAGATGCGTTTGTCTGGTAACAGATACCAACCATCCCTAACAGTTGCTTTGAGGTCGTTTACTGCCTTTATACATTCTTGCTGAGAATATGTTGGCTTTATTTCAGCAGACAACACTCCCAGATCCATAGCCACATGTATTGACAGATCTGTTGTAGCCCCTGTCTTCTTAGCCACACGCTTTGCTTCCAAATCTGCCTTCCTATTCCCAATAGCCACCTTATCACTTCCTCTCTGGTGTCCCTTACAGTGCATTACTGATACTTTCGTTGGTTTTTTAACGGCATCAATGAGGCACAGAATTAAATGTCCATGCTGTATCTGTTTGCCCGCCGAGTCTCTAAACCCTCTTTCCTTGTAAACAGCACCATGTGCATGCAACATTAAGAAAGCATACTTGCTATCTGTCCACACGTTCAGTGTCCTTCCTTCAGCTAACTCTAGCACTCTAATAAGTGCCCACAGTTCCACCACCTGCGCACTATGTCCAGTCCCTAGAGGACCACTTTCCACATCATCATCATCATCTACAATGGCATAACCTGCAACCCTCCGTCCTTCATGCATATAACTAGAGCCATCTGTATACCAATTAAGCTCAGCCTGTTGAAGAGGGATATCTGACAGATGTGGCCGACTGTCATAGACACTGTCCAATACTTGCAAACAGTCATGTTCCAATTCAGTCTCTATGGGCAGGAGGGTGGCTGGATTCAATCGATTAGACACTACCAATTTAACTTGTGGATTCTCAATCATCATTGCTTGGTATTTAAAAAGACTTTGATTGCTTATCCATAAATGTCCCTTATTATCCAGAATAGACTGAACAGCATGAAGAGTATGGATGTTAACAGGACATGAGAAGGTTAGCTTGTTACAATCCTGCAAAAGGAGTGCTATAGCTGCTAAGATCTTTAAACAATGTGGCCACCCTTGCGCCACACCATCCAGCTGTTTGGACAGATAAGCCACTGGTTGCTGCCACTGCCCCAATTGCTGTGTCAACACTCCTAATGCATTCTTTTTGGTATCTACGTCCAGATTGAAAGCCTTCTTGAAATTGGGTAAAACCAAAGCTGGTGCTGCTTTAAGAGCAAGCTTAATGTCCTTAAAGGCCCTTCTTTGTTCTGCTCCCCACTGAAAAGGTTCAAAGTCACCCCCCTTTGTAGCTGTATAAAGCAGATCTGTCATCAGTGCAAAATTAGGTATCCAGATCCTACAAAAACTAGCCAACCCCAAAAAACCTCGCAGTTGCCTTCTGTTTGCTGGTTCAGCAATGGCTAGAATCGCATACTTCCATTCTTGTCCTAGGGCTCTCTGATCGTGTTCAATATCATATCCCAAGTATCTTACTTTCTGCTGTACTAATTGTGACTTCTTTCTGGACACCCAATAACCACATTTCAATAAGAGAAGCAAACAGGTTCTCGTATTTTCCCAACACAATTCCTCTGTCTTGCCTGTTACCAAGACATCATCTACATACTGTAAAACTATATCCCCAGGTTTCCGGGGTACATAATGCTGTAATTCCTTTCCTAGGGCAGTACCAAATAAGGTGGGTGAATTTTTAAACCCCTGGGGAAGCCGAGTCCATGTATATTGCCTCTTCTGACCTGTCCCTGGGCTCTCCCACTCAAATGCAAATAATGGCTGACTAATCTTGTGGATTGGGATTGTGAAAAAGGCTTCCTTTAAGTCTATTACTGAGAACCACCTAGCAGTCAGTGGAATCAAACTAAGGAGTGTATACAGGTTTGGCACAACAGGATGTATGGTTTCCGTTATTGAATTGATAATCCTTAAATCTTGTACGGGGCGAAAATTTCCATCTGGCTTTTTGATTGGCAAAATGGGAGTGTTCCAAGGTGACTGAATGGGCACCAAAATTCCTGCTTTAATGTATTTTTGAACACTTTCATATATTGCAGCTATAGCCTCATTAGAGCATGGGCGCTGACGAATATGAACTGGCGTAGCCAGGGGCTTCACCTCCACTATTATCGGAGGGTGATGAGCTGCAAATCTGGGAGGGTTATCCTTTGCCCATATACCTGGAATCTCAAATTCCCTCCATTTCTCCTCATTGTTTCCCTCAATAGCTGACCTAGCTACCATGAGTCTCCACATTGCTTCAGGCTGGTGTTTTATTTTAAGTTTCTGCTGGCCTTCATCAAAAGAGATTGTGGCTCCTAGTTTGCTAAGCAAATTTCTGCCTAATAAGGGTATTGGGCATTCAGGGATATATAAGAACTCATGTTGAATTTGCGATCCATTGAAAAGACATGTGACTGGTTTCAGGACCTGCCGTCCCATTATCTGTCCTGACACTCCTTGAACCTGTATTTGGTGGGGTCAAGGTGCTGAGATTGGGCTATTTACGACTGACCTTCCTGCTCCCGTATCTACCAAAAGCGTCGTCTTATGGCCCCCTATATTCATAGTTACCAAAGGCTCAGGGGGGGCCTCCTCTAAGCCCGGTCTCCGTCAATCCATCCAACTTGTCCCTGCCAATCCAATCCCTTCTATCTCACGTTCACTCTCCATTCTTCCTCTACCTCCTTGGCTCCCTCGTGATCCTCTACCTCTCAAAGAAAATCCAGTCTGTGTCATGCCTATAGACCTTCCTCTTCCAAGACCTATCCTTCCTCTCCAGCCTCGTCCTCTCATCCCTTGTTTCGGACATTCCCTCTGCCAATGACCTTCTTCCCTACAATATGCACATTGATTTGGCCCCAGCGGTGTTTTCCCTTGTAAAACTACCACCAGCAATTCCGTTTTCCTCTGCATTCATGCTTCCCTCTCTTTCTTCTCTACTTTGTCTCTATTAACATACACTTTCCTTGCTACCTCCAGCAATTCACTGCTATTCTTTCCCAGAGCTCCTTCCAACCTCTGCAACTTCTTCCTAATATCACCATAGCTTTGAGCTATGAATCTCTCATTTAACATTTGTACATTGTCTGCATGTCTCGGATCTATCTATGTATACAGCTCATAAGCCTCAATCAACCATTGCAAAAAACTCTCCGGGCTTTCATCTGCTCCCTGCGTTACCAAAGATGGCTTAGACATATTCACAGGGGGTTTTCCTGCCTTCCGAAGTGCCTCTACCGTTAAATTCTGATATTCCCGCAACAATGTCATTTGCGCTGCATCCCTAACATCCCAACCTGGATCCTGCTCCGGTGCCCTTATCAGTAACTCTGCCTGTATATCCTGCATGGTAGGGTATCTGTCTCTAACACACTTCCTAACCGCGGCTCTCCACTTCTCCTGTTCCTCCAGAGTTAATAGTGTATTCAACAACTGCTGTACATCCTGCCATGTGGGGTTGTGTGTTTGCATGATGGTCTGGAACAGTTCCGCCATTTCTGTTGGCTTAGTGGTCATAGGACCATAATGCTGCTTCCAGTTTAGGAGATCCGTGGTTGTGAATGGGACATATTGAAACATAGGTCAGAACTCCACCTGACCCTGTTGATTTATAACTTGCTGGTCTGTCTGCCTTAAGGGAGCTAAGAATCCATGCTTAGCATCATCATCATCATGAGGGAGGAGCCCTTGCAGGGTCGTGCCGAGGAGTTTAGCCAATATCTGTCGGACAAAATCGCTCGGATCCGAATAAGTTTGGACTCCGACTGGGCAGAGTCTGACGGTAAGGACATGGGCGGTCTTGGTGATGTCATCTGGGAGGAGTTTGATCCTGTGACTCTGGAAGAGGTGGACAGGATTATGGGGAAGCTGAGCTCCACCACGTGTTTATTGGACCCGTGCCCTTCCTGGCTGGTTTATGTGGCTCGGGAGGGGACACGAGGCTGGCTTCAGGCAGTGATAACTGCTTCTTTGAGTGAGGGCAGTTTTCCCACTGCCTTGAAGGAGGCGGTGGTGAGACCCATCCTCAAGAAGCCTGCCCTGGACCCAGCTGTTTTAAACAACTATCGTCCGGTCTCCAACCTTCGCTTTCTTGCGAAGGTTGTTGAGAGCATGGTGGCGCATCAGCTTCCTTTGTTCCTGGAGGAAGCTGATTATCTGGACCCGTACCAATCGGGCTTCAGGCCCGGGCACAGCACAGAGACGGCATTGGTCGCACTGGTGAATGATCTCTGGTGGGCTCGGGACAGGGGTTGTTCCTCTGTCCTAGTCCTATTAGACCTCTCAGCGGCTTTTGATACCATCAACCATGGTATCTTACTGCGGCGTCTCAGGGGGTTGGGAGTGGGAGGCACCGTTTTATGGTGGTTCTCCTCCTATCTCCTGGGACGTTCGCAGTTGGTGTTGGCAGGAGGGCAGAGGTTAGCCTCGAGGCCTCTCATTTGTGGAGTTCCTCAGGGGTCGGTCCTCTCGCCTCTCCTGTTCAACATCTATATGAAACCGCTGGGTGAGATCATTCGTGGTTTTGGGGTTGGGTATCATCGATATCCTGATGATACCCAGATTTTCATCTCTACCCCAAACCACCCCAGTGATGCCCTCGATGTGATGTCCCGTTGCCTGGAGGCGGTTCAGGTCTGGATGGGGAGGAACAGGCTTCGGCTCAACCCCGACAAGACTGAGTGGCTGTACGTGCCAGCATCTCGGGAAATTCAGATTATTCCATCTCTAATCATGGGGGGTGAGATATTACCCCCCGTAGATAGGGCTCGCAACTTGGGTGTCCTCCTAGATTCACAGCTCTCCTTGGAAGATCATATAGGACCTGTGACTAGGGGGGCCTTTGCCCAGGTTCACCTGGTGCGCCAGTTTTTAAACTTGGTTTTTAACTTTTGTATTTTTGGTTTTTAATTACCCTGTAAACCGCCCTGAGTCCTTCGGGAAAGGGTGGTATATAAATGTAATAAAATAAAAATAAATAAATAAAAAATAAAATCTGGACCGGATGCCTTGCGTACAGTCACTTATGCGCTCGTGACCTCTCGTTTGGACTACTGCAATGCTCTCTACATGGGGCTGCCCTTGAGGACTACTCGGAGGCTTCAGCTGGTGCAGAATGCAGCCGCGCGAGTGGTGGTGGGGGTTTCCTGATATTCCCATGTAACACCTCTACTCCGCGAGCTGCATTGGATTCCGGTTGCCCTCCAGGTGAGATTCAAGGTGCTGGTAATGACCTATAAAGCCCTAAATGGCATGGGTCCGGATTACTTACGGGAGCACCTGCTGCCGGCATCAACTTCCCTTCGTCCAGTGCGCTCCCACAGAGAGGGCCTCCTTAGGGTGCCGTCAGTCAAAGAGTGTCGACTGGCGACCCCCAGGGGGAGGGCATTCTCTGTGGGCGCGCCAGACCTTTGGAACCGTTTACCAGTTGAGCTCTGGATGGCTCCCGACCTTCGCTCCTTCCGCCGTGACCTAAAAACATACTTATTTGAACAAGCCGGCCTGGTCTGATGGGTTTGGGGTATTTTAATATTAATTATTTTAATATTAATTGTATTAATTTTTATTGTAATTGGGCTACATTATTTAATTCTTTCTTAACTTTTGTATGCTGTATTTTTATTGTATTTGGCCTGTACACCGCCCTGAGTCCTTCGGGAGAAGGGTGGTATAGAAATTAAATTATTATTATTATTATTATTATTATTATTATTATTATTATTATTATTATTATTATTATTATTATTATTATTATTATTATTATTATTATTATTATTACCTATCTCACCCTTCCCAGCCACAAAAGGATCCTGCTCTTCCTTAGGAGCCGTGGGCTCCTTTCTCCTCTGCTTCTTTTTTAAAAAAGAATTTATTGTTATTTTTTAATCTCTACATACATATGTTAGTTTTTCAAACAACATGCGAACTGGGTTCATAACACGCTAATACATAGTCAGATCCTACTCTTTGTTTCTCTCTTCTAACCATTTATAAAATAAATTCCAGCTTTGATAATATTCTGATTCTTCTTTGTCATTTAGTCTCATAGTCAATCTATCCATCTCTGCGCATTCCAATATCTTCTTTATTACCTCTTCTTCTGACGGCATTTGTTCATTTTTCCAGCATTGCGCATAGCTTATTCTCTCCTCTGCTTCTTTCTTACTGCTGGCTGCACTTCACTTGGCGTTGCAGCAGCTGCTGCCACTAACAGTTGAGGCAGTGGGGGCGGACGCGGCACATAAGGAGGGGGTCTAAAAATTACTTCCTCTTCCTTGACCAGCACCTCTTTCTTGGTATCGGACACCTCAGTTTCGGATATTTTCACATCCTTAAATCTCTTTGACACAACCCCTAGCTTCTTTCCCTTAGATCTGGCAATACAGAGGCGAACCATCTCAGCCTGACATTGCAATAAGTCATCTGCCTTCTCTGCTACTACGTTCCACCACTGGTCTATATACTGATATTGATTGGGGTACTTCTCCTCATTTGCTGCTATCAAGGCCCGTAGGTCGTCGATGAGCTGGCAGTGTGCTGGGAACACTGCTTCGACCCCCCATTCTAAGAACACTGCCACTGACCTACGGTGCCGGATGTTCCAATAAGTCACCGATAGGAACTGCAATGGCTTAACCTCCCACACAGCCTAACACGAACTACTTTAGGATCGACGTCCCGAGTCCAGGAGGGTGATCAGTCCCCCTCTTCTATCTTCAAGTGAGATAGGTACTTTACTGCTTTAACACATACTCGCCTGAGGCGTCTTCACACTCGTCCTTTCCCCTTCCTGGTCAGGATTCGCATTCAGACCTCCTTTCCTTCCCTCAAGGGATCTTGGACTAGCCGTCTGCACCGTCGGCCCCGTAGAGATGTCACTGCTGTCTCCCAGAGGTGCTTTCCCCCATGGCGCCTGGAGAATGTTGCAGGAGTGGCCTCTCATCGGGTCCGAGGGGTCGGGCTGCCCTCAGTGAAACATCGCCTCGCTATGAAGTCCCACCAGAGTCGCCATGAGTTCCACTGCTTAATTGTCTTTGCTGTTAGGAAGTTTCTCCTTAGTTCCAGATTGCTTCTCTCCTTGATTAGGTTCCATCCATTGTTTCTTGTTCTGCCTACAGGTGCTTTGCTAAATAAGTTGACCCCTTCCTCTTCATGGCAACCTCTCAAATACTGGGATATTGCTATCATGTCACCTCTAGTCCTTCTTTTCTCTAGACTAGACATTCCCAAATCCTGCAACTGTTCTTCATATGTTTTAGTCTCCAGGCCTTTAATCATCTTAGATGCTCTTCTTTGCACTTTTTCCAAAGTCTCAACATCTTTCCAATCCTCAGATAACTCCCCAGTTTTCCAAGATTTTTGAAAGATATGGTATAATGGTTCTGAGATAACATCTGCCAGCTCCTTCAGAACTCTGGATATAAAACATCAGGTCCTGGTGATTTATATTCATCAAGATCCGATAGGTTGTTCTCTTACCATTTTCTTGCTTATTTTAATTTTTATTTCTAGTCTGTCTTTTACAATTAGGTTTTTGGTATGTTGGGCTGTGAAGACTGATGTAAAGATTGAATTAAGCAGCTCTACTTTCTCTCTACTGCCTGTTACTTCCTTGTCATTTTCTCCCTTTAGTTTTTTTAGTTTTTTATTGATTTTTTAATATTACATTCACATATTTGAAAAGCAACATGGTGGCTGGGTAGTAGTAATTCAATTACATACAGATATCATTAGTACAGATTTCAAATTGCTACCATAAAAATTTCCTCTCTTTTCCCCTTCATATATACTGTCTATTTGTAAATTTAAAAACAAGTTTTATCCAATCAATCAC
This sequence comes from Vipera berus, assembly GCF_964194415.1. Classification (NCBI taxonomy): domain Eukaryota; kingdom Metazoa; phylum Chordata; class Lepidosauria; order Squamata; family Viperidae; genus Vipera; species Vipera berus. The sequence goes on along the minus strand of NC_138209.1, from coordinate 58,418,533 downwards.
ATGGAAAATAACTTTCTTACATATATCAATAGTTTTTAGTTTATATATACGTTGTTTTAGCATACAATCTTTTAGACAATCAATGACCTAATAGATTTTTCCAGTTTTAATTTCCACTAACATTTACATTTAACATTTGATATTTATCATTCCCAAGATTTTTAATATACTTCCAATTCCTCTATCACCATTCCTCACAAAATCTAATATTCAAAATACACATCTTGTCTATTTAGCTTCTCACCCTCAATGTCAACAAAGTATAAAATATGATATCCTTCCTTTTTGCTAGTTTTCGATTTTTTAAAGTAATAATCAAAATTTCTTTTTATTTCAGTATTTAATGCTTCTCTCTCTTCCTCTTTGTATCTGCTATCTCTTGCTTAAACTAATAATTTTTGTTTTTGACATTCCATATAGACTGTTCATTACTTTCATCAATACGTTTTAGCTTATCTACATCCTATTCACCTTCACCTTTATGCACAAATCAATATTCAAATTTAGCTATTAGTATTTATACTGCTAAGTTTTAATGACAAAAAACTTTTCTTTATCTCAGTTCATAACAATGTCTTGTGTTCAACATGCACATTTTATCTATTTAAGTATATTCTATTTTAGATTTTGATAAGATGGTCGAAACTCCATTCTTCTTCAGTCTTATTCTAACTTTTTTCCTTTGCCAAATCGTCTTCCATGTCCTTGTTTTTGGGACATCAAACCAATCTCCTTGTAATGTCATATATATTAATTGATGTTGGTGAAACCATCCAGTCACCATTTTTTGAGAGGACTTGTAGATCTGGTGGGTTGTCTCTTTATTCTTCCATATTGATGTGGTTGTTTTGAATTGTTTATCTTCTCATCCAAATGTTCTTTTTCTAGATCCTCCAATTCCTTCTGATATGTATAGGAAAACTTTTCCCTTTTCCAAGTTGTCAATGTCTTTTCTGGATTTTCAAATGTCAATATTTGTTGAATAGTTGATTCTTCTATCATGGTATTTAAATGTTTCATTTTTTATATTGTATTTTGTATAGATGATTCTTTAGTTGTGGTCAAAGTTTGGGCTTTCATATCTGGGCTGTCTTCTTGTTCCTTCCCATAGCCACTTAGTTTTTCATTGGCTGTGATAAGAGTTTGAATTATTTGATCTTCATCTATAAGGAAATTTTGTTCCTGGTCTTCTTCCATATTAGTATTTTAGACTAAAGGCTTTACACTCAGGAAATCCAAAAGCAAGTAAAAAATTTTTGTCTGGGTAAGGAACACAGAGCCTTTCACAGCTATTGTTTCAAAAATTTCAAGGTTATGTTTCTTATCTATTTCCCTAGGCTGTCAGCCAGGTCCCTGAAGAATAACAGATTAAAATACCAAATGTGACCACAAAGTGTCGCCTCTACCTTTTAATGTTTCCCGTTGAGTCCCAAAGTTATTTTTGTGCTGCCACCACGTGGCTGTTTTGGAGAAATTACAATGTGGGCAGTCAGACCCTCCTACCCTATGATGTATTTCCTCTTCCCTCCCCTTTCTGGGATGGACTTCCTCCTCCTTTGGCTCTGGAGAGAATCCCATCCTCCATTGTCCAGCTAACATGTGACAACAGCAGATGTGCAGACACTGGGAATATTACCATTTTCTGACTATAATGAATCCAAGCAATTGTGCATTAATTAATCTCTTGATAAGACCTCTATGGTCTAGATAAGCAGATTTCCTTAACAATAACAGCTCTCTTCAGACAGTTTGAACTCGTGGAAACACCTTTTATCATATAGAAATACCTTTATTGCATGTAGAGTCAAATACAGCAGGTGGGGTGCATTAAGATGACGATTGTACAGCATTTCCAAGATATTTCCAAGGTGTACACAAGGTCAGAAAATGGTAATATTCCCAGCATCTGCATATCTGCTGTTGTCACATGTTAGCTGAACAATGGAGGATGGGATTCTCTCCAGAGCCAAAGGAGGAGGAAGTCCATCCCAGAAAGGGGAGGGAAGAGGAAATGCATCATAGGGTAGGAGGGTCTGACTGCCCACATTGTAATTTCTCCAAAACAGCCACGTGGTGGCAGCACAATTTTAATCCTTTATTTTTAATCCTTTCAGTTTTCTTCTTTTAATAAGGAAAAACCCAGATTCTCAACAGATGTAGATATTCTTACTTTATTGTTCTGTACACCGCCCTGAGTCCTCCGGGAGAAGGGCGGTATATAAAACAAACAAACAAACAAACAAATAAATAAATAAATAAATAAATAAATAAATAAATAAATAAATAATGAAAAATAAAAAGTAAAAAGTCTTTCAGTCCACAAGCTTTGAGAAATAAAATTCCAATTGGGATTCAGTTACTTTTTCAACATTTTTAAACACCCCTGGCTGGTTTGTCACTGCTTTTTCTGAAGGGAGGGGTAAAATCCCCCTTCCTTCACCACAGAGAAAAAAATGCATAGCAACTTAAGGAGGTACAGAAAATAATTAGGGTGTAAAAGAGGTAGATCTCACCCAGTCTCTTCTGTGCTGCATTAAGAGTTGCCTGGTGGAAAATGTGACTTTGGCTGTTTGCAGCCTAGGGATGAGCCATAATGGCTGGTCCTTTTGTCTGCTGGTTTGGAGGGATTGCCAGGTCTAATGGGAGAGTTGTGGATCTCCCATGATCCATTGAACGCCCCTCCTTGCTGGTCGCCACTTCAGGGCAACTTTCGGCCCTTTTCAGAGCCCCCCAGTGATGCAAAACTGGACAGGGGAAAGAGAGCAAGTCTCCCAGCCATCCATGGCAGCTGCGCAGCAAACCGTGCCATTTTCTCTCTTTAGTGGACCTACTGTTTCCTTGACTTTTTCCTGTTACTTATATGTTGAAAGAATTTTTTTATTATGTTGCAAGTCTTTGTTCATTCTAAACCTTAGCTTTCCTGACTTCATCTTTGCAGATTCTGGCTATATGCTGGAATTCTGCCTTAGTTATGTATCCCTCTTTCCACTTTTTACTTGCCCTCTTTGTCTTTCAGTTTATCAGAGAGATCTTTGGGCAACCATGCTGGTTTCTTCTTGGATTTCTTGTTTTTTTAGTGGTATTGTGTTTGACTGGGCTTTTATGATTTTATTTTTCAGTGTTTCCCACGCTTCTTCAATTGTTTTCCTCTTTAGGATTTTCATCCATGAAATTTTTCTTAGGCTCTTTCTCAGTTTGTAAAAATAAGCTCTTTTAAAGTTTAAGACACTGGCTGTATTATGTTCTATTGCTTGTGTTGAATTGAATGCCAATATGACATGGCCACTCTCATCCAAAGTTCCAGCAGTTTCAACTCCCTCTATCACTTCTCTATTAATAAGAATTAAGTCCAGTATAACTTTTTCTCTATTTCTCTACCATTTGGTTGACAACGTTGTTAGCTTGGTTGGTTAGGAATTTGTTTCATCTCCCACTTGCTGCAGAGTTAGTCTCCCAGTTGATATCAGGGTAGTTAAAGTATCCACTCTAGATGAGTTCAAATCACCAGGACCAAATGGATTACACCCCAAAATTCTGAATAAATTGGCAGATGTGATCTCAGAACCACTGAACCATAATTTTCAAAGATCCTGGAGCAGCTGGGAATTACCAGATGGCTGAAAAAAGGCCTGATCTTCCCATCTTCAAAAAAGAGGGGAAAAGTGGATCCAGGAAACTATAGGCCTATCAGCCTGACATCAATATCTGGGAAAAATTTTGAAAAGATAGTCAAACAATGAATCTGCAAATTCTTACAGGCAAACAAAATTATAACCAAAAGCCAACATGAGTTTGTCAAAAGAGATCATGCCAGGCAAATCTTATTGCCTTCTTTAATAAAGTAATAAAATTAGTGGAGAAATACTGTGGATATAATGTATTTGGACTTCAGTAAGGCATTTGATAAAGTAGACAACAATCTACTATTTGATAAGATAGAAAACTGTGGGATAGACAACATCACCACCGTAACTCGCTAACCAATTATATTCAATGCATATTCCTTAATGGAACTGAATCTACATGGAAGGAAGTATGCAATGATGTACCCCAAGGTTGTCTCTTAGGCCCAGTAGTCTTCAATATCTTCATCAATGATATAGATAAGGGGATAGAAGGGGAATTCTTCTTTGCAGATGACACCAAGCTGGAGGAATAATCAACACTCCAGAAGATAGGCTCAAGGTACAGAAGGATATTGAAAGACTTGAACACTAAGCCCTATTTAACAAAACTAGCTCAATAGTAGAATAATACCCTCCTTTTGCGCATGTCCAAGATGGCTGTCTGCTGGTCTTGAGCTTTTAGCATGGAACAGTTTTTGGCTTTGCTGGGTGGCCATGGGGCTTTTTTGCTATCGTTTGGCCCCTGTTCGGTTGGTTGAATTTCCGGTGGAGCGTTAGCGCCCTCCCCCATCTGGATGCAGTTCGTAATGACGGAGGATGGAGGAGGAGAAGCCAACCATATAACACTTCAGTGAGAGGACACTGGCAGCTGGGCGGGGCTGACCTGACTGTTTGTTTGTTGTGCCGAGCCTTTGTTGTGCTGAGTGGAGCTGGACCCCAAGTGAACTTGAGTCAGAATTTGGGCTCAGCTCGTGCTTATTTGCTTTATTGTGAGACCTGGGTTATGGCAGGCGGGAAGGGGCCTTCGATATCATGTTTCCCCCCCTGCCACTCAGCGAGTTGGCTCTCTGAGTGCGGTGGACCTGGTGGTGCTGTGGTTGTGGCTGTGGGGTCTGCTGCTGCTGCTGTTCCTTCTCCTTGCCACCACGGAGGTCGCAGCTGTCCCTGTCATCATGCCTGAACCCATAGTTTTGGGTCCATCGGCATTGTCATCGGGCTGCCTCCTCCCCCCTCTTCTGGACTTGTCATCTCTACCTCATTATGGCTTTTGCTGTCGCCACCGTTGATTATTTCATTATCATCATGATTGTGGCTTTTGGGACCTGTCACCGACCGACTGAACTTTTCTGAACTTTTCAACTTTTCAGCGATTCCATCTACTGGCACCCTCCATTGCCTGATGTTACCGTTACCATCTCCCTTTATATGCCAGCGTATACCTTAGAAGAACTTTACTCGCTGTGAGATTCCCCCCTCTCGCAGGAGCATCCATCTGTTTTGCAGAAGATCTTTCTTGATGACGGGTTGTGGGACCCTGAGAGATGGCATGCTGCAAAGAGGAGTTTGAGGGGATTTTTATTGAGATTTTTAAACAAACTTTTAAGGGGATCCAGGAGGGGGAGGCCCAAGGGATCCGGAATGAACTTGGGGGAGTTTGACCTGGACAGCAGTCCAGACCATCGGATGGTCACGGGGGGGGTGTAGTAGGGATTTGGGGGTAGACTCAGTTCCGAGTGAGGAGGGTCTTCCTATTTTGACGGTGATTGGGAGGGGCAGAGAGTGTGGAAGCAGAGGGCTCTATCGTAATCGGGGAACGGACCACCGCTGTCTTCAAGCGGTTGCCTGTTCCCACCCTCATTGCTCTTCTCACTCCCCCGGGGGCATAGGATTGCAGGACCCTGGGCTTAGGCTGGTTTATTTTAACGCCAGGTCCATGGTGAACAAGGCTCCCCTCATACACAATCTCATTGAGGAGGAGAACGCAGACCTGGCCTGCATCACGGAGACCTGGTTGGGCCAAGAGGGGGGTGTCCCCCTCTCGGAATTATGCCTACCAGGCTTCCAGGTGCTTCACCAGCCATGGGCCCAGGGCAGGGGTGGGGGGGTGGCAGTTATTATTAGGGAGAGTCTTTGTCCACGAGTGGCCACTGTCCCTCAGATAGGAGGGTGTGAGTCTCTCCTTTTGAAGTGGGGTCCTGGAGTTTAGTTGGGCCTATTGATTATGTAACTGTCTCCCAGCTGCATGTCAGTGGCCCTGCCCAAACTTCTCGATGTCTTGTTCGGGTTGGCGATTGAGTTCCCCAGGCTCATAGTTCTGGGGGACTTCAATCTGCCTTCCATGGGTGAGGCATCTGAGTTGGCTCGGGAGTTCATGTCCTCCATGATGGCCATGGACCTGACTCAAATAATTCAGGACCCGACTCATAATGGAGGGCACACACCCGACCTGGTTTTTATCTCTGGGCAGTGGATTAATGGTCTGGGTAGGGGAGATTTAACCATCCAACCCCTGTCATGGTCCAATCATTTCCTTCTCCAGCTAGACTTTCAGTACGCCACCCCCCGTCACTGGGAGGCAGAACCGACTAGGTGGTTCCACCCCAGGTGCCTGATGGACCCTGAAAGGTTCCATATGGAGCTTGGGTCATTTCCTGCTTCCCTTGCCCACGACTCTGCCGAGGCCCTAGTGGCGGCCTGGGAGAGGGCGGCTGCTGGGGCCTTGGATTGAGTTGTGCCTTTGCGGCCTCTGACCCGTCGCAGATCCTGGGTGTCCCCCTGGTTTACCGAGGGACTCCGAGAGATGAAGCACCAGAAAAGATGCCTGGAGAGCTGTTGGAGGTCCAGCAGATCCGGATCTGATCGAACACAGCTAAGAACTTACCTTAAGTCTTACCTAGTGGCGATGGAAGCGGCAAAGCATGTTTACTTTTTCACTCTCATTGCGTCTGCAGATAACTGCCCAGCTGCCTTGTTTAGAGTGACCCGCTCACTGCTTAATCAGCGACCGAGAGATGACCCCTTGCAAGGTAGGGCTGAGGAATTTGTACAGAATTTGACTTTAAGAGGGAAGAGCCCCTCAAGTAACATAGTACTTTCTTTTTCTTCTTTTTTGATTTTATTTTTTGATATGAGTAATATAAAAGAGTTGGAATGGCTTATATAAAGGAAATGTTTTAGATATCTAAAGGTGATTGACTTTAAGAAAATTACAATGGATTAAAAAATGTTTTGAATAAGAATTAAAAGACTAGCAGACTAGATTTATTAAATGGAATATTTAAAGATTAAATATATTTTAATTATGGTAAAAAAAGAAATGAAAAAATAAATAAATATGTATTGCTGTTGTTGGTGTTAATTGCGAAGTCGTGTCCGACCCATTGTGACCCCATGGACAACTCCATCTTCTGGAGTCCATTTAAGCTCACGCCTACTGCTTCAGTGACTCCATCCAGCCACCTCATTCTCTGTTGTCCCCTTTTTCTCTTGCCCTCAATCTTTCCCAGCATTAGGCTCTTTTTTTTATTCTTATTCTTCTTTTTTCTTTTTTTAGTCTTATTTATTCCTTAAGAAAGGTAAAAATATTGGGTTGGCTTACATGAGAAAAAATAGACTTAAATATTTAAATGTAATTAACTTTGAGAAAATCTTAACCAGTAAGAATGTTTTCAACATTGTGGGAAAAACAAATGTAAACAAGAACTGTAAACAGGATTTATGATGAGACAACCAGAATGACTAGATAGAAAAGGAATATTATATTCATGTGATTATTATCAGTAGAAATATTAGAAAACTTTTATACTCAATCATTCATTAAAACAACAAGAATTGTATTAACTTAAGTTTGGTAAAAGAGAACATTATGGGAAAAAGAGGAAATCAAGTAAACGTATTATGTGGATTATAGATTATAGAAATCAAGTGTTAGGGAATGTTTCTTAAATGTAAACCCAGATAACACACTGTTTAATGAATATTACTGAATATTTTATGTTAAAAAATTAATAAAACATTTTTTTTAAAAAAGGACTAGGAGTGATATGATAGCATTGTTACAATATTTGAGGGGCTGCCAGAAAGAAGAAAGGGTCAATTTATTCTCCAAAGCACCTGAAAGCAGGACAAGAAGCAATGGATGGAAACTAATCAAGGAGAGAAGCAACTTAGAACTAAGGAAAAATTTCCTGAAAGTTAGAACAATTAATCCAACATTATTATTTTTTAATTTTTTAATGATTTTTATAAAATTATTAATCCAGGATCCAAAAAGATCTTGACAAACTTGAACAATGGGCCCTATCCAACAAAATGAGTTTTAATGTGGAAAAAAGCAAAGTTTTACATTTAGGCAGGAAAAATCAAAGGTATAAGTACAGATTAGGTGAGACCTAGCTCAAAAACAATAACTGTGAGAGGGACTTTGGATTCCTAGTGGATGATCACCATCAGCAGCCAAAAAAACCTAATACAATCCTGGGTTACATAAACAGAGGCATAGAATCAAGATCATGTGAAGTATACTATCTCAGGGCTTTTCAACTGGTGGTATGTGTACCACTGGTGGTACTTTGGCACTTGGCAGGTGGTACGTGACCTCCTAGACAAGTGTAGTGGGGCAGGGGAATGAGCTGAAGCAGCGACAGAACCGCACAAGCATGAGGGAGTCAGCTGGTGCTGCAAGCCTGTCAGGACTCGGCAGAAGCCCGAGGATCGGTGCGCACAACTACCGGCTGATCGGCACTTCTGCAGGCTGCAGGGGTGAGACAGAGGCCCCAGGATCAGCACACGCAGTTACATGCTGATCGTCGTACCTGGAAGAGAAAAGAAGGAGGAGGGTGGAGAGAGGAGAGGATATAAAAGGAGGAGGTTTTGGTGGGAATGGTAGAAAAAAAAAAGACAACAGGGAAAGAGAAGTGGATGGAGAAAGAGAGATGGAGGAGAGGCTTCTTTGAGACAAGCAGAGGGAGAGAAAGGGATAGAACAGCACAAAGATTAATGTTAGAGAAACAGGCACAGGTTTCCCAGTAAAAGTGTGGTAAGTGGGTGTACGGATAGTCCTCAACCTACGACCACACTTGAGCCCAAAATTTATGTTGCTAGGTGAGAAATTTGTTAAATGAGTTTTGTCCCATTTTACAAACTTTTCTTGCCACATTTGTTAATTACTGCAGTTGTTAAATTAGTAACATGGTTTTTAAGTGAATCTGGTTTCTCCATTGACTTTGCTTGTCAAAAAGTTGCAAAAGGGGATCAATGACCCTGAAGCATCATAAATATGATCAGTTGCCAAGCATCTGAATGTAAATCACATGACCTTGGGGATGCTGCAACAGTCATAAATGTGAAAAATGGTCATGTCACTTTTTTCAGTGCCATTGTAACTTTGATCAGTCACTAAGTGAACTGTTGTAAGTTGAGGACTATCTGTACTTTATCACTTTTTCCTTTTTGTTTTTGTTTTTGGTCATCAGGTTTTTGACACCTTGCTAGGCAACTGGTGGTACTTGAATACTGCAATATCCTAAAAGTGGTACAATCTGTACAAATGTTGAAAAGCCCTGTACTACCTCATACTTCATCTACACCAAAATAACAAGGCACAAAAACAAGCACAAACAGGCAGAAAAAAGGACAGCAAAATAGGCATAATTACCCAGAACAGAGAAGCTAGAAACAAGGCCAACAGCAAAGTACATCCACCCACCAAAAAGACGGACTATCGAACACCAAACTCATGGAACAGGTGACTGATACTATTGTGGTATGAAATACATGTTCCATGTATGCACTGATGCCCAAACAACACCCAAACTATACATTCATTAGATGCAAATTATGTGAACTACTACAGGAAAAGATTAGGAACTTAGAGGCAACTCTAGCCAAACCCCAACATAGAAAGAAAACTCCACCCAAACTGAACCAAATGATGAACAAATAACTCCCAGAGGACTTGATCCTACTGATAAACCCTTGGAGGAAGCAAATGGAGGTATGTCACACGCAGAAGGAAACACAATACCCAAAGAAAGAAACAGCATACAACAAACAAACAAACCCCTTCTACCCAATCCTACCCAACCAGAAGCAGCCTCATTAAATTGATTTCTCCCCTTAGATGGAAACACCCAGACCCACAACCTCCCCCTCAAAGAAAACATGCAGACACCTAGCAAAGAATAACTTCAAAATAGTCACTTTAAATATCCCTCCAAAGGTCATGTCAACAAACACACCAGAGATAAATAGAAAAGCACCCCAGACTGCAGCCCCCACCCAAAAAAGAAGTGTTCGTAATAGGAGACTCTATCCTCAAAGGAACAGAACCATCCATCTGCAGACCAGACATACAATCCAGGGAGGTATGCTGTCTCCCTGGAGCAAAAATCAACTATGTGGCTGAGAACCTAACCAAAATAATTACGCCCACAGATTACTACCCCTCCTCCACCACCACATTGGGACAAACAACACAACAAACAACCTGAATGCAATAGTGAGGGATTACAAACAACTAGGCAATAAAATTAACAAGTGAGGAGCACAAGTAGTGTTCTCATCAGTACTCCCAATGATAGGCCAACACCCATTGAGGGAAAAAAGAATTTTAGAAACAAACCATTGGCTAAAGGGTTGGTGTCACCAAGAAAACTTTGGTTTCCTGGATCATGGACTGCATTTCCTATGTGAAGGACTCTTGACAAGGGATGGGCTACACCTCACAAAAACAGAGAAAAATGTACTTGGAAAAAGACTGGCCCAACTCATCAGGAGGGCTTTAAACTAAAACTGAAGGGGGAGGATGACCAATCTCTAAAATCTCTAGAACCCAAAACCAATCACAAATCCCAAGAAAACAAATTAAAAATGAGGTAGGCAGTGATGGAAAAGAAAAAGGAAAATTCAAACAACAATCAGGAGATACAGGAAACATACCCATGGACAGGCTAAAAGTCTTAAATGCTTATATACCAATGCTCAAAGTTTGGGGAACAAACAGGGTGAACTAGAAGCAATAGTACATGAGGGAGGGAATGACATAGTTGGCATAACAGAAACCTGATGGGACAAAACACATGAATAGAATGGACTGATGGATGGATACAGTTTTATGAATGGTTTAAATGCAATCTATTCTGAGCAAAAAGCAAAAATTATAGTTAATAATGTGGTGTCAGAGGAAATTAGAATTGAAAAGGGTACCAGGCAAGGGTGCCCACTCTCCCCTCTGTTGTTTATTACGGTTCTGGAAGTCTTGCTGAATATAAGGAAAGAGGAAGGTGTGAAAGGGATTGTAGTGGGTTCGAAACAATATAAGCTAAAAGCCTTTGCTGATGATTTGGTGTTAACATTACAAGATCCAGAGACCAGTGCAATTAAAGCACTGGAAATAATACAAGAGTTCGGACATGTTGCAGGTTTTAAATTGAATAAGAGTAAAACCAAAGTTTTAGGGGAAAACCTGTCATTAGAGGAAAAAAATAAGTTGCAGGAAGCCACTGGTTTGATGTTTGTAAAAAAGGTGAAGTATCTGGGTGTAAATATGACGGCAGAAAATTTGAATTTGTATAAAGATAATTATGACAAAATGTGGAATGAAATTAAGAGAGATCTAGATATCTGGACAAATTTGAAATTGTCTTTGACGCACCGAATCTCAGTTGTTAAGATGAATGTATTGCCAAAAATGTTGTTTCTATCTGGCAGGGGAAAAAACCTAGAATTACGTTCAAGCTATTAACAGATTCAAAAGATAGAGGGGGCTTCTCCCTGCCAGATTTGAAACTTTATTTTGAAGCTGCTGCTTTTTGCTGGTAGAGAGATTGGTTTGTGTTAGAGAATACCGATGTATTAGATTTGGAAGGTTTTGACAATGTATTTGGATGGCATGCATATTTATGGTACGATAAGACAAAGGTCCACAAAGGCTTTAAAAATCATATAATTAGAAAGTCATTGATTAATGTGTGGATGAGAAATAAAGACCTGTTAGAAAGTAAAACTCAGGAAAAGGACTCAGGCAGTCACAAAAAGGGTCAGAACCTGGCCAGTGGGTGCTCTCAGTCAGTTGCAGGACTGCTTTGAAACCACTCACTGGAGTGTATTCGAAGAACAAGATCTAAATTCATATACAGATGCCGTACTCTCTTATATTAGAACATGCACTGATAGTGTAACAACGGATAAGTGCATTAGAGTTTACGGGAACTGTAAACCCTGGATGACTGCAGAGATACGAACACTCCTGAGAGCCCGGGATTCTGCCTTTAAGGGGCAGATACAGAGAGGCCAGGGCAAATCTCAGAAGAGGCATTAGGATGGCAAAACAACAATACAAACAAAAGGTGGAGAACCATTTAGCGAACAACGATCCGAGGCAGGTATGGCAGGGACTGCAGCACTTAACCAACTATAAGGGCAGCACGAGAAGCATGGCAAACACCAATGCCTCGTTGGCTGAGGAGCTGAATATCTTCTTCGCCCGCTACGAGGTTAAAAGACCAGACCCCGTAGCCTCTGCTGGCCGGCCTTCTGACTCTCAGCCACTCACCCTGTGTGAACACCAAGTGAAAGCTGTATTGAAGGCTGTGAATCCCAGCAAAGCCGCAGGCCCAGATGGGGTGCTGGGGATAGTGGTCAGGAATTGTGCCGATCAATTAGCAGGGGTCCTGACAAGGATTTGTAACATCTCCTTGCAAATGGTATGTGTACCATCATGCTTGAAAGCAGCTACCATTGTCCCAGTCCCCAAGAAAACTGCAGTTGAGTGCCTGAATGACTACAGACCTATTGCATTAACGTCTGTAGTCATGAAATGCTTCGAAAGATTGGTTCTCCAACATTTTAGGACATGCCTCCCACTGGACTTTGATAAACATCAATTTGCCTACAGGGGAAATAGGTCGACAGATGATGCCATAGCTACTGCTTTACACTCTGTAGCAAGTCATCTCGAGAAGCCTGGAAGTTACATCATGATGCTTTTTGTTGACTACAGCTCGGCTTTCAACACCATTTTGCTGAGCATTCTCATCGAGAAGCTGACTGACTTGAAATTCTCCCCCACCATCTGCGATTGGATTCAAGACTTTCTTAGGGATCGGTTACAAACAGTGAGGGTCGGCTCTGCTTTGTCCACCCCCCTGAAGCTTTGCACCGGCATGCCACAGGGCTGTGTGCTTAGCCCCTACCTTTACTCTTTATACACTTATGATTGTGTATCATCTGACCCATCCACTGCGATAATCAAGTTCGCAGATGATACGACTGTGGTGGGTCTTATTACAGGTGGGGATGAGACAGCATATAGGGTGGAGGTACAAAAACTATCCATATGGTGTAGTAACAACAACTTGCACCTAAACATCGGCAAGACGAAAGAGATGGTGTTAGACTTCCGGAGAAAAAAGGAGGAACCTGCCCCACTTCACATCGGAGAGAACTGTGTAGAGAGAGTTTCCTCCTTTAAATTTCTGGGAGTCTACCTCTGTGAAGATCTGACCTGGAAAGTTAACACAACTCAGGTGGCTAGAAAGGCCCAACAGAGGCTTCACTTTCTTAGGGTCTTGTGGAAGAACAGGGTAGAACAACAGCTAATGACCCTCTTTTACCGGTCTACTATAGAGAGCGTCCTCTCGTATGGTATTGTGGTTTGGTATGCTGGTCTGACAGCTGCGGATAGGAGAGTATTACAGAGGGTAGTGAGCACAGCACAAGACATTGTGGGCTGTTCCCTGACACCACTGGATGACATCGCCAGGGCTCGTTGCCTTGGAAGAGTGAGGAAGATTCTCAGGGATGACTCACACCCTGGACGGTATTTCTTTACTCTCCTACCATCTGGTAGGAGATATAGGAATGTAGCCAGCTGTACCAACAGGCTGAAAAATAGCTTTTATCCGTGGGCTGTTAGGCTTTTAAATGGGACATAATCTTATGCAGAATTGACTTGGGAGACCGGTGTGTGGTGTAGTTGGTTCACATAGTGTGGTGGGATGGAGGGTTTGTTGTCACTGTGTGTTGGGGGGAGAGAGCACGGGGGGAGGCTCAGCTAATCTCAATGTACACATGTTGTACTTTGACAATAAAGGTTTATTACTATTAAAAAAACACCCAGGTGGATTTCGCCGCTAGAGGCTAAGACCCAGAAAAGGTCAAATATGGAAACCAAGTGGCTGAAATATAAGGATATATTGGTACAAGAAGGAGACCAATTTAAGATAAAAACATATGAGAAGTTGAAAGATAATATTGATGATTGGTTTCAATATTACCAAATGAATGAAGTGTATAAAATGGATAAAAAAGAGGTTTTCAAATAGAGAAATCCAAATTGGAAACGTTACTGATAGATACAAAATTAAAGAATCTTTCCAAGATGTATAATTTATTGCTGGAGTGGCACACAAAAGATGAACAAGTGAAATCAGTGATGATTGATTGGGCTAATGATGTGGGGCATAACATTATGATGGAGGACTGGGAGAGGATGTGGAATAAGGGTATTAAGTTTACAGCATGTAATGTTTTGAAAGAAAATATGATGAAGATGATGTATAGGTGGTATTTAACACCGGTTAAACTTGCTAAAATTTATCATACATATGATAATAAATGCTGGAAATGTAAAGCTGTAGAAGGAACCTTTTACCACATGTGGTGGACTTGCCCCATAGTAAAAGACTTCTGGGAAAAGATTTATAATGAATTAAAGAAAGTTTTGAAAAATACATTTATTAAGAAACCAGAAGCCTTCTTATTGGATATAGTCAGAAAAGAAATTCCCAAAAAAGATGTTACTTTCTTTCTGTATGCCACAACAGCGGCGAGAATTTTGATAGCCAAGAATTGGAAGACACAAGAAATACCAACGGTGGAAGAATGGCAGATGAAAATGATGGATTATATGGAACTCGCTGAACTGACAGGGAAAATCCGTGACCAGGGAGAAGAGTCAGTGGAAGAAGATTGGAAAAAATTCAAGGATTATTTGAAGAAATATTGCTATACCAACTAGTTTGAAATGGACTTGGAGGTGTTTATAGGTTGTAGTTTTAGAATTTTATGTTTAGTATTAAGGATAATATGAAATAATGATTGTTAAATGATAAGAAATTAAATATAGGTAGATATTAAATATGATTTAAAATTATGAAATAGAAATTGCTAATGAGGATTAACGAAGAAACGCAGATAGGGGGGATTCGAGGAAGTCACATGAAAATGATCAGAAAGATTAGGAATAATGGAAGTTAAGTATTCTTTTTGTATTTTTGTTGTTGATTGTATTGTTTATGTCATGTCTTGTTTTTTATATGTATTTTTTTTGTTTAAATATATGTTTATATAAAAGCAATAAAAAATTAAAAAAAATAAAAATAAATGCTTATATACCAATGCTCAAAGTTTTGGGAACAAACAGGGTGAACTAGAAACAATAGTACATGAGGGAGGGAATGACATAGTTGGCATAACAGAAACCTGATGGGACAAAACACATGAATAGAATGGACTGATGGATGGATACAAATTGTTCAAAAGAAACAGGTCTACAAAAAGATGAGGGGGAGTTGCACTATATGTAAGAGAACAGTATATATCTGCAGAAATGAACATGATCAAAGATCAAATCTCTTGAGAATGTATCCTAACCAACCTAGCTGACAACTTTGTCACCCAAAAGGTGGAGGAGGGAACTAGACGTAAAGTTATACTTACAAATAGAGAAGAAGTGATAAAGGGAATCAAAATTGCCAGAAACTTGGGTGAAAGTGATCACATCATACTGCAATTTAATATAATGCAAACACTAGCAATAGTAAACAATCCAACCAATGTCTTAAACTTCAAAAGAGCCGACATTAACAAACTCAGAGAGAACATAGGAAAAATCCCATGGATGAAAATCCTAAAGGGGAAAACAACACAAGAAGTGTGGGAAACCCTGAAAAATGCGATCTCAAAAGCCCAGACCAGCAAAATTGCCAAACAATCTAATCTCATTCTTTTTTTTATTAAAAAGTTTTAAAGTACATTTTTGAACATAAACCCCATCCCCCCTACCCCTAACCCATACCCTAACCCACCCAACACCCCTACCTCCCCCCCCCCCGACTTCCCAAAGCAGAATACAGGGTATTATTTTCACAATCTTAATCTAAAATATACTAACTATAATTACACTTTAAATCCAGTCACGCTTTAACTCTCCTTAAACATCATAATATATCTCCATTACAAATATTCTTCACATATTCCAAATTCTACCATTTCTATCTGATTCAAAACTTTCAAAATCCATTCTTCTATAATAAACAAACCAACCTTGTTCCAATATCTTAAAGATCTTACATATTCCACTAAATTACTTTAACTTTTAAAATTGTAATCTTTTACAATTCAACCATACATAATAATACATTGCATCATCACAACCACATCTTCAACATTTAGAGTAACAATTTAAATACATACATACAAATTTTTAAGATCTACTGTAAATACCATCCCCAAATATCCACCATTATTAGATCTTGATTATTCTACAATCTTTAACAAGTTCCATTTCTAAATCTTATTTCTATCAAAGTCCTCCATTAATCTCTACTGTTATTATTATTATTATTCCTTAAATCTGAATGCAGCCCGTGTCATTCTTTGAATCTTAAGATCTTTAAATAAAACCAAGGATTGCACAGCTTCCGAAACTATTTCTTGTAACTGTCGCTTTCCTTCTTCCTTTCCTTTTTTGACTTCTGAGGATGACGGTAAGCCTGCTTTCAATACATTAGAATATAGTTTGTTTGTTTTTTAAGCTGGAGTCCAAGATGGCGCTGCCTTGGGAGGAGAGGCGATAGACAGCTGAGCCTCTTGTTGTTTTTCAGGCCTCCTGCGGCGATATTCTGCCGTTTCCAGCCCTGGAGAGGCTGGGAGAAGCGGAGGGGGCATCTTTGGAGGCGAGGTGTGATGCAATCACCTCGCTGGAAAAAGGAAAGCACCCCGAGGATCCGGAGGCTTGAAAGAGGGCCACAGTTTGGCAGCCCCGAAGCCAATGACTCGGCAGTTTGAGAAAAAGCAGGGAAGTGAGAAAGAGTGGAAGTGAGTTCAAAGACTTTCTGAGCGAGCGCGCCGGCGGGGTGCTAAGCAGAAGTGAAAGGAGCGGCAGCCAGTTATCGGAGGTGGTTTTGGCAACAAATATTTTTCTTTTCTTCTTTTCTTTTTTCTTTTTTTTCTCTTTTGTTACCCCTCTTGTCTTTTGCTGCCGTGAATGCTGATTAGAGGCTTAAATGGACTTGTCTACGAATATGACATGATTGGTGGAAGCTTTCTCTTCCCTGAAAAAGTTAGTGTATTGCTTTGCGGACTTATAGAAATTGACGGATATTGATGTGACTCCTTCTTTCTTTTTTTTTTCTACCTAAAGAGCGGAAGTGAAATTATTAGAAGGAAGTACGGGGTTTGTGATAAAGTTTCTGGGAAGGAGTCAACCTGTGGTGTACAGTAGTGTGG
The DNA here is from genome assembly GCF_964194415.1 of Vipera berus. Lineage (NCBI taxonomy): Eukaryota > Metazoa > Chordata > Lepidosauria > Squamata > Viperidae > Vipera > Vipera berus. The sequence continues at coordinate 58,401,395 of NC_138209.1, read as the reverse complement.
AGAAACCTCCTGGGACAAACTGAAATGTCTTTAACGACAACATCAACTAAAACCTTAAGGAAGGCCCCTACCTTGACAACAGCGGCCTCTCCAGTTACGATGCCACCAGGGGCTAGGAAGTCGATGGAGAACCTACCAGCGACAGAAAAATCTGCTACAATTCAAGGGATTTATACAATGTTACAAAATATGCAGGACATAATGGAGAGGAATTTTGACAGTTTGAAGGCTGAGTTGGGGGACATGAGAGAGGAGATGAAGGAAATTAAAGGAAAATTGGGTGCAGTCCAGGTGACTCTGGATACGCATGAAGAGCGAATTAAAACAGTAGAAAAGGACTCTGAGAATATGGAGAAGCGGATGGAGAAATGGGAGCACAGGTGCACGCAAGCATCCAAGAAGCTGGAAGATGATATGGTGTACCTGGAGATGGAGAAAGCGGCCTTTTTTTTGCGCTTCCAGCTGGAAGAAGTGGTAGGAGAAATGATTGCAGACCTGGTGGGGAAAGAGAAAAAAGAGGTTCGGTGCGATATTGATGAGGCTTTTCGAGTTTATACCAATTATGCCAGGCGATACAGCCTCCCTAGGGAAGTGCATGTTAGGTTTACCAAAAAGGCGCTTAGAGATGAAGTGCTCCATAGAGCTAGAGATCAACTAATTCAGTATAAAGGTCATCCGGTTACAATTCTTAAGCAACTGCCAAGAAGGGTCCGAGAGCAACGTCAACGCTATCAATTTGTTACTTCGCAACTGAGGAAAAAAGGTGTGACATATAAATGGCTGCTTCCAGAGGGGCTCCTGGTGATGTGGGAAGACCGAAAGATAAAGATTGAGAGTCTACGCGACACACAAGATTTCTATAAAACTTTTTGTGGGACTAGTGACCAGGAGAGTGATGGAGAAGTGGAGAGTAGAAGTCAGAGGGACGAGAGGAATCTGGGGGGAGCGGAGGGGGGAGGGGGGTGGAGAGGGAAAGGGAGAAGAATATAAGAGGGTAACTAGACAGACTACCAAATCTAAGGCCCCACGTAAGTAAGGATCTGTCAAGGGGTGAATTTTTTGACACTCAATGTTAATGGTCTCAATGCTCCTGTTAAGAGAAAAAATATCTTAACCAGATTAAGAAAATGTGGAGCTGATGTATTATGCCTTCAGGAAACTCATATTAAGAAAAGCCAAATTAATTTGTTGAGTTACTCTAAACTAGGGAAATTATTTGTAGCATCTGCTGAGGAGAAAAAGAAAGGTGTAGCAATGTATGTTAAGGAGTACTTGTGTCCTAAAGAATTATGGGTGGACCCGGAGGCGAGAAGCCTGATGCTGGAGATAGAAATGGTGGGAAGCAAAGTGTTACTGGTAGGCATATATGCACCTAATAATAATCAGGGAGACTTTTTCCAGAAAATATATCGGAAAATATTAGATCTGGAGTATGAGCAGATGTGTCTCTTGGGGGACTTTAATGCGGTGGTAGATAGGGCTAAGGATTACAAAACAGGGAGGGTTGATTTGAAGAAGAAAAAAGGGAAAGATAGGAGGGTCTTACCCAAAGTATTTAGGGATATGTGTGAAGAATTTGGCCTTAGGGATATATGGTGTGTGATTAACCCAGCCTCTCAACGTTATACCTACTACTCCCCCAGGCATAACTCATGGTCTAGGTTGGATATGGTATGGTTGTCGGATGGGCTGATACCTTATGCAAAAGATGCCATGATTTTGACAAATGAATGGGCGGACCACAACCCGGTGGCTATTACATTGATAAGGGGGAGTAGAGTGAGGAGTAGATGGATGATGAGCCTGGAGACCCTGAAGGATACGGTTTTTGTACAAAAAATTAAACAAGTGATGAATCTGTTTTTTTTTAGAAAATAGGACGGAAGGGATGCCCCTACGAATAGTTTGGGATACGGCTAAAGCTTATTTGAGAGGCTTGATAATAAAACAGATGGCAGTTAAACGTAGGAAGGAGGAGGAAAGTAGGAGGGAAATTGTTGAGCAGCTTACTAAGGCAGAGAAGGCTCTCCAGGTAAACCCACAGAAAGTGTACAGGAAGGAGCAGGTGGATTTTTGGAGGCATAAACTCAACCTTGTTGTCCAAGAGAAAATAGCACGTCAAATTAGGGTGGCGAGGCAGAACTATTTTGAATATGCCAATAAACCAGGGAGATGGATTAGCTATTGAATAAGGAAAGAGAAGGAAAGTAGAAGAATTTAGCAGTTAGAGGATAAGAGGGTGACACTGATAGGGGATAAACAAGGGATAGAAAAGATAGCGATTGAGTTTTTTACAGAATTATATCAGGAAGAAAAGGTTCCTGAGGAGAGGATTAAACAATACCTGACAGAGTCAGACCTTCCTAAGTTATTTCCCAATGAGAAAGAGGCCTTAGATCAGGAGATAACAATAGCAGAAATTGAAAAAGCGGTCAGACAACAAAAATGTCAAAAAACCCCAGGCACTGAGGGAATTCCTGCAGAATTGTATAAGGTATTAGTGGAAGTGTTGGGAAAACATATGAAAGATCTATTTAATGAAATTTTGGATGAGGCTATAGTCCCGCAAACTTGGTTGAAGGCAAATATTAGTTTGATTCCTAAGGATGACTTCCCTTCGAAACATATTAAAAATTATAGGCCAATATCCCTTCTTAATTCAGACTATAAAATATTTGCAACAATAATTGCAGATAGATTAAAAATTTACTTAAACCAATTCATACATACAGACCAGAATGGGTTCCTTCCCACTAGACAAATAAAAGATAATCTCAGAATTATATTAAATGTTCTGGAGTATTATGAAAGCCGACCAGATAAACAATTAGCTTTAATATTTATCGATGCTCTAAAAGCATTTGATAGGGTTAATTGGGATTTCCTGATGTGTCAGTTGGAACATATGGAGTTTGGGGCTAAATTCTGTAATATGATTAAAGCAATCTATACTAAGCAGGAAGCGAGATTGTTGATAAATGGGAATTTAACTGACAAATTTGATATCTGTAAGGGCACTAGGCAGGGTTGTCCACTCTCCCCACTTTTATTTATCTTAACCTTAGAACCCCTACTGAGAATAATAAGGAAAGATGAGGAGATTACTGGGCTTCAGATAAGAGACCAAATTTATAAACTGCAGGCGTTTGCAGATGATATGGTCTTCGTTTTGGAAAACCCTCTGGAATCTAGCACGGCATTACTAAAAAGGATTGAGGAATTTGGAAACGTGGCTGGTCTGAAAGTAAATAAAGATAAGACAAATATATTGACGAAAAATCTTTCAAACAGAAGTAAACAGATGTTAGAGGACACTACAGGGTTTAAAATTGTGAAGAAGGTGAAATATTTAGGAATCTGGTTGACCGGAAGATGTTCAAGTATTAGGGAGGATAATTATTCTAAATTACTGATACAAACAAAAATGGACCTGGGAAAATGGGGTAGGATACAGTTGTCATTATTAGGAAGGGTAGCCACGGTGAAATCTTATGTTTTGCCGAAATGGAATTTTCTTTTTCAGACAGCACCAGTTAAACTTTCACTGAAATTTTTAAAAGAGTTAGAGGGGGTAGTTTCTAGATTTGTTTGGCAGGGGAAATGGCCCAGGATTGGGGAAAAATGATGCAAGAACTGGGAACTTTACTATCAGGCTGCCCTCTTAGTTTGGGGCAAGGAATGGATAAGTCTAAGGAATAATCGATTGTTGAGTTTGGAAGGATTTGATTTGCTGCAGGGATGGCATGCAGCTCTTTGGCGGGAAGGTACTCCTCCAAGCAAACAGTTTACTCGCCACTACATAAGGGATATACTGATTCGGAATTGGGATAAGATAAGGGCTACGTACTATGTGCAAATTCCGTGTTGGTTATCAACTTTGGAAGCCTTGACCCATCCGACCCTACTCAAGAAGGGAAGAAGACCAACTTATAAAGAACTTTTAGAGAGCAGGGGAGAACTCAAAACACGACAAGATCTGGCTCAGCAAGGGTTTCAATTGGAGTGGTGGGCTTACCTGCAGATCCAGTCAAGGTATAAGAAGGATAAGGAAGGAAGGGGTATTTATCTGAATCTGCAGGAATTAGATAAGATTCTGCTGGGTCCGGAGAAAGGGATGATATCTAAGTGCTATAAATTGTTGCTAACTAGGGTAGTAGGGAAGGAGGTGGTAAAAGATGCGATGATTGCCTGGGGGAAGAATTTTGGTTATGCACTTCCACTTGAGAAATGGGAAGAAATTTGGTGGACTAATATGAGGCTGGTGGTTTCCACGTCATATAAGGAGAACATATACAAAATGCTTTATAGATGGCATCTCCCTCCGGCTAGACTTTCCAAAATGTTCCCCGGATTGTCGGCCGATTGTTGGAAGTGTGGTAAAGGGATTGGCACATACTATCACTTATGGTGGACATGTCCAGAAGTGGTTAGATATTGGATGATGATCCAAAAATGGATAGAGGAAATCACAGGGTGTTTAGTTGATCTTAAACCAGAGACGTATCTGCTTGGCTCCAGGCCTGGAAATATTAAGAAGGAAATATGGTATTTGGTTTTACATATCTTAACGGCGGCAAGGATGGGGTATGCTCAATTTTGGAAGGCAAATCATACCCCGCCGGATGAAGTTATAATTAGGAGAATACTTGATTGTGCAGAAGCAGACACATTGACCAAGAAGTTGAAGGGTAAAGAAGAGACACCAGCATTTCTATCATGGAATAAATGGTATATTTGGATGGATAAAAGATTAAAGAAATGAGGGTGGCTTGGAGGTTGGTCAAAAATGAAGTGATATAGTCTTTGTTAATGAATAAGCTTTGGAGTTGAATAGTTATAAGAGACTTAATGAGTGGAATATAATTGCTAGTTTAGAAGTAGATATTATGTGAAATTTTTGAAATGGTTTTCAATTTTTTGATTTCTTCGTTTTTTGTATATTGTAAATGTTTTTTTTTTTGTCTGTGTTGGTGTATGGTGTGTTTTTAACACGAAATGTAAATAAAGATTCATTTATTAAAAAAATACATTAGAATAAAAATCATGTGCCTTCCCTACTGTATTAAGACAATATCTTTCTCCAGAATAATTCACCACAATCCCCAATGGTATCTCCCACCTGAACCGAAGCTGTTGTTTCTTTAATTCATTGTCAGGGGGAAAAAAATCTTTCCTTTTTCTCAAAATTCTTGGAGGAGTCTCTTTCAGAATCAAAACCTCCTGATTAGCCACTTTAAGTGTTTTGTTATAAGAGATTTGAATAATCTCATTTCTAATCTTTCTCTTTGTAAAATACACAACCACATCCCTTGGCAATTTCCTTTGTTTAGCAATCCAAGAATTAATACGAAATACTTTATCTATCTTCCCCAAAAAATCCTCAAGTTGAAACCCCAAAATAGGCACCAGGGCATCCACCAACGTCTCTTCCAGATTCTCCTGTGGATTTTCTTTCAAACCTCTGATCCTCAAGGTGAATTCCATATCTCTATTATTACATCATCATCATTTCATCTTCAAGTTTTTCCATTTTATTCTCCACTTCACCCATTTTAGCCTCCAGCATCAGATTATTTTTTTCCACTTCTTCCACGCATTCATCCAGATTCTCAATACAGCCTGAAAACACTTGAAGTGCCATCAAAGTATCCTCCCTTATTTTCTTGCTCTCCTTTCCAATAAATTCTGCCACCTTCTCAAATATTTTTTCAGAGTGAATTTTTAAGGCATCGTTTAATTTAATTTTAATTTAATTTAATAACATTTATATACCGCCCTTCTCCCTGAGGACTCAGGGCGGTTCACAGGGCAGAATAAAATAGCAAATACAAACATTAAAAAAAGATTAAACAATTGCCCTAGTTAAAAACAATGGAAATACAGTGCTAAAAACCCCAAGAAAAATTAAAAGACCAAAGATAAAACAACCCCAACAATCCCCATCAGGCTAGGCCAGCTTGTACAAACAGAAATGTCTTAAGATCGTGACGAAAGGAGCGAAGATCGGGCGCCATCCGGAGCTCTACCGGTAGCTGATTCCACAGCTCCGGAGCGCCCACAGAGAAGGATCTCCCCCTGGGGGCCACCAAACGACATTCTCTGATCGGTGGCACCCTGAGGAGGCCCTCTCTGTGGGAACGCACAGGGCGCAGGGAGCTTGATGCCGGCAGCAGATGTTCCCTGAGGTACTCCAGCCCCATGCCATGGAGTGCTTTAAACACCGTTACCAGTACCTTGAATCTCACCCGGAAGACAACTGGCAACCAATGCAGCTCACGGAGTAGAGGTGTAACGTGGGAGTATCGGGAGACTCCCAACACCACTCTCGCGGCTGCATTCTGTACCAGTTGGAGCTTCCGGGTGGTCCTCAAGGGCAGCCCCATGTAGAGAGCGTTGCAGTAGTCCAGACGAGAGGACACGAGCGCATGAGTGACCGTGCATAGATCATCCCGGCTAAGATAGGGCCGCAACTGACGCACCAGGCGAACCTGTGCGAAGGCCCCCCTAGTCACAGCTCCTATATGGTCTTCCAAGGTGAGCCGTGAATCTAGGAGGACCCCCAGGTTGCGAGCCCTATCTACGGGGGGTAATAGTTCACCCCCCATAGAGCATATTGTAAATCTTTTAAAGTCAATACAGATGCAGCAGCTTCGGGAGGTAACTTCAAAGACTGCACTCCAGATTGCTGAACAAACAATGCCTCTGCACTTTTATTCCGCCGCTTCAACAGGATCGAAGGACCGGCGGTCGAATCCGACCATCCTCGCCACTGAAGCCCACCCGAAAGTCCCAATCTAATCTCATTCTTCAGTAAAGTGACTAAACTAGTAGAGCACCATTACACAGTGAACTTCAGTAAGGCATTTGACAAGGTAGAACACAACTTACTCCTTGGTAAACTAAGAAAAGGTGGGATAGACATCACTACCAGATGGATCTGTAACAGGCTAACAAACCGTACTTAACGAGTAGTCCTCAAAGGCACTACATCCACATGGAGAGAAGTAACCAGTGGGTACCACAAGGTTCCATCCTAGGCCCAGTAATCTTCAATATCTTCATAAATGACTTAGATGAGAGAATAGAAGGGGGGCACATCAAATTCTCAGATGACACCAAACTAGCAGGAGTAACCAACACTCCAGAAGACAAACACAGGATCCAAAAAGATCTTGACAAACTTGAACAATGGGCCCTATCCAACAAAATGAGTTCCAATGTGGAGAAAAGCAAAGTCTTACATTTAGGCTGGAAAAAACAAAGGCACAAATACAGATTGGGCGAGGCCTGGCTCAAAAACAGTAACTGTGAGAGGGACCATGGAGTCCTAGTGGATGCTCACTTGACTATGAGCCAACAGTGTGCAGCAGCAACCAAAAAAGAAAATCCTGGGTTGTATAAACAGGCATGGAATCAAGATCATGAGAAGTATTATTACCATTTAATAAAGCCCTGGTAAGACCACAGCTGTAATACTGCAGCCAATTTTCATCACCATACCACAAAAAAGATCTTGAGAGTTTAGAAAAAATTCAAAGAAGAGCAACTAAGATGATCAGGGGCCTGGAGACTTTTCTTTAGACAAGCCAAACTCAAGTCCTGCAGCTATTCTTCATATGTTAAAACATATGAAGAACAACTGCAGGACTTGGGTTTGGCTTGTATAAAGAAAAGAAGAAATAGGGGAGACATGATAGCAGTATTCCAATATCTGAGGGGCTGCCACAAGGCAGAGGGGGCCAGGTTGTTCACCAAAGCATTTGATGGAAGGACGAGAAACAAGAGTTTGAAACTGACCAAAAAGAGAAGCAACCTGGAATTAAGGAGAAATTTCCTGACAGTGAGGACAATCAACCAGTGGAACAGCTTACCCTCAGAAATCATGGGTGTTCCATCACTGGAGATTTTTAAGAAGAGACTGGACATCCACCTGTCTGAGACAATATAGGTTCTCCTGCTCAAGCAGGGTGCTGGACTAGAAGACCTCCAAGATCCCTTCCAGCTGTATTCTATTCAGCACAATACCATTGAGAAAGAAAAACAAGAAATCCAAGAAGAAATCAGCATGGCTACACAAAGATCTCTCTAACAAAATTGAAAGACAAAAAGGACAAATACAAAAATTGGAAAGAGGGGCACATAACTAAGGCTAATTGTCAGCAGACACCAGAACATGCAAAGGTGAAGTCAGGAAAGCAAAGTCTCAGAACGAACAAGGACTTGCAACAGTAATCAAGGACAATAAAAAAAGTTTCTTCCAACATATTAACAACAGGAAAACAGTCAAGGGAACTGTAGGCCCACTAAAGACAGAAGATGGCAAGGAAATTACTGGCAACAGGGAGAAAGCAGAGCTGCTTAACTCATACTTTGCATCATTCTTCACACAAAAAGAAACTACCAAAAAACCACTGTAAAAGATATACTAGAAACAAAAATTAACATAAGCAAGAAAATGGTAAAAGAACACCTATCCAACCTTGATGAATTTAAATCACCGGGACCCAACAGATTACGTCCCAGAGTTCTGAAAGAGCTGGCAGATATTATCTCAGAACCATTGCTCCACATCTTTCATAAATCCTGGAGCACTGGGGAAGTACCTGAGGATTGGGAAAAGGGCTGGTGTAGTCCCCATCTTCAAGAAGGGAAAAAAACGACCCAGGAAACTACAGACCAATCAGTTTAATATCAATACCTGCAAAGATCCTAGAAAAGATAGTTAAAAAACAGATCTGCGAACAAGTAGAAGGAAACAAAGTCATAACAAGTAGCCAGCACTGGTTTGTTAAAAACAGATCACGCCAAATCAATCTTATCTCATTTGAAAAAGTGACTAAACCAGTAGACCAGCAAAACGCAGTGGACATAGCATACTTAGATTTCAGTAAGGCATTTGACAAGGTAGACCACAACCTGCTCCTTGGTAAGCTAGGAAAACATGGAATAAACAATATCACCTGTAGCTGGCTGACAAACTGTACTCAACGAGTAGTCCTCAATGACACTACATCCACATGGAGAGAAGTAAGCAGTGGGGAACCACAAGGTTCCGTCTTAGGCCCAGTACTCTTCAATATCTTCATAAATGAAGGGGAACTCATCAAATTTGCAGATGACACCAAACTGACAGGAGTAGCCAACACCCCAGAAGAAACACTCAGGATCCAAAAAGATCTTGACAAACCTGAACAATGGGCTCTATCCAACAAAATGAGTTTCAATGTGGAGAAAAGCAAAGTCTTACATTTAGGCAGGAAAAATGAAAGGTACAAATACAGATTGGGCGAGACCTGGCTTAAAAACAGTAACTATGAGAGGGATCTTGGAGCCCTAGTGGACGTTCACTTGACTATGAGCCAGCAGTGTGCAGCAGCAACCAAAAAACTAATACAATCCTCGGTTTTATAAACAGAAGCATAGAATCAAGATCATTAGAACCGCTTTATAAAACCCTAGTAAGACCACACCTGGAATACTACAGTCAATTTTGATCACCATATCATAAAAAAGATGTTGAGAGTTTGGAAAAAATTCAGAGAAGAGCAACGAAGATGATCAAAGGCCTGGAGACTGAAACATATGAAGAACAGCTGCAGGACTTGGGTTTGGCTTGTCTAAAAAAAAGAAGAAATAGGGGAGACATGATAGCAGTATTCCAGTATCTGAGGGGCTGCCACAAGGCAGACAGGGCCAGGTTGTTTACCAAAACACCAGAGGGAAGGACAAGAAAGAATGATTGGAAACTGACCAAAGTGAGAAGCAACCTGGAATGAAGGAGAAACTTCCTGACAGTGAGGACAATCAACCAGTGGAACAGCTGATCCCCAGAAATCGTGGGCACTCCATCACTGGAGATTTTTAAGAAGAGACTAGACATTCACCTGTCTGAAATGGTATAGGTCCTCCTGCTTCAGCAAGGGGCTGGACTAGAAGACCTGCAAGGTCCCTTTCAGCTCTATTCTATTCTATTCTATTCTATTCTATTCTATTCTATTCTATTCTATTCTATTCTATTCTATTCTATTCTATTCTATTCTATTCTATTCTATTCTATTCTATTCTATTCTATTCTATTCTATTCTATTCTATTCTGACTTAGCCAGCAGTGCTGTGATCCAGAAGGAGTGAAGTTAACTCTCCCATCCAATCTGTTACTATGTTCTCTATTGGAATGATCCAATGGAAGTGGATTACTGTGCCGTGAATGCAATTAGTGAAAGTAATCTGTATCCCCTAGTCCTCATGAAGGACATGTTATCCCACCTATTGAAAGGAAGGATTTTTACCAAGTAGACCTAAGAGAAGCATACTACCGCATTAGGATCAAGGAAGGGGATGAATGGAAGACTGCATTCAATCATCCCATGGGTTGCTACCAGTTCAAAATTTTGCCGTTTGGACTGCAAGGAGCCCCCACAGTTTTTATGCAATTAATCAATGAAGCGCTAAGAGACCACCTATTTAAGGGGTTCCTGGTTTACTTAGATGACATCCTTATCTTCACCGAGAACAAAAAGGAGCATATTAACCTAGTCAGAGTGGTTTTAAAAATATTGCGGGCTGCCCACCTATATGCCAACTTATCAAAATGCGAATTCCATCAGGAAAGAATAGACTACCTGGGGTATCGCATATCCATGCAGGGGATCAAAATGGACCCTGAGAAAGTCAGGACAGTATTAGAATGGGCACCACCTCACACAAGGAAGCAATTACAAAGTTTCCTGGGTTTCACAAACTTCTACCGCCAATTCATCCCTTCGTTTGCCGAAATAGCTCTGCCCCTCACAAACTTGTTAAAAATGGGGGGGCAGTGAAACCCAGCCAGCCCCTGAAGTGCACAATGGAATGTCAAGCGGCATTCGAGAAGCTAAAGAGACTTTTTTCTGCTGAACCCGTACTGAAGCACCCGGTGCCGGATAGGCCTTTCGTAATACAGGCAGACGCAAGCAATGTGGTGGTGAGAGCAACATGCTCAATGGCTAAGAGGTTGCAAGGGAAGTCGCCCGGACTGTTACAACCAGTGGCAAACCCCTCAGCCCCCTGGAAAGAAATAGCCATGGATTTTATAGTTGAATTACCAGAAAGCAACGGGAACACTGTCATCTGGGGAGTTATGGATTTGTTTTCCAAACAAGTGCATTTTATCCCTTGCTGCAAAATTCCCACACAAAAACCTTAGCGAAACTATTTGTGCAGCACATTTACAGACTGCATGGGGCTATATCTGATAGGGGAGTGCAATTTACGTCAAAAGTTTGGAAGGAATTTTTATCCCTCTTAGGAACCACTCAGGGACTGTCATCTAGTCATCATCCTCAGGGGAACGGCCAATCAGAAGGCTCAAACTCAGTACTTGAGCAATACTTAAGATGCTTTATTAAGTTCCAGCAAACAAATTGGATGGACCTACTCCCCTTCGCAGAAATTGCTTACAATAATGCAGTCCACTCCAGCACAGGCTACACTCCTTTTCAAATAGCCACCAGTCAAAGTTTCAACCCTATGCCAGAACTAATCCCAAATGAACCGGAAATCCCATCCCTGAAGGAATGGATTGCATAATTGCAAAACACCTGGTCAATCGTTAGGAAACCTTTAGATGAAGCTAGGCAAGCATACAAAGCACAAGCAGACAAAAAGAGAGCCGAACCCAGACCATTCAGTGTAGGAGAAATGGTATATTTATCTACAAAATACCTAAAATCCCTACAGCCCTGTAAAAAACTTGGACCCAATCTGAAATTATATTATGAGGCGGCAGTATTATCGTCAATTAGTGATTGGTTTAATTTAAGACAAAGGAGATTGAAGGGTGATATTGAAGGGTGTGATTTGTTATATGGTTGGCATGCTTATTTATTGTATGACAAAAAAGTGGACAAAGTTTTTAAAACACATATATTAAGGTCTGCCATGTTGAGAGGTTGGAAAAAATATTGATACAAGTTGAATTATAAAATTCCTATTTGGGCAATACCTAAACATGCAATAGAAAATATAAATGTGGGATTTAAACATGATGTGATAACATATAAAGAAATTCTTAGATTGGAAAAGAATGAATGGCAATTGAAGTCTTTTAATATTCTAAAAGAAGAAAAAATAGTACAAACTTGGTTTCAGTATGGGCAGTTACAGGCCAGATGGAAAGAAGATCAGAAAATTGGCATTTCAATATCAGATGGGAATTTGGTAAAGCAAATTAGAGATCAAAGTAGAGCGCATATAAGAAGGATATATAATGCATTGATAGAAATTGACTCAGACGCGGAACTGGTTAAGGATTGTATGATAAAATGGGCCCAGAATTTTCAAGAACCAATAATAATGGATACTTGGGAGAAAATATGGGTTAGGAATGTTAAATTTACACAGGCACAAAACTTAAGGGAGAAGTTTTACAAAATGTTTTATAGATGGCATTTAGATCCCAAAAAATTAGCATGTATGTATCCAAATTGTCAACCAAAATGTTGGAGATGTGGTTGTGATGATGCAACGTATTATCATGTATGGTGGACTTGTAAAAAAGTTAAAGCTTTTTGGATCAAAATTTGGTGGAATATGCAGAAGATCTTTAAGAAAAAGATAAGATTTTCACCACAATTGTTTTTGTTGGGTATTATCACTGACTGTACTGCTATAGAAACTAAATTGATGCTGAATTTAATAACAGCTGCAAGACTTTTGGTAGCGCAATACTGGAAGAAGGAGGATCTGCCTACTATAGAAGAATGGACTTTGAAAGTTTCGAACCTGGCAGAAATGGCCAAAATCTCAGCATATGTGAAAGATCACTCGCAACAAAGATATATAGCAGAATGGAGAAGATGGATTGATTATATTCAGAACAAATATGGGACTATAAAGTATCATTTAACATATGAATAGATATTAGTTACTATAATTAGAGGATATATTATTTATCTTTTCTATGGTTAAGGAGAGTTAAAGTGCGATAGGATTTAAAGAGTAATTATAGTAATTAGATTATTTTAGAGTAAGATTGTATGATGTAATACCCTGTACTCAGCTCTGGGAAGTTGGGGGGGGGGGTTGGGAAGGGCAGGAAGGGGAGGGGGGTGGGGGAGATGGGGTATATGTTCTAAAAATGTATTTTAAAACTTTTCAATAAAAAATAAAAAAAACTTGGACCAAAATATATAGAACCTTTTCCAATTAAAAGAATCATAAACCCAGTAACAGTAGAATTAGAACTAGCCAAAAATCATAGGCAAATACACCCAATTTTTCACTGCAGCTTGCTGAAAAGGGAACAACAGTCACCCTTATGGCCAAAAACCTCACCACCACCAACAACAATCATGGTTGAAGGAGAACAAAACTTCAAAGTAAAACAAATCCTAGATTCTAGAAAGTATCATGGAGCGATTCAATACCTAGAAGCTTGGAAACACCTTCCCTCCGCAGAAAACGAGTGGGTCCATAAACGTCACATCAGAGCACTGAAGCTGCTAAAGAAGTTTCATACAGAATATCCCAACAAACCAGACTAACATATATATTTTTGTTTCTTCTACAGGTGGACTCTTCTATTTTTAAGGGGGGCAGGATGTAAGAATCCATTTATATTTCATTTCTAACTATCTCCTCTGTGCAAAAACCAAATCTCATCTTCCCCTGGATTCTGCCATTCCCAGGGGGGAGAGGGAACAAGCATGGGGCTTTATTGCTTTCACTTCCTTCATTAAATGTAACCTTTTGTTTATTCCACCTGTCTGTTATCCATTACAATGTAACCAATTGCTTTCTTACTAGGCATTCCCTTTGAACTTACTGGGTAACTAGAAAAGGGGTGGGGGCAAGAATTACGACCCTCCAGGATCTGGTTTGTTTCTTTGAAGGAAGTGTGAAGAGCTGTGGAAATGATCGTGCTGCCAACAGATTGTTATCTTGCGTGTAAGCGCATGCCCAAGATGGCGGACGTGCTGGGCTGAGCTCCGTGCTGAGCTCCCAGTTTCTGGCGTCCACGGTGGTCTTTCAGGGTCCAACGGGTCCGCAGAGATGTTTTTTCTCTGTGTGAAGGTTTTAAGGGACAAATGACCTGAGAATGACCTGAGAAGAGAGATTACCGGCATTTTTATTGGAGTTGCAGCCCTCCCTTTCTAAGAGCTTCTAAGAGCTTCGGCATTTTATTGGAGTTGCAGCCCTCCCTTTCTAAGAGCTTCTAAGAGCTTAGGCGTTTTCCAGCTGAGAGCTTCGGTGTTTTTTCAGAGGTCCTGGTGGAGTTAGGAGGAGCCGCGGCTTGGAGGGCTCTGAGTAATCGATCTTCGGAGCCGATAGAGCCGCGGCCTAGAGTGGCCTCCGGAACTGCTGTTTGCCTGAGGAATGCCATTTGTCTGCTGGTTGCTTGTGGAATGGAGGATGCCCGGCGTTGCTGTGGAGTGTCGGGCCGAGACTTGCTGTCGTCATGGGAGCGTTATGTCGGCTTATGGTCTCTCCGCGGCTTGTCTTGGTCACCTGAGACTGCTCTACGCCCGTTTTCGGTGGATGAGACCTATGGCTGGCGTTGGACTCTTGACTGCTGGCGCTGTGTGTTGCTGGCCGGATGACATGGGTTAGCTCGTGACTTTTACGTTCTGGCCATCTGGACTTCAGTTGCCTGGGTTGGGTCCATCCATCTGTTGCTCAGCCTCTCTTACTCTCCCTGCTATGATAAGAACTATGCTCTCCAATTTAATTATTCTCATCTCCAGGCTGTTATGCCTAGGAACTGCTGCTCTTCTTCTCTCTCCCCCTATGATCCCGTGGGACTTAGAAGGTCTGTGTCGAGCCGCTGTGAGAGGGTGGCTCAGACGTACTATCACCATACCAACCTATGCCATCTGCTTCCTCTCTAGAGGTGAGAGTTCTAGGGAGGTATGCCTTGTTTGGGTTGATATTCCGTCTGCTCCAAGATGGATTTGAGCCCTCCGTGAGAGGGAGGTGCCCAACCTACTTTGGAAGCTACCTGAAAGGTACCCAGCTCAGTGGCAGGGAGCTGGTGGACTGGACATTTTCGACCTTCCTTTGTACATCTTCCTGATTGATCTACCTATGGGACTGCCTGACGGGACCCACCCGGAAAATGGTCCGTTTGTTCTACTCTAGCACAGACTTGTTTGCGCTCAGGGGTGCCCCCCCTTCCTGGGCACGACCCGCCTTTGTTCCCATTGCTCCTCTTGATGACGGGCCCAATTATTGGGACCCAGAGAGATGGTTGGGCAGAGACAGGAGCCTCTATCATAAATTTAATAAGAGGCCTCTAGTGCACTTTTTAGCTAAAGATTTTGTGGGGTTAGTGAGAGGGGTGGGTTTACAGGTTGGGTTGGAAACTGGGGGGGTTCCATCAACCGCTACTCAGACCAGGCCTGAGATTGATCGCGCCATGACGGGGCTTGGGTTGAGTGCCTACGGGGCCCCGGGGCGGGGTGTGGGATTGCCTATTCCCACGGCGGTAGGGAATGGCCGCAGGTGTATGAACAGAGGGCCGTATCAATATCCGGGAGTGCGTCCCCGCTGTCTCCAAGCGGTGATGCGCTCCGACCCTCTGATTTCAGCCCGTGGTACTGGGAGCGAGGATGAGCAGCCACCTGAGCTCAGGCTCGTGTATTTCAATGCCAGGTCCGTAATGAATAAGGCTCCTCTCATTCGTGAGTTGGTTGAGGAGGAGCATGTGGACCTGGCTTGCATTACAGAGACCTGGTTGGGCCCAGAGGGCGGTGTCCCCATGGTTGATCTTTGCCCATCAGGTTTCCGGGTGCTGCACCAGCCTCAGGCTCAGGGTAGGGGCGGTGGAGTGGCAGTAGTGGCGAGGGAGACCTTATGCCCGCGGGAGGAAACCATGGTCCAGATAGTCGGGTGTGAGTCCCTCCTCCTGAGATGTGGCCCTAGAGCTCAGTTGGGCTTGCTGCTGGTGTACGTTTCGCCTAGTCGCGTAGCAGCAGCCCTGCCTGAGCTTCTCGATATCCTCTCAGGGTTGGTGGTTGAGTTCCCCAAACTTATAGTTTTGGGTGACTTCAACCTACCATCCCTGGGGGGATCATCTGAGTTAGCTCGGGAGTTCATGGCTTCCATGACGGCCATGGACCTGATGCAGGTTATTCTGGGCCCAACTCACGGGGGGGGGGTCACACGCTCGATCTGGTTTTTCTATCCGGACGGTGGTTAGATGATCTTGGGGGGGGGTTCCCCAATTAATACACCCCTGTCATGGACCGATCATCATCTCCTGCGGTTGGTCTTCCATTTTGCCACTCCCTGTCATGGGGTTGCTGAGCCAATAAGATGGTTCCGCCCTAGGAACCTTATGGACCCTGAGCGGTTCCAAATGGCACTTGGGCCCCCACCTGCCTCCTTTGCTCACAGCTCGGTCGATGCCCTAGTGGAAGCCTGGGAAAGGGCAGCCACAGAGGCACTCGACCAAGTTGTACCCATGCGGCCCTTGACCCGACGCAGATCCCAACGGGCCCCATGGTTCTCCATGGAGCTCTGGGAGATGAAGCGTCGGAGACGGGGCCTAGAGAGCTGTTGGAGATCCAGCCGATCCGAATCCGACCGGTTACGACTAAGGTCGTTTACGAGAACGTATCTCGCGACGTTGAGGGTGGCTAGGTCTAACCACTTTGCCACCCTCATCGCGTCCGCAGATAATCGCCCAGCCGCCCTGTTTAGGGTAACTCGCTCTCTCCTTAATCAGGAGGTGAGGGAGGAACCCTTGCAGGGTCGAGCCGAGGAGTTTAGTCGATTTCTGTCAGACAAAATCGCTCGGATCTGGACCGGTTTGGACTCCGACTGGGCAGAGTCTGACGATGAGGATACGGGCGGCCTTGTCGATTTAATCTGGGAAGAGTTTGATCCTGTGACTCCTGAAGAAGTGGACAAGATCATGGGGAAGCTGAGCTCCACCACGTGTTTGTTGGACCCGTGCCCCTCCTGGCTGACTTATGCGTCCTGGGATGGGACACGAGGCTGGCTCCAGGCAGTGATTACTGCCTCTTTGAGTCAGGGTAGTTTTCCCGCCGCCTTGAAGGAGGCGGTGGTGAGACCCCTCCTCAAGAAGCCTGCCTTGGACCCAGCAATTTTAAACAACTATCGTCCGGTCTCCAACCTTCGCTTTCTGGAGAAGGTTGTTGAGAGCGTGGTGGTGCAGCAGCTCCCTTTGTTCTTGGATGAAGCTGATTATCTAGACCCATACCAATCGGGTTTCAGGCCCGGGTACAGCACGGAGACGGCATTGGTCGCGCTGGTGAATGATCTCTGGCGGGCTCGGGACAGAGGTTGTTCCTCTGTCCTAGTCCTTTTAGACCTCTCAGCAGCCTTTGATATCATCGACCATGGTATCCTGCTACGACGTCTCAGGGGGTTAGGAGTGGGAGGCACAGTTCTCCAGTGGTTCTCCTCTTACCTTCTGGGACGTTCGCAGTCGGTGTTGGCAGGGGGGCAGAGATCGACCTTGAGACCTCTCATTTGTGGAGTTCCTCAGGGATCGGTTCTCTCGCCTCTCCTGTTCAACATCTATATGAAGCCGCTGGGTGAGATCATTCGTGGTTTCGGAGTTGGGTATCATCAATATGCTGATGATACCCAGCTTTTTATTCCGACCCCAAACCACCCCAGTGATGCCCTCGACGTGATGTCCTGCTGCCTGGAGGCGGTCCGGGTCTGGATGGGGAGGAACAGGCTTCGACTCAACCCTGACAAGACTGAGTGGCTGTTCGTGCCGGCATCCCGGGAAATTCCGATTATTCCATCTTTGGCCATGGGTGGTGAGCTATTACCCCCCATAGATAGGGCTCGCAACTTGGGGGTCCTTCTAGATTCACAGCTCTCTTTGGAAGAGCATATTGGAGCTGTGACTAGGGGGGCCTTTGCCCAGGTTCGCCTGGTGCGCCAGTTGCGGCCCTATCTAGACCGGGATGCCTTGCGTACAGTCACTCATGCGCTCGTGACTTCTCGTCTAGACTACTGTAATGCTCTCTACATGGGGCTGCCCTTGAGGTCCACCCAGAGACTTCAACTGGTGCAGAATGCAGCCGTGCGAGTTGTCTTGGGGGTTTCCCAATACTCCCATGTTACACCTTTGCTCCGCGAGCTGCATTGGCTACCGGTTGCTCTCCGGGTGAGGTTCAAGGTGTTAGTGATGACTTACAAAGCCCTTCATGGCATGGGTCCGGATTACCTACGGCAACACCTGCGGCCGGCGTCAACTTCCCTCCGTCCAGTGCGCTCCCACAGAGAGGGCCTCCTCAGGATGCCGCCGATCAAAGAATGCTGATTGGTGGCCCCCAGGGGGAGAGCGTACTCTGTGGGCGCGCCAGACCTTTGGAACCGCTTACCGGTCGAGCTCCGGATGGCCCCCAACCTTCGCTCCTTCCGGCGCGATCTCAAAACCTTCTTTTTCGAACAAGCTGGCCTGGTCTGACGGGATGGGGTTGGGTTTTTATAAATAGTTTTAATTTTAATATGTATTAATTATTACGGGCATAATGGTTTAATCACTTTTTAATTTTTGTATTCTGTTTTTTATTATGTATTGCCCTGTTCACCGCCCTGAGTCCTTCGGGAGAAGGGCGGTATACAAATTAAATTATTAAATTAATTAAATTTTTCCTCTCCCACGATGGGCTTACCATCTGGAGATTGGCTGATCTGGAACTGACCAAATGAATGTGGGATGAGTTTGTTTGGGGCACTTTAAAATTATCAAGATGTAAGGGAATGCATCAGATCTTGTCTGTTATGCCTGCTATCTCCTATTTCTTAGTAAAAGATCATCCTTGGAAAACCCTGTCTCCAAGAGTGCTGCTTTCTTAAGAAGTGGGAAGAGGTGGGTTCTGACAACTATTAAATTTAAAGCCACAAAATCTTGGGACAGTCATGAATTGTTTCCCTTGGCTCAGCTGCACTCACAAGTTCTGTTCTGATCCCCCCAGTTCACTTCTACCATAAATGGCTCCTTTGGTCAGAAACATAAGAGTTTCTCTTCTTTTATGTTTTCTTTTCACACACGCCAATTTAAACCAGTGGTCTCCAACCTTTCCGGCTTTGCGGACCAGCAGAGGAGGGATAGGTGATGACTCTGCACAAATGGTGGGTGAGCAAGCACATGGACACAACTCCATTTGCAGCAAGTGACAGGCACGCATGCACTCTGCTCATACAAATGGAGCTGCCCACTGCTTCCTGGTTCTGAACTGGGCTGCAGCCTGGGGTTTGGGGACCCCTGATTTAAATAATTAATATGCACAAATATTGTACTGCATTATTGCCTAGAAGATATTATCCTTTTAGATTTGCAATATAATTTAAGATATATCTACTCAGGACAAAAAGTCTCATGGACTTCAGTGAGATTTATTGTACTTCCTGATATGCTGCAATTTTCTTAGTTTGGAAGCCAAGAGGATTTTCTGCCCCTTTTGCTATTTGTGTGGACCTCTTCTGAAAGCTTTATAGCAAAGTTGACAGTTGCTTTAAATTAGAGTCTTTGGCTGCAGTCCAAGACAAAGAGTGGGAGTTCATTTAGCTAAAAAAGACAGTTGCACAACTTCAAAACTGAGCCTGGGGAAGGCCATTATTCGTAAGATACTTCTTGTTTTTGGAAAGACTTGCATCAGTTTGGCACATCTTTATTTGCTAAGGCTTTTAAAAGTATGTTGGAACTCCAAAGGAAACATATGGTTTTGCTGGAAAATGTGAGTTCAGTGGCTCCAAAGCAAGGTAAGAGGCTGGTGATTTTCTTGTGAAGCTCTTTGAAAAGCAGCTAACGGGAAATGCAAACCTTGAATAAAATGCAGGTTTGTGCAAAAAAGAGTTGCTTTAGCAACCCAGTGGATCTCACAGAGATCTACATACTAAATGTCCAAAACTTAATTCCAAGCAAAACTGAGTTTTGTTAATTATTTGGTTGTATAAATGAAGATTTGTTAAAGTCTGTTTCTTTCAAATGTATGTCATGTTCCAGTTCACTAAATCTAGAATGCTTGCTTGTATATTAGTAAATATTTTGCTAATTATGCAAATGATTGAGAAGAGAGAGGATAAATAATCCTATTAATTTTCTTTTAAATTTCCAGTTGTTTTCTAGCTAGGATACAAAACAATGAAATATTAGACAAAGACTAAATGAAATTTAAGGCAACTTAGCTTACTTCATTAGAAAGTAGATATGTGATCCTGACTGGTGCAACCTTTATAGATTTAAAAGAAAATCATTGTTTCTCTTTTCTGGAAATAAACTGGTGCTGTGTTATTAATTAAATCCAGCACTCCAAATTCACTTAAAAGGGTTGCAAAGCACAGATATTCTTTCTAGATTCTTCTCTGTCTAATTTGATGTTTTCTTTGGTGGTGTCTGTAGACATTTTCATTATTGAGCTGAATCTGATACTACTGAATTGTTTTAAAAATTAGTTAAATGACAGCTGAAAAGTTCAAAAACTCCTTTGTCATGCTGCCTCAGTACCAATTTAGGGAAGGGGCTAACACAACTGAGAGAGAGTTGGTAAATGTGCGTGAGATTGGAATTAGGAGTGATGGGAAATGAAAGAAGAGCTGGTAATAGGGTCTGATCAGTAACCCCAAATCCTATTTTCGGTGATTACTTTATTTAAAGCTAGAAAAACAAATCAGACATTAGAGGAAGAAAAATGCCTGGTCTGGGTGCAATGGTACTTACAATGTATACATTTCACATTTAAAGTTTAGCATTTCAACCCAATAATTAAAAAATGTTGAGGCTCCAGCAGTGCACAGTTGTAACTGTGGCTTTGAACAATGGCTTCAGAAACAGTCCTTGGTTTGCTCTCCAAGCCTTCCATCCAATTTTCCCATGGATGGGAATCCAATGAATTGGATTTTTGTCTAAGAATTGATTGTACTATCAATTAACCTGACTGCATTTTTCATCATGGACAGCAAGCATCTGGACAAATGCTAGAAGTTAAGCAAGAAACATTGAAAGCTGTTGTTCATGGCTGTCCCCTAGTACTCATCCAGATTTTTGCATCCCAACTTTGGAAGATCTGTAGATAAATCCCCAGTATATCCTGAAACAGAATATCACAATATTGGATTATTCTGGACAGGATTGTCAGGAGTCTCGTTAACAAGATGGTGTAACAGCCATGTTCTACAGCAGGGGTGTCAAACAGCCAACCCACGGGCCGGACACGTCACCAGGAAACCGCACCCACCCCATTTTATTTTATTTTATTTCCTGGAATCCAAGACTTGGAAAAGGTTTTTGAGCCCATCAACCCCAGGCCTCCTACTCAGTGCAGGAATGTGAATCAGAGCATCTGTTCAGCCTCTGCTTGAATGTATCCAAGAAAGGAGAACCCACTACTTTATTGAGGAAGGGGTTTCATAGTTGGGCTGTCCTCCTGTTAGAAAGTTTTCCCCCCCTAACAGTCACTTATAATCTCCTTTCTTGTATTTCAAATACATGATTTGTATCCTGCTCTCTGGAGTGACTTCATAACCCCTTCTTGTTGATTTGAGTTAGTGTTTCTCCACCAAAAGCTGAAGTTTGGCTTTTCTGTGAAAATGAGAATATCAATCCAAGCATTTGTTTTCCATTGTTGCAATAGGCTGACACTTGTCTGCCTAACTGTTCTATCAATTCAAAATAAAGTTTTGGGGCCACATGCCTGGTAAGCCAAAGTGGGTATTACTGTTCCCTTCGCAGAGTCCTAAGACAGCGATGGCGAACCTTTTAGAGACCAAGTGCCCAAACTGCAACACAAAACCCACTTATGTACTGTTGGGTGCTGGGTGGGCATGGCCCATTGGATGGGTGGGGCCCATTGGGCAGGCGTGGCTGTGGTGGTAACGGCAGACTGGGTGGGACTAAAAAGTTCAATCAATAAATTCCAACTTTGTGAGATCTTTTTTTTCCCATGAGAAGTTGAAATTGATTGATTGAATCTTTTTTTTTGCACACAGTGGTAGAAGGCTAAAGTGAAAAGGTTTTATAAAACCCAGCTAAAGGCCTAGGACTGGGGCGATGGTGCACATGCCCACAGAGAGGGCTCTGCATGCCACCTGTGGCACGTGTGCCATAGGTTCGCCACCACGGTCCTAAGACATCTATTTACTAGAACAAATTGGAGCTGTCAAACCTAGTAGTTGGGATGAGAGAGGCAATATAAACAAACAGCAGAATAAGAGAAAATGTTGTGCTCAACTCTCACAACCTCAAATGTCAATGCTGAGAAATATTTTATTTATTAACATGTTTCTGGCCACAGAAGAAGCAGCAGTAAATCAATTGTGGAGAGTGGGAGAGGAAATCATCACTGAAAATGAAAGGGCCAACCAAGGGTAAATCAATCAAGTAGTCAAAACACTTTTTTATGGCATGTTCATTTCTAAACTTCACCCAGTACCATTCCAGAAGAAAAGGAATGTTTGTGTGTGGACAGGAGTGCATTTGGAATATTTCAGGTGTTTCATTTCTTTGGTTAGAGACCCACACACACACTGCACTAAAAGCAGATGAAAATCTTGGATGAACCTATATCTAGTCCACAATTCTGTGGTGAGATTTTAGAGGATGCCCATGGCAGATACAGAGGATCTCACAGGCACTTCTGCCCTACCTCTTGGCTGTAAAATTATAGAACAACAAATTATTAATTTACTATTGCTCATCAGAACTTCAAATCAGGAACAGATGGACTTTTTCTGGATTGCCAAATGGCAAGGGCTGCTATTTGACTCTTCCACACAACCAGCCATTCCATTGCCAAATTCTTCTGAATCCAGTTTGAAATGGCTCTGAGAGTAGGAAGAGGAAAAATATTTTGTAGGATGTCCTGGGGCAGATTTCCCAGGTGGGATGAACCATTTAAAAGCATGATTATCCCAGTCAATCTGAGGCAGGGTTCTTAGATCTTTAGAGTTCTGAAAAACCATTTCTATTGTCTGAAACCTGGCAGAAACATGGGGAGAGGGAGAGGAGAAGAAGGAAATGACCTCTGGCTGTAGGATCTCACTGTCACAGAAGGGATGAACTTCTTGGGGTATTTTAGAGATGTTTTATTATTATTATTCCTCAACTTCCTCTGGCCCAGCTTGGGTTGTCATTGATTTAATCATAAATGATCTTCCATGTGGAAAGACTGTCCTCCAGTTCTTTTGTTGTCTTGAGTTTATTTCTCAGTTGAAATGTTTTATTTCAGAATAGAACTGGAAGGGACCTTGGAGGTCTTCTAGTTCAACCCCCTGCACCAGCAGGAGACCCTATTCCATTTCAGACAAATGGCTTTCCATCTCTTCTTTAAAATCTTCAGTGATGAAGCACCCACAACCTCTAAAAGCAAGCTGTTAATTTTCTCACTTATTAGGAAGTTCATCCTTTTTTCCAGGTTGCTTTTCTCCTTGATTAGTTTCCATCCATTATTTCTTGTCCTGCCCTCTCTGGTGCTTTGGAAAATAAGTTGACCCTCTCTTCTTTGTGACAGCCCCTCAAATATTGGATTGCTGCTATCATATTACCCCTTTCTTTCTACTAGACTAGCCATAACCCAACCCTGCAACCATTCTAAAAGAATGTTTTAGTCTCCAGACTTTTAATAATTCATTGCTCTTCTTTGCACTTTTTCCAAAGTTTCAACATCTTTTTTGTAATGTGGTGACCAAAACCGGATACAGTGTTCCAGGTGTGGTCTTACTAAGATTTTATAAAGCAGTACTAATATTTCCTGTGATTTTTATTCTATGCCTCTTTATACACCAAGGATTGTATTAGCTTTTTTGGCTGATGCTACACACTGCTGGCTCATATTTAAGTGATCATCCATTAGGACTCCAAGGTTCCTCTCACAGTTACTGTTTTTGAGCCAGGTTTTGCCTAATCTGTACTTGTACCTTTGGTTTTGCCTGACTAAGTGTAAAATCTTGCTTTTCTGTACATTAAATTTTATGTTGTTGGATAGGGCTCATTATTCAAGTGGTGTGATACTTTTGGATCCTGAGTGTAAGGATCTGCCTCTGTGTCACAACCCATTTTTCTCTGGGGTGGCGGGGAAATCCATCTCATCTCTTTCCTAATTCTTTCTTTCTGAGGGTTCTGCCATACTCAGGGGGAAGGGGAGGCTCCGTGGTATGTTATTTTGCTTTGCTACAAGGTATCCTTTCTGCTGTTCCTGCATGCTGACTCTTTGAACTGTCTCTCCCTTGATGTTACCTTGGGTTAGAAAGGATGTGCCTCCGGACATCTGGCTTAACTCTCGCTGTGGAAGGGAAGGTTCAAAGACCCAACAACATCTTCACAAGCATGGGAAAGGACCCCGATATCAGCTCCTTTCCCACAGCGAACTTAACATCTGGGGATTGGCCCATTCAAACTGATCGGATGAACTATTGGGGTTGGGTTTTGCTTGGGACTTTTTTAACCTATTGATCTGAGTGGGAAACCCTCAGATCCTGCCTATCATGCCTGCTATCAGCTTCTCCTAATAAAAGTTCCTTTTGGAAAGAAACTGTTCCAAGAGTCCTGCTTTCTTGGGATGAGGTTTTGAAGTGGGCCCTGACACTCCGTTTCTCTACCAAGAAAGCAGAACTCTTGAAACAGGCATCATTTCGAAAGGAACTTTTATTAGCAGGTACAGAAAGCAGGAAAGCTAAGCAGGATCTGAGGATTTCCTGCCCAAATCAATAGGTTAAACCTGCAAAATAGTCCATCCAGTCAGGTCAAACAGGCCAATCCACAGGTGACATCAAGCCATGGAAAAGCAACCAATAAGGTGCCTCTGTCAAGGTTGTTAGGTCTTCTCTAGTCACTCCCTGCATGCTGAGATAAGGCAGTTGGCCCGAAGGCATTCCTTTCACACCTCATCAAGGATACGTGCACTACAAGCCCCCAGCTACCCCTCTCTCCCCATGGGAGAATGGCAGAACCCAAATAACCTAACCCCAGAGAATATGCATGATTAATAATTGAGGGTTCTGACATGCCGCTCCCCCTAGAAAAATAAGATGTTCACCTGGAGATAGAGAAAATAAAACAAAGAGGGAGAGAGTTGAAACAACAATGTTAGTCAGCTGTTGGTAGGCCTGTGCCAAATCTAATTTGGCAAACACGTGGCCTCCTTGCAATGAAGCCAAAATATGGCTGACAACTGGCACCGGGTACACATGCTGTTGAAGTACCCAGTTAATAATACACTTATAGTCAGCACGTATGCATACTTCTCTGTTGGCCTTAAGTGGCATTACTATGGGGGTCTCCCACACTCTACTGTCTATGGGCTGTAATACCCCCTGACTGACCAGGTTGTCCAGCTCTGCGTTGATTTTGGGTTTTAAAGCAAAAGGCACTTGACAAGTTTTGATCCATATTGGTGTTACCAGGGGATCAAGCTTGAAGGCTATCGGAGGACCCTTGTACTCCCCAAGGCTTGAACTGAAAACATCCACAAATTCTTGGCAGACTGAAGACAAGTCTGCCACTTGTGTTCAGGAAAGCCGGTTACTTGAATGCCCAATGCATCAAACCAATTGAGCCCTATGAGGCTCGTGTGTTGGCCTTCCACCACTACAACATCTAGTGGACCTGCAAACCCCTTGAAATTCACTAGGAGTGTGGCTTCATCTTTGACCACCACTCAGGAGTTTTGGAAGTTTGACCCATCTGTTGACCCATCTGTTGCATATGTGCCTGAATGTTCCTATGGAGATGACAGACATGGCTGAGCCTGTGTCCAGTTCCATTTTGCATGGAACTCCCTGAAGCTTGACCTGAAGTCGAAGCTTCTGCTTAAGGGGGTGATGGGCACCAGTGCAGAACACGCTCCTCTGGCTGGAGCAGAACCCTACTCGGTGTTGCCCCAGGGCCCTAGTACCTCTCCTGACTAAGTCTTCCTGCAGACAGTCCCTCTGGCGACCTTGGCAGAAGGCAGCAATGTGGCCTGGTTTGCCACACGCCCGGCACATTGCTGTTTGGAATTGGCATCCCACGCGTTGATGGCAGCCTCCACAGCCCATGCATCTAAGGAATGGAACTGCCTTCTCAGCTGGCCACAGTCACTTCTCCTGGTGCTTTTGTAGCTTGTTGACTTCATAGTCTGAATCGGTGTCTTCCAACCATTCAGTGTCCTCATGGTGGATGGCCTCGGTGCTTGAAGTGCTTTTGGAGGGCCGCAGTGCTTTAACAGCCCCTCTGGCAGCTTCATCCACCATGACCTCCTTCAAGGCCTCCTGTAGTGAGAGAGTCTCCTTGGTGAACAGTTTTTGTTGGAGCTCTCGGTTCCAGAGTCCACAGACTAAACGGCCTCTTAGTCTCTCCTCCAAATCTGCAAAATTGCAGTCGGGACGCTTGAAGAAGAGCAGCGATGAATTTTGTAGCAGACTCACCAGGCTGTTGCTCCCACTGCTCAAAAGTGTGCCTCCACACTATGACAGATAATTTGGGCTCAAAGTGGTCTCAGAGCTTTTTCTTCAAGTCCGCGTAGGTGACAGACTCGAGTGGCATCGGTGCAACCAGGTTCTCGGCAATGTCAAAGGTGGCGGGGCTGCACACACAGAGAAGGGTCATGGCCTTCAACCCATCTTTGCCGACCTGGTTGGCGTGGAGGTAATTGTCAACGTGGGAAATGTAGGACGCCCATCTCTCCAGGTGTGTGATATCAAATTCTTCGAGTTTGCCTACTTTTGCCATGGTGAGTTGCTTGTGTTTCTTGTTGCTCGCGTTGCCTTGTGCTGCTGGCTTCTGCGTAGGCCCTAGGATGGATCCTTAGGGCGCGGTGGTCTCCAGCATGGATAGAAAATTATCCTTTCAATTGGGATAATTAATAATTAATAACACCAGCTGCCTGCAATTAGTGCAGGTTCGAGTCTCACCAGGCTCAAGGTTGACTCAGCCTTCCATCCTTCCGAGGTAGGTAAAATGAGGACCCAGATTGTTGGGGGCAATTAAGCTGACTTTGTAATAATGCCGCTTGGGGGGGCGAAAGCCCTAATAAGCAGGCATATACATAGAATGAAGGCTATTGCTAAGCTTGTAAGCCGCCCTGAGTCTTCGGAGAAGGGCGGGATATAAATGGAATTAAAATAAATAAAATAAAAAATAAAAATAAATTAATAATTAGAACGGTCTTACTGAAAGCACCCTAACACTGATAAGCAGATGGGAATCCATTTTTAGGCTAGCAGAAAGGTTGGGCCAAGTCCCAAGGAGTGGAAAATTAGGTTAGCTTGGTTCAGTTAACCATAGATCATGTACTATGTTGTGAATAAATTTTGGACAGGTGAATAAATTGTGCCCTCAAAAGGTTTTATTTGATATATGTTTATGCTATTAATCATGTTAACAATCTTAATTACATATGTTATTAGTTTTAAATCCCTTTTAATTTTTATTTTACATTATTTGAAAGAGCCTTGGTGGAGCAGTGGGCTAATGCCTCCTTAAGTAACACCAGCTGCCTGCAATTAGTGCAGGTTCGCATCCCACCAGGCTCAAGGTTGACTCAGCCTTCCATCCTTCCAAGTTAGGTAAAATGAGGACCCAGATTGTTGGGGGCAATAAGCTGACTTTGTAATAATGCCGCTTGGGGTGTGTGAAAGCCCTAATAAGCAGGCATATACATAGAATGAAGGCTACTGCTAAGTTTGTAAAGCCGCCCTGAGTCTTCGGAGAAGGGCGGGATATAAATGGAATTAAAATTAAAAAAAATTGTATGTTATGTTATGTAGATGCAGCATAATTCCCTGGAATGTGCAATATACTTCTATCTCACTTTAACTAGTTTCTTCCTAGCAGGGAAATGGAGCTTGTTTTAATCTTTAATATAGTTTGTGTATCTTATACAGAAAGGAATAAAAATTACTGGCCTGTAGCTTTTTTCTTTTGTCTTTTCAATGAAACCTGGGGGGGAGGGAGAAAGTTTGTCTCTTCTGTGGTGGTAGATCAGCTTGTACATTTTTTTTGTAATTATTTATGCAGCTGCTGCATCCTCATTATCAGTATGAGAATATTTTGTCCCACCTAGAATGGGATCCAATATTCTAGCCGAAAATCAATCAACACAGAATAAAGTGGAAATCTCTCAATACTGATATGATATTTCTATTGATGCAGCTCAGAACTGCATTTGTTTTTTCTACAGCAACATCACATGTTGGTTCATTAAGATCTCTGATACTTTTTCATGTACTACTGCCCTGCATCATCCCCACGTCTATATTATACTTTTGATTTTTGCCACCAAAATGTAGGATTTTGTAAAAGAAAACTCCAAGAACAATCAGGAGATGCAGGAAACATACCCACAGTCAGGCATAGAGGTCTTAAATGCTTATATACAAATGCATAAGTGTAAAGAGCTGTCCTTCTTCTCTCTAAAGAGGACCGGAGCGGCCACTTTAGGCTTGGCTGGCTCAATGAACCCCCTTGCTAGGTTTTTCTTTATGAATCTTTCCATTTCCTCTTTCTCCTTTGGGCTCATGGAGTATAATCTGGGATTCGGGAGTTTTGCCCTGAGCTTGAATTCTATGGCACAGTCTGTGGGTTGGAGGGGGGAGCTCATGGCAGATGAATTCGGCAAGATCTCTGTAGTCCTCTGGTATTTCAGGTAGCCCCTTTTCTTCTCCCATGGATGCTTTTTCTGTTCCTAATTTTGGTAGATCCCGTTGGGGTTTTAAGTCCGTAGGGTCTCCCTTCAGGAAATTGATTTCTGCCGTCCTACAATTTACCCAGGGGTTCCATTTCTTTAACCATTCCATCCCTAGGATCATTGGGCGCTCCATGCCTGGGGTCACTACAAATATTATGTCTTCCTCATGGTTTCCCAGGGATAGGTGGACTGGTAAAGTGGCTAGGGTATCTGCCCCCCGCTGCTATGGACCCATCTAACTGGCCAAATGAGATTGGTTGTTCTAGCCTCCTCAATGGAATGTCCAGATTCCCCACTAGCGTCGGGCTAATGAGGCAGTGGGTGCAATCAGAGTCTGTTAAGGCTTTCACCTTGACAGCTTCGGGCATGGAGGGAATTATTAATATAGTCACTGTCTTGAGGATGGGTGCGATGGGTCCACTTACCAGGAGTTCGCCCTCTGAGCTGTCATCTGAGGCATCCACCAGCCCTGCGGTGTAGGCTGGAGTTCCTTCCCCTTGTTGGGCAGAGCTTGGGGATTCCATAGCCTCTATCACTCTCATGGCAGATTCTTTTGGCTTAGCTGGGGACTTCCTGGATTTGCTGGCCAGTGATCTGTCTGGGTTGTGCTGGGGGGCTTTCGAGTGGCATTCTATGGTCTGATGCCCCTCTCTCCAACATTTGAAACAGCCCATTGCCTTCTTGGCCATAGCTGGTGGCTTCGTTAGCTCATACGTCAGCTCAGGCAGTGAGCGTCTCCATTGTTTTCCTCAGCAGTGCCTCTTCAGTAGGTCAATCTCTGCTTCCTCTGCCAGGACGTACCATTCGTCGAGTTGGTGTGGGTCTCCCTGGGGCAGGCAAGCATCATATAGGTTGTAATTTAGGCCATCTTTGAAATGGCTAAGGAGGATGTCTTCTGGCCAGTTCAGCTTGCTGGCAATGGCCCGGAATTCTTGTGTATATTTGGCTACCAGGCCTCATTGTTTTGATTCTTTCACAGGCTTTGTGATCAGCCAGGGGGGTCCTCAAATCACCTTTTCAGAGAGGACATGAAACGGTTGAGGTCGTTGAGCTCTGTGGCATTGGAGTCATGAAAATTCACCACCCAATCTGCAGCCAGTCCATCCAGAGCAGATTGCATGATCTGGATACGGGCTTTGTCGCTAGGGATGTGTTGGTCGTATTCTTCCATGTAGTTGAGGAATTGGGTTAGGAAAAACCCCAAGCGTGTCGGCTCCCCCTTGAATTTTACATCCAGTGGTGGGAGTCTTTGAATGGATCGGTGCCTTCATCATTGGTGGTATTGTCTTCCATCTGGATTGCCATCTGCGGGTTGCTGAAGTGGTTGCTACTGGATCAGTGGATGTCCCCGGGACTGCCGGTCAGAATTCTCCTCCCCTAGGGAGCCGAGAGTACTTTTCATCAGGTCGATAGCTTTCTCTAGGATCCAGTTTGAGTGCTGTGTCCAACTTCCTTCCTCTTCACTTACGTGCAGGGATTTCTCCATCTCCTGCTTCCATTCTGGTTGGTTGGGCCCCCGTCTCAGGGTCAACTTTCTTTATTTCTTTTCCCACTCACTTTTCTTTTCAATGCCCATTGAACACCGAGGTTTGTGGTTATGCGTCTCCACCACTTCTTCTCCTGAGGAGTATGACAATTCAGATCCTGACAGCTGGCAGGTTTTTGGTTGGGGAAAAGGCTCCCTCTCTGTGAGGGTTTCTCCCTTCCCTGCCTCATCGTCTGACATTCTATTTTTTGCAAAGTCCCCCGGCAAGGTTCTCCCTTCCAGGTTGATAATTATTGCAGATCCTGTCTAATGTAAGGATCTACTTCAATCTACATCTTAAGAAAACAGAACTCTTGGAAACGGTCTCTTCCAACAGGAATTTTTATTAAGAGAAATTGATAGTAGGCATGCTAGACAGGATCTGAGGGAATCCCCCCACCATTCAATGTTTTAAACTGTTCCCAAGCAGCCCCCCACCCCGCAGTTCTTCTGGGCAATTCAAACCAGCAGACTTCTAGGTGTTAACTCCAGGAAAAATAACATCAGTCTGGCTCCATTGGCATGATCATTCAATCCTCTCTTTACCCAGATCCCAGGTGTTGCATCTCTCCCCCCCCCACACACACTTTTTCCCTCACTGCCGGTAAAGAGGAGAGTTTCAGAGGGGCATAGGATGAAAGGCAGATGGCCACATTGATATGGTTAGCAGACCCAAAGTGAATCAACAAAAGGTTACTTTGTAGTGAATAGAGGAAGTGAAAGTAGTAAAAACCCCATGCATACCCCCTCCCCCTTAGTAGTATGACAGAATCCAGGAGATAGTAAGAATTGGTTTTAAATCAGAGAAGATAGAAATGAAATACTGTATAACTGGATTCTGACAGTGACATTGCCATAGATGTATATTAGAGGCTAACCAACCAATCAGAAGAAATAGATAGCAAATGTATGTAGGAAGCATACCACAGTAGTAATAGGAGACTTCAACTATCCAGATATCAACTGGGAGACAAATTCTGCAGCGAGTGGGAGATCAAACAGATTCTTAACCAACCTAGCTGACAACTTTATCATCCAAAAGGTAGAGGAGGTAACTAGAAGTAAAGGTATACTGGAACTAATCCTTACTAATCAAGAAGTGATAGAGGGAGTTGAAGTTGCTGGAACCTTGGGTAAAAGTGACCACGTTATGCTGAAATTCAATATAATGCAAACAGAAAAAATAGAAAATAATCCAATGAGAGACTTAAACTTCAAAACAGCTGGTTTTAACAAACTCAGAGAAAACCTAGGAAAGATTCCATGGAGAAAAATCCTAAACAGGAAAACAACTCAAGAAGTGTGGAAAACTCTGAGAAGTATGATCATAGGGGCCCAGTCCAGTGCAATACCACTGAAAAAGAAAAACAAGAAAGTCAAGAAGAAACCAGCATGGCTGCACAAAGATCTCTCTGACAAACTGAAAGACAAAAAGGACAAGTACAAAAAATGGAAAGAGGGACATATAACAAAAGCTGATTATCAGCCGACAGCCAGAACATGCAAAGATGAAGTCAGGAAAGCAAAGGCTCAGAATGAACAAAGACTTGCAACAGAAATCAAGGACAAAAATTCTTTGAAGAGTTTCACCTGTCGGAACCATAACATTAAGCCAAAAACTACAACTTTTTCCTAAGTATCTAGGCATCCTGAGCCCCAGTCGCTGTCCCTAGAATCAAGGGATAAGCTGACAATGATTTGGGAAGATCTCAGCATGGAGAAAGAGAGAATACCTGAAACCAGCACCCCGGCAGCAGCTGCTACCCCATTGGGGGGAGCAACAGCCAGTGCGCCGGTGGAGAAGGAGCTTTTTCAGGCCTCCCAACTGGGGGGAAAGCCCAAGCCGTGAGAACAGCTGATCTGGTCATTGGAATGGGCCCAGCCCAGTGGAGACTCCAGACACCTTGAGACGGCCCTGCCACCCTCAAGTGCTTCAAAGGCAGACAAGGTTGAGCTACCACAAAGGGATTCCCACATGTTGCGTTCCCCAGACCAATGGAGAACTACAAAATCATCTGATACTGAGGACTTGGGTGAGTGGAAGTACCTGTCCACAGCTCATAGTCAGTCAGTGGAGAAGTTGGTGGAAAGGTGCGAGGAGCTAGAGATGAGAAGCGGAGAGCAACCTTCCCGTTCCCCATACACCAGCGATCAGGATGATCAACAAGACAGCCACCAACTCCTGCCAAGGGGATCCCCCAGCCCCTCCTTTGCAGATCAGGCAGCCTTCCTGTCCCTGAAGCCCCCTACCAGGGCATCCAGCCATGCATGGATGGACAGCTCTAGCCGTTGTCCCTCCCAAAGCCTAGATCTCCATAGATGAGATAAGACCCCAGGCTGTCGCCGGGACAGCCTATCCCCAGACCCACGTGCTTATCTACCATCCAACCTGGGCCCCATACAGCAATGGGGGAAACCACAGCCCCCACAGATGGGAGGCCAGCAGTCTCTGCTGGTGCAACAGCAGGAGGGGGTGGTCGCAGCCCCTGAGTATGCAGCAGCTGGTGGAGACCTTGCAACAACTTGGGGTGGTACAGATTCCAGGAGACCAGCAACCGGTGGGAGGACAGCAGCAGCAGGGGGGCAGTCGCTGCCACCAAAAGTACAGCGAATGCTGAGGGGCCCACAAATGATGGGGATCCAGCAACAACCCCCTCCTGGACCACAGGGGTGGGCCTACAGCAACTAAGGATGCCACAGCTCCCTGCAGGCCAACAGCAGAGGGGATGGCAACAGCCCCCACTCAGGCAGCAATCATTGGGAGGCCTACACCAACTGAGGATGCCACAGTTCCCTGGACACCAGCAGCAGGGGGGATGGCAACAGACCCCATCCAGGCAGCAACCATTGGGAGACCTATGGCAACTCAGGATGCCACAGCCACCAGCAATGCATCAACAGCCAAGGGTGTGGCAACAGCCCCTGAACATGCAGTCACTGGGGATGTGGCAGCTGTCGGGGGGGCAGCAGCAGCCAGGGGTACAACAGCCACAGTGAGGAGGCCAGCAACCATTGATTTCACTACCTTTCAGATCAACGTTCGATGGGAACCCAGAGAAGCTGATTTTTTTCATCAGCTAAGTGCGGTCTCATTTGAACCGCTGTCCCTATCTCTATCCAGATCCAGCCACTGTGGTTGACATGATTGCATCCAGGTGGGGAGGCATCCAAATGGCTAAACAATTTATATAATGAGCAAGCCCCCAAATTGGAGGACCCCCATCTCTTCCTCCTAGGACTGAAAGCAAGGTTCAAGGACCCATCCATTGCCCTCAAAGCAGAAGAACAAATCCATAAGATAAAGCAAGCAGGCAGGCCTGCACTAGAATATGTATGAGAGTTTTGCAAGATAGCCGGTCGGATAGAGAGGTGGCCTGAGCAATCCCTAGTCCATCACTTCAGAGAGGAATTGGACAACTACCTCTCTCAGGCCTGTATCTATCGAGCAGTACCTAATCAACTGCAAGAATGGTACCAGACAGTGGTAAGACTAGATGTTCAGCTCGCCCGCTGAAGCCGAGTCAAGGCCAGAGCAACCCAAATGGCAGCCACCACCACCCCCGAAAACCTCCAACTGTTGCAGCTACTGAAAGTCCCAGGCCACCTGCAGGCCCTCTGATCAAGTGTTTTCAATGCGGACAGCAGGGACATCGAGCAGCGAACTGCCCAGTCCCCTACCCCCAATAGCAAAGTAGACCTTTTATTAGGAGAAGCTGATAGCAGACATAGAAGGCAGAATCTGAGGGTTTCCCACTCAAATCAATAGGTTAAAAGAGTCCCAAGCAAACCCCACCCCAATAGTTCATCCAGTCAGTTAAAATGAACCAATACCCAGGTGTTAAGTCCACTGCGGGAACAAATTGATAACGGGGTCCATTCCCATGCTTGTGAAGATATTGTTGGGTCTTTGCATCTTCCCTTCCTCAGTGAGAGATAAGCCAGATGGCCAGATGCACATTCCTTTCTCACCCAGATTGATGACAAGGGAGAGACAGTTCAAAGAGTAAGTATGTAGAAACAGCGGGAAGGATACATTGTAGCAAAGCGAAAAGCATACCACAGAGCCTTCCCCCCTCCCCCTCAGGAAAATGGCAGAACCCACAGAAAGAAATGGAAATAATTGAAATAGATTCCCTCCCCGCACACCAGGAAAGGAATGGGTTCTGACAGGTTTAAGTAGAGATTAGGCGAGACCTGGCTCAAAAACAGCAACTGTGAGAGGGACCTTGGAGTCCTAGAGGACAATCATTTGATTATGTGTCAACAGTGTGCAGCAGCAGCCAAAAAAGCTAATACAATGCTGGGTTATATAAACAGAGGCATAGAATCAAGATCACATGAAGTATTATTACCACTTTATAAAACCCTAGTAAGACCACACCTGGAATACTGCAACCGATTCTGGTCACCATACTACAAAAAAGATGTTGAGACCTTGAAAAAAGTTCAGGGAAGAGCAACTAAAATGATCCAAGGCCTGGAGACAAAAACATATGAAGAACAGCTGCAGGACTGGGTTTGGCTAGTCTAAAGAAAAGAAGAAAAATAGGTGACATGATAGCAGTATTCCAGTATTTGAAGGACTGCTACAAAGAAGAGGGAGTCAAACTATTCTCAAAAGCACCAGAGATCAAGAGAAGATACAATGGTTGGAAACAGACCAAAGAGAGAAGCAACCTGGAATTAAGGAGAAACGTCCTAGCAGTGAGGACAATTAACCAGTGGAACACCTTGCTTTCAGAAATTGTGGGCGCTCCATCACTGGAGACTTTTAAGAAGAGACTAGACTTGTCTGAAATGGTATAGGTTCTCTGCTTGAGCAGGGGGCTGGACTTGAAGACCTCCAAGGTCCCTTCCAGCTATATTCTATTCTATTCTATTCTATTCTATTCTATTCTATTCTATTCTATTCTATTCTATTCTATTCTATTCTATTCTATTCTATTCTATTCTATTCTATTCTATTCTATTCTATTCTATTCTATTCTATTCTTCATTCTGCTGGTTTCTATCCTTGGTTCTAGGTTGGTACTGTCCTATAAAGCCTTTGCTAGTCTGCCCTTTTTGGTTCATTGGCAAATTTGATACTAATATTTTATTTCCTCTCATCCAAATAATTTGTAAGCATTTTGAACAACATGGGTTTATAATGGAATTCTGCGCTACTGTGTTCAGCATTTCCTTCTGAAGCTATTAACATGTCCTCATTCAGTAGAAGTGTTTAACCAGCTCATATCCCTCTAACAGTAGTACAATCCAGCCCACATCTTGCCATCTTTGGTGGAATCTCAAGGTTAGTGGAATTATTTGCTGACGTCCTTTGGCAACAGTTCTAGAGCTTTCTCAATCCTAGTCATTCAGCATGTGGTATACACATTGAATATGTGTAACTAGAAGGATGGTTGAATCTGCTGTCCAAGAATGACCATGCACCACTGTCTTAACTCCAAAGTCTCATCTCTTGGTAAGGAACACCAATGTATCTGCCCCAAGGTGCTATTGAGGGGAGAGCATCCAAATACACTGCTTTGAAGGGCCTCCTGTGAGCTGGGACTAATAAAGTTATTGGGGAAGTTTAAAAAGGGACTGTATGAGCTTTTTGTACCAAAAATGTGCCAAAAGAGTTGTTTCTCTCTCTCTTGTAAATCAGGATATAAAATTCTTCTTCAGCTCTCTTCAGCCTAACATGGATACAGATTTGGGGTGAGTACACATTGAGCCTCATTTCTTCCTAGAACATTGCGATCTTTCAAGACAGGTTGGGTTTGAAAATCATTTCCATAAATTTATTTAAGCCAGTACTTCAACCAGGAGAGATGTAATTGTGGATGCTCCATGCAGTTCTCCAGTGCTCCATCACCAGAGGTGTTCAAGAAGAGACTGGACAGCCATTTGTCTGGAATGGTATAGGGTTACCTGCTTGAGCATGGGGTTGGACTAGAAAACCTCCAAGGTCTCTTCCAACCTTGTTATTCTATATTCAATATTCTTTCATTGAGCTTTGACTGAGATACAAATAAGTTCTAACTGGAGAAGTACATTAGCTGCAAAGCAGGAAACCTGAAGTGAGGATCTCAGAAATTTAGATTTTTTATCTTCTAAGGCACAGATGTCCCAGAAAGTGCAATGTTGTGCACCATATAATGAAACACATAGCACTTGGTTTAAAATGTCTAATTGCTCCAGGCACTGTTAGCTTTATAGCTTAAATATCTAATGATTGCATTAGTGGTTTGGTATGATTTATTCATGAGAAATTCCCAATGTCTTCTCCAAAACAAACTATTATTTTCTAAATCCTTACAAACTGATTGCTTAATAATCATTTCCAATATCAGTGCCACACCTATCTTGTCTATTATTTTTCATATCACCTTTTCCTCCTTTGCCTTGCCTTCAACTCTTTGGAGGAATTGTCAGATGTAAATATTGCATCCTCCTCCTTTCCTACATCCAGATCTGCTCTGTAAAGCTCCTCCATCAAAACAAATGCATAAAAACTAGTTAGAATTAAAACCTCTGATTCAGAATGTTGCTGAACATCATGATTAATATCAGCTAGGTTAGTATGCCAATTTTTGAAGACCAGAATGCTTGGCTGCACTTATCTTCCTAGCTGAATAGTAAGCATTCCATAGATCCCAAAGCACTAGACTGCAAATTAATGATTGGCTTTATTCATGAGGAAATTGCTGGTGATTGCTGGAAAAATATCTCTCTGTGCTTGACTTCTTTGTTTAGTAAATATTTTCTCACTCTTTGGCTAACTGATCACAGAAAGTTTGTTTTGTCCTTCATCTTCTTATCCTTACATTGCTTTTTTATTTTTAGTTTATTTCAAGTATGAAAAGAGGCATTGACTATCTAATAATAACATTCTGTGAGGACTATCTAATAGCATTCTGTCTCAAACAGTTGCCAAGCACCCTTTCAATATCACAAGAGAGAACAATTGGAAAAGATTTGCTATGTTTTTCTATGAAGAATTAAGGATGAGAAAAACAGAAAGATGAAAGTCATTCTTCTTACAGTGCTTCTCTCCATTAATTCATTCTCCTTACTTCATACATTTACAAGTATAATTTTCATGCAAAAATTTTAGTGTTTTTTAAATTTTTCTACTACTATTCCTGTACTGATACACCTTCTGACTTACAAGTCACATATTATCAATTTTCCATTCTATAATGTTTTTCCTGTATTTTTTTTTCTTGGTAGGCATCTTATTTGGACAGATGCGCTGCAAATGTTGTAAACAACGAATCTAGAAAGATAATTATCTTCTGGCTTGTATATAAATTATAAATTAGGGAAGGACAAATTTCTTGTCTCTTTTGTTACACTGCGTACTGAAGAATACTTAACCCATCCTTAGATATTTTAATGTAATTTGCTTCAATTTAAGTACTGTAATCTATTTGTCCAATTACATGTGTATTATGATGTTATTGTAGTTATTTATTATATTTCACAAGTAATTTAAAAAAAACTGTCAACTGTCCTACTAGCAAATTCAACATTGAGGAAAAGATAAACTTTATTGAATATACATCTCGGTATTGAAGAAGCAGGCGTGAAAATCAGGTTAGTTAACAGTAGCTTTCCATAACCCCACCCACCAAGTGTTCACGTTGCCCAATCACATTTCTTTGGTTTGTTATGAGAACGGTCCACTTCTCCATCAGATATCTGCTTTTGTGACCTTGGTTCTCATGGTCGATAGATAGTTTCAAAAAATCCAATTTGTCTCAAGCTTCCCCTTACCTCTGTTTCTATGGCAAGATGAGTAGTGACAGAGGTTAGCAAGCATCTTAGCAATTCAATCTTACAAAAACATTAGATGAATAAGATGGTAAAAATGAAGAGAGATGCATGAAGCTTTATATAATCTTATAGATGAGATAAAGGACCAGTGAGACCTAATGGTTAACATGTCAGAAAAGTTCAAATTCATCTTTAGGTATGAGAACTTACTTAGTGACTTTGGGCCAATCTGTCTCTTTCAGCCAATCTTCTTCACATAATTGTTAAGTGGAAATCTGTAGTGAGAGAAAGGATGTATGCTTCTCTGAGCTTTGGAGAAAGGCAGGATATAAACTGAACAAGCAAGGAAAGGATCCATCAGTATTTACTTTATTTACTGAAAACATTTGTTGGAAGTAAAATCCAGTACGGTTCCAAGCCAGGAGAAAGATGCAGGAGAAATGAATTTGGAAGCAAGGTACAATTGGAAAGGAAGTCTCCATTTATTTAGGAATCAGAAGTGAAGTGACATAGCAATCGGTTCTGGGACACTGGCAACCTGGTCTGGTGAGTGGATGGACTTTTATATTATTTTAGGGTTGTGTGATTGAGATTTCTGGGCTTCTTGGGCAATAAATTCAAGAGTGTGTCTTTGGTTATTGTAATTGTGGTGGCTTGGTTTCTATTATAGCTATTATAGCTGCCCTATCCTTGAGATTGGGTGGGGGGATGCAAATTTGAGTGGTATTGTCCTTATATGCTTAATCTATTAGTTTTCGGCTCTCTGCTAGCTGTAACTAGCAGCGCTTTGCCTATGAATAGGCTGCAGCCGGCAATGCTTTTGTTTACGAATGAAGCTGTCCACCTACTAAGTTTCCATTTACAGAAAATGTTTCACTTTTATGAATGGATACAAATTTTCCATTCACAGGCACTTTGGCTTATTGCAAAAACTGCTCCGGGCGATTTCCTATTAGTGGAAAGATGGGAATCGGTTCTTGTCAAAGGGAAGTTTTTTCCTTGCTTTTGGGAAGGGAGGTTTGTCAAATATTTTAGAAAAGGGGGGCTAACTTCCTATAATTTATATAATGACTTATTTTTCAACCAACTCTGGGTGGCTCCCAATCAAGAGTTAAAAGACATATAAATCATTTTGAAACTGTAAAACTCAACCAATTAAAAATAACAAGCAAAAAGTCTATTACTATAATAGAATAGTTGCTTTTAATTTTTGTAGGCCTGTATTCAAAAATCTGCTGAAAGTCAGAAGAGTGTTATCCAGTGGAATGTTAGATATTTTTTACAATAATTCATTGCAGACCATACCATAAAGTAACTTTATAAACACACACAATACTGTCTGGAACATGGCTCAAGATCCCAAAACAAACAAACTCACTTGGAATTCCAGCAACAAAGTTTTATTCAAAATAAAGCGTTTGCAAAGGGTTGGTGGACTGAAACACACATAGGAGTTCAGCCACACCTTAGAGAGCTGTTTGACACATTTTTATATTCTAGCCCCGACGCACATTCCCCCTCCCCTATCGCACTCAACGCCCCTTCCCTAATCATCCGATAAACTATCCGGACCACCTAAAATGACTGTCCTTCCCATGTTGCAGGAAGCCCCTTTGTCCATATCCTATCTTTCACCATCTGTTAGCACAGTTTGTCTCCTACAGTTATTTCAATATTTCCGCTTGCAAAGTTAGCTGTAATTTCTGCTTTTCACATTTGTACCTGTCAATACTTAGATAAGATATATATTATTATTCCTGATCTTCAGTTGGCTTCTGCTTCAACCTTTAGACTCATTAGAAATTTCTGAATAATACTTTATTCCTTTCAATACCAAACAACTTGACAAGCAGCCTCAATGAGTCCTTACAAAATACTTTTCAATGTCATACTTGAAGTCACCATAGTGCAATCATAGATAACTGAATCAAGTCAGACTAGTGTTTTGGAATTTAAGAGAGCTAGAGACAGACTAGAAGGATTCCATGGATGGATATCATAAAAGGAAAAATAGTTCAAGACACTTGGGAAACTGAAAAATGAGATAATGAAGGCCCAAATAAAAATAATACCACAAAGAAAAACAAAAAACACCAAAAGAGACCAGCATAATTGCACAAAGACTTCTATGACAAATTGAGGGACAAAAAGGTCAAATATAAAAAATATAAAGAGGGCCACATAGCTGAAACAGAATACCAACAAATAATATACAAGTCAAAATAGGCATGGAATTAGTTAGAGAATCTATATCTACTCTAGATGAGTACAAATAACTTGAAACAGATAGTTTACGTGCCAGGGTTCTGAAGGAGCTAACAGATATAATTTCAAAGCTACTGAATCTTTCAAAGCTCATATAACACAGGAGAACTACCAGAGGACTGGAAATTGGCTAATGTAATTTCAACCAACAAAAAGTGGAAAAATTGAATTGAATTGAATTGAATACTTTATTTGGCCAAGTGTGATTAGACACACAAGGAATTTGTCTCCGGTGCAGAAGCTCTCGATATACAGGTAGTCCCCAAGGTACAAGCCTAATAGAGCCTGCCCATTGGGCTCATAATCGTCAAATGAATCAGACTCAATATTACAAAATTTTAAAATCAAACTCATTAATTGAATAAAATGGGTTGTTAAATAAATGAAGATTTGACTTATTATTTCCTCTGATGGCTGCCTGAACTGCTGCTGCAAGCTGTTTCCAGCCGCAAATCAGCTGTTTCAGGTTTTAGGAACTACAGTATTGTAAATTGCCTCCCAAGCAGGCAGCAGGCTTTTTTTTAAATCATTTGTTGCTAGGCAGCTCAAGCTTCTTCAGAGGGGTGGTGGTGGAGAACTCTCCAAATTGCAGTAGCCACAAAAGTAAGCAGCTTTAGCTTTAAGCATCTCCAGGCAGGTATACAGAGAGGTGGAGTTTACAGAACTGTTGGCTTGCAACAGTAACCAAGATGGAAGGGACCTTGAGGTCATCTAGTCTAACCCACTGCTCTCACAAGAGAGTACAGTACTGTACTGTATTTCTGATAAATGCCTATCCAGTCTCTTCTTAAAAGCCTCCAGTGAGGGAACACTCACAACTTCTGGAGGTAATTTTAATTTAAAACCTTAAAAAAAAACCACTGTCCCTGATCAGCACAAGCCTCTCCAGGCAAAATCCAAAATGGGGTGGGGGTGGGGATTTTCTTCCAGTAAGTGTCAGCAGAATCTCTGGTGGGTCTATGCTAGGGAGAGGAGGCAGCAGCAGCCATATGCTATAAGTTTCAGGCAAATGCAAACAAACAATCTTGCAAAGTACTGTACTTACAGATACAATAAAAAGCAGAGCAGCTCCCAAACAATACAGTACAGTACTATAGGGTAACAAAAAAGAATATTTTAAAATACTTACAGAAGTAATTCTAGCTCTCTACAGCAGGGCTACTACCTGTGGTACATTGGCACCTGGCAGGTGGTACGCGACCATTCTAGAAAAGTGGTAAAGGGGGACAGGAATGAGCTGAACCGGAGGCAGCACCGCACAAGCCTGAGCGAGAGATGGCTGGAGCTGAAGGGCTGTCAGGGCTCAGTGGAAGTGCCAGGATCAGCACCAGGCTCCAGCTGGAGCTTGGCACTGATCCTGTTGCTTCTGAGCCCAGAAGAAGTGCCGATCAGCTGGAATGTTGCAGCATCTCCAGGGTCTTGTGATTTACATTCAGATGCTTGGCAACTGATTCATATTTAGGATGGTCACAGTGACCCAGGGTCATGCGAAGTGACCAAAACCTGCTGCAACCACCCAGAAGATGGGGGGGGGGAAATAAAAACCAAACACCCCCCACCCCACCCCCGCTGCCAATCCTCAACAGAAATGCTCACAACAATGAAAACCTTGGACAGGAGGAAGAGCGCCGCCAGGCAGGCAGGCAGGTATCTTGTTTGGCTGTGGCTTGGGGGGCACTTTTTTCAGTGCCATTCACAGTCACTAAGTGAACTGTTGTAAGT
This sequence comes from Vipera berus, assembly GCF_964194415.1. NCBI lineage: Eukaryota > Metazoa > Chordata > Lepidosauria > Squamata > Viperidae > Vipera > Vipera berus. The sequence continues at coordinate 58,359,491 of NC_138209.1, read as the reverse complement.
TGAGGACTACCTGTACTTCATCACTTTTTTCCTTTTTGTTTTTTGGTCATCAAGTTTTTGACACCTTGCTAGGCGACTGGTGATACTCGGATGTTGCCATATCCTAAAAGTGGTACAATGGGTGAAAAGGTTGAAAAGCCCTGCTCTACAGTACTGTAGTCTTCAAGCCCAGCAAGCAGCAGATCTTCCACACAGCTCCAGGAAAACAAAAACAAATGGTCAGTGCCAGCTGTAAAAATCTTGTTTGGCCATGTGACCAGGCACAAAAAACAAAAACACCACTTTCAGCTTCTCATAGGTCCAAACAGGCCCAGGCAAGTTACACAGTTAAAATGGCCGCTGCAGAAGCCGAGACTGAATCCAAGTCACATAGCTACAGAGGCCTGTTTTTGATCGCAATTTTTAATTTCGAATGTAAGTATTCTTTCTGAATAACCTCATTTTTGGGAAATCTCGCTAAATAAATGCTTGTATTGGAGGATTACCTGTACATGCAAAGCAACAGAATCATCAACATCCCAATGTGGGGGAATGAAGAAGATAACAAGGATAAATATTGCAGCCATGCTACATGGGTAAAATACACAGACATTTTTACACATAGATCCAGGGAATTATAAGCCAATCTGCTTGACATCAATACCTGGGAAAATCCTGGAAAATATAATCAGATTTGTGAGCACCTAGAAACAAACAAGGTGAAGACTTCTGGGTGGCAAGGCTCCGTTGATGGCAGCCGTTTCGGCCGTCAGCCCCGCTGCTTTCCGTAGAGCTGCTAAAAACAGCGACAATCAGCTGTTTGGCAGCTCGGAAACCCGCTCCTCGGGAGAAGAGGAGGGGGTGAGTGCTTAGGCAGGGGTAGAGCTCCCCTAGATCACCAGAGTTTTAACTCTGGTGGTTGAAGGGTGTGAGCCCCCCCGAAGCCTGAGTTTGCTCCGGACTCCAGGATGCCTCTGCTCCAAGGCTTCAGCAGTCTTCATTACAGGCTTTGATGCCTCCTCCTGCGGCACCCGCACCCGCACCAGCTTTAACAATAAAAGATTTGCAGGATGCTTTAAAAATACAATCCCAACAAATAGCTGAACTTATTGAGGAGAAGAATACTGAAATAAGAGCAGACATTTTGGCTGCATTTCAAGGGCTGGCAGTGTGTATTGAGCGTCTGGATGACCGCGTGGAAGAACTTAGTCAAAGTAACATGAGATTAGATGCTAAAATGCTGGATGCTGAAAATGTGATGAAAAAGATTGATGATGATGTAGTCATGCTACAATATCACGATATGGAATTTGCTGTGAGAATTAGAGGTTTGAAAGAAGATCCTAAGGAAAAATTTGAAAGAAATATTGGTACAGGCCCTTGAACAGGTTTTGGAGTGTTCAGCAGAAGATATTATGGGGGATATAGATAAAATATTTCGTGTTAATTCTTGGATTGCAAGACAAAGAAAGTTACCTAGAGATGTGGTGGTTTACTTTACAAAGAGAGCAATCAGAAATGAGGTTATTCAAGCCTTTTATAATAATAGATTTATAGCTGCTGAGCAAGAAGTTTTAATTCTGAAAGAGATCCCTCCAAGAATTTTAAGGAAAAGAAAAGAATTTGCTTTCTTGGCAGAAGAATTAAGGAAACGGGAGATCCAGTTCAGATGGGAGATCCCAGTAGGTATGGTGGTGATGCACGCAGGCATGAGATATCGTCTTAACACAGTTTTGCAGGCACAAGATTTTTATGCCAATATTTTGAAGGCAGGCTCTCCGTCATCTTCAGAATCTAAAAGGAGGAATGGTGAAGGAGAGCGTCAGTCACGAATGGAGAGTATACAAGGAGCTGAAGGAGTTATTCAGCAGAAAGATAGAGAATCCCAGCAAACTACATGAGTGGATCAGATTCCGGTACCAATGGAAGAGGTTAGAGAACAAAGAGTGACACGGGCTGCAACCAGACGAATGAGACAAGAACAAAAACAACAGAAAGTTATAATTACATCTCAAAAACCTACTTATAATGAAGCAATGGGAGGAGCGAAACCGAAGAGAGTGCAGGTGATTTTGGAAGAGGCGCTCCAAAAGCTTCAGGTCGCAAAAGATGGCAACAAAGCTTCTAACTTGGAATGTTAATGGATTAAATTCGCTGAATAAGAGAAGGAAAGTATTTCAATACCTAAAACAATTTAAAAATGATGTTATTTGCTTACAGGAAACGCATATTCGAGCAGCTGATCAAAAGTATTTGATAAACTTTAGGCTGGGTACACAGTTTATTGCCTCTGCTCCTGATAAGAAAAAGGGAGTTGTTATTTACGTTAAGAACACTTTACCAGCTAGTTTAATTGAAACAGATAAACAAGGAAGATATGTTATAATTGAACTATTACTAGAAGGCAAGAAAACACTTTTGGTTGGATTATATGCTCCTAATAAACAGCAAAGAGAATTTTATAAATTACTACATAGCAAGATCATCCAGTGGGGTTATAAATCTTGTATTTTTATGGGAGATTGGAATGGAGTTTTGGATGTACGAATGGACAAAAAAGGCCTTTTTAGAAGTACACCAAGTCATGCTAGATTGCCTAAATCTTTTTTTTTTTTTGAGATGAAGGATGACTTGGAATTGAGAGATGTTTGGAGAGAAAGACACTTGCAAGAAAAAGACTTTACTTTTTTCTCCGATAGGCATCAATCTTTATCCAGGATTGATTTTGTACTAATTACTAATGATTTTTTTTCTAGGATTAAGAAGATTAAGATATGTCCAAGAACTATATCAGATCATAGTCCAGTATGGTTGGAAATAGAAAAAGATAATGGAGATAGACGGTCTTGGCGACTAAATGAAAATTTGTTTAGATATCAAGAAAATGTGGAAGAGTGTAAAAAACAGATGAAAGAATTTTTAAATATGAATATGCATAAGGGTACTTCGATTGAGATGGTTTGGGATGCAAGTAAAGCTTATATGAGAGGAGTGTTAATATATTTGAATAATAAATACAGACATAAACTGGAAAATAGGCGAAAAGAATTAGAGGAGGAAATTAAGAGAAAAGAGAAGGCTTTAATTTTGAGTCCATCTGATGGGAAGATTAAAGAGGTAATTACTTTACTAAGAGGCCAGTTTGATATGTTGATGGCAGATCAAGTGGCAACCAACTTACGGTATGCTAAACATAATACCTTTTGCAATGCTAATAAGCCGGGTAGGTGGTTAGCTTACTTGTTAAGGAAGAAACAAAGGTTACGTAATATAGATAGAATAGAGTACAAGGGTAAAGTGGTGTATCAGCAGAATCTTATTAAAAGGGCTTTTGTTGATTTTTACTCTAAGTTGTATGTTAGAGACAAGATTCAAGATGTAGATATAGATAGATATCTGCAAGAAGTTAACATTCCTGTTCTTACACAAGAACAAAGGGAAGGGATGAATCAATTGATAAATGATGATGAAATCATTCTAGCAATTAAACAATTAAAGGTGGGTAAAGTACCAGTAACAGATGGTTTGGCTGCCATCTATTATAAAGAGTTACAGTCAGAAATGGTGGAACCTTTAAGAGAATTGTTTAGGACAATTCAATTGGGAGGAGAAGTGCCTCCATCGTGGAAAACAGCTTTTATTTCGCTGATTCCGAAGGAAGATCAAGATGCTACTCAAGCTAAAAACTATAGGCCAATATCACTTTTAAATACTGATTACAAGATATTTGCAAAAATTTTAGCAAATAGATTAATGAAGGTAATGCAGCAAATGATTCATAGTGACCAAACTGGATTTATAAGTGGTAGACAAATGAAGAATAATGTGAGACATATTGTAGATTTATTGGAATTTTTGGATAGAAATAACCAGGTTTCTGCAGCGCTGATCTTTTTGGATGCTGAAAAAGCTTTTGATCAATTGGATTGGCAATTTTTATTTAAGGCATTGGAGAAAATGGAATTTGGGGAACATTTTTTACAATCTATTAGAGCAATATATCAGAAGCAAACAGCTCAAATAATAGTTAATGGTAGCTTGACAGAAACATGTAATATTGAAAAGGGCACAAGACAGGGGTGTCCGTTGTCACCTTTGCTGTTTGTTTTAACATTGGAAATATTATTGATTAAAATATGAGACTCAAATAAAATTAAGGGAATTAAAATAAGAGATCAAGATTATAGATTGAGAGCGTTTGCGGATGACCTGGTTATTACAGTGAGTCAACCGACTTACTCAGTTGTAGAGTTGATGGAGATAATAGCGTCATATGGGAAAGTTTCTGGATTTAAGATAAATACGCAAAAAACTAAAATATTGTCTAAAAATATGACTATAGAACAAAAGGTTGTTTTAGAAGAGTTAACAGGATTTGAAATAGTTAAAAAGACTAAATATTTGGGGGTTTATCTCTCAGGCTCAAATGTGAAATTATATAAAAATAATTATGAATTGTTATGGTTAAAAATACAAAAAGAGCTAGATGGTTGGAAAAAATTACAATTATCTTTATTGGGAAGAATTGCAGCAGTAAAAATGAATGTTTTGCCAAAATTTTTATTTTTGTTTCAAATGATACCTATATTTAAAAAGGATTTAAACTTGGAGGAATGGCAGAAAGGTATTAATAAATTTGTTTGGGCAGGGAAAAAGCCACGAGTCCAATTTAAGATAATGCAAGATACACGTGAAAGAGGTGGTCTTAAAATGCCTAATCTTAAACTATATTATGAGGCTGCTGCTTTATCATAAATAAGTGATTGGTTTAATTTAACACAAGGGAGATTATTAAATCTTGAGGGTTATGATTTGTTATTTGGTTGGCATGCATATTTATTGTATGATAAGAAGGTGGATAATGTATATAAGATACATATATTAAGGTATGCTCTGTTGCGAGTATGGAAAAATATAGATATAAGTTAAATTACAAGATACCAATTTGGGCAATACCTAAACATGCAATAGAAAATATAAATGTTGGATTTAAACATGATGAGACTACATATAAAAAAATTTTAAGGATAGAAAGGAATGTATGGCAATTAAAGCCATATAATATTTTAAAAGAAGAAAAGATTGTGCAAACTTGGTTTCAGTATGGGCAGTTACAAGCAAGATGGAAAGAAGATCAGAAAGTTGGTATCTTGATATCTGATGGAAATTTGGTAAAACAAATTAGAGATCAAGGTCAAGCACATATAAGAAGAATATATAATGCATTGATAGAAATTGACTCAGAAACGGAACTTGTTAAAGATTGTATGATAAAGTGGGCCCAGAACTTTCAGGAGGTTATAACAATGGATACTTGGGAAAAGATTTGGGTTAGAAACGTAAAATTTACACAGGCCCAAAATTTAAGAGAGAATTTTTATAAAATGTTTTATAGGTGGCACTTAGACCCTAAAAAATTAGCAAGTATGTATCCGAACTGCCAGCCCAAATGTTGGAGGTGTGGTTGTGAGGATGCAACGTATTATCACATGTGGTGGACTTGTAAAAAAGTTAAAGCTTTTTGGATTAAAATTTGGTGGAATATGCAAAAGATATTTAAGAAAAAGTTAAGGTTTTCTCCGCAGTTGTTTTTGTTGGGTATTATTACAGATTTTACTGTTATAGATACTAAATTGATGTTGAATTTAATTACGGCAGCAAGACTTTTAGTAGCACAATATTGGAAGAAGGAGGAACTGCCTACTATAGAAGAGTGGACTTTGAATGTTTCTAACTTGGCGGAAATGGCAAAGATTTCAGCATACTTGAAAGAACAATCGCAACAGAGATATATTGTGGAACGGAGAAGATGGATCGAATATATTCAGAATAAATATGGGACTAAAAAGTTTTATTTAGCATTTGAATAAGTAGTGGTTTTATACGATGTATTATTAGTTATTAGTTATTTGTTAGTAATATAGTTATGTTTACAGAGAGTTAAAGTGCGATAGAATTTAATGTTTTATTTTTGTTGTTAGCATATTTTAGCTTAAGTTTGTAAGTTTATACCCTGTATAAACTGGGAAGTCAGGGAGGGGAGGGTTGGAGGGAGGGAGTGTTTTTTGGTTGTTTTTTTTGTTTAAAAACTGTATTGTAAAACCTTTCAATAAAAAAAGAAACAAACAAGGTGATTACAGGGAGCTAGCATGGATTCATTAAAATCAGATCATGACAGAGAAATCTTTGGCATTCTTCAGTCTCGAAACACTATAGTATCGTGCTTTGGAAAGAGGTCCTAAAGCAGCATCTGGTGTGGCTAAAAAGGCCAATTTGAGAGTGGCAGTCCTTTCCACACTGTGGGCAGATACAGTCTATCCCCTGTCCAGAGAAATCATATTGTCTTTTTTGATAAAATGATTAAATTATATACTTGAACTTCAGTAAGACATTTGATAAAGTAGACCACAACCTACTTCTTGGTAAGATAGAATAATGAAGGATAGATAGTACCACCACCAGATGGATTCATAATTGGCTGACCAACCGCATCCAGCATATAGTCCTCAATGGAACTACATCTACTGTATATAAAGGAAAATATACAGTGGGATACCTCAAAGTTCTTTCTTGGACCCAGTACTCTTCAAGTCTTCATAAATGAGGGGATAGAAGGGTTCGTGGCAGACTGGAACCAAAGAAATTTCAGAAAGCAGACTTGAGGTGGTAGTTCTGACATTCTGCTCCCTTGGAAAAAGAGCTAGATCCAGAGGAAAGAAAAGACAAAAGAGAATTATTAAAGGGAAGCTTATTCAATGAAGTTTATCAGTTTATCTGTTATAGAATTTATGTAATAACCTTGGGGTTCACACATGTTGGATAGCTCTCCATTCAGTTTCAGAAGGAGGAAAGTCTTCCCAGAGGATTAGATATTGGGGTTTGCCCCTATGGATGCATGAATCAAGGAATTCTTTTACTTCAAATTGTTGTTTGCCTTCAATGAGAATGGGGGTTCTGCCAATGGTTGCAACGTTGAGGTCGTTACAGGTTTCAGGAAGCTGCAATGGAACACAAGATGAATTCTTCTGAGAATTTTAGGCAGCTTCAGTTTGAGAGTTACTGAGTTGGTAACTTGGGCTATATGATATTGAAGGTTTCTGCTTTCACTTTCTCAACCACAGGCACCCAATGGCTTTTTAACACTTTCACTAGCTGTTTCACTTGCCTCAGGGCACAGATGTGAGTCTCTGCATGGCAGGTCACCAGGGGGTCCTCAAAGAAGTCTCACAATACTTGCATAAAGGTGTCAAGGTGGACCAGTTGTGGGGCATCCACACCATGCAGCAACACCATCTGTAAGGTCCTGCCTCAGCTATCTTATCAGGAAAGCATGACTCTTGAAACAAGTGTGATTTCAAAAGGATCTTTTACTGAGAGAAAGTGATTGCAGAGAGGTCAGGCAGAATCTGAAGGTCCCATGCAAAAGGTTAAGTTAATTTACCATTGTCCAAACCCCACACTGCTTCAGTCCATCAGGAGCCAATCCACTGATGTGAAGTTGTTGTGAGAACTCTGAGCCAGGAACTCTTTTACCAACCTTAAGTTAATACAATTCTTGTTGTTTTGATAGATAACAATTGAATATAATTTTTTCTTATATTTCCACAAATAATCACATCAATATAATATTTCTTTTCTATCTAGTCATTCTGGTTGCCTCATCATAGATCCTGTTTACAGTTCTTGTTTACATTTGTTTTTCCCACAATATTCAAGACATTTTTACTGGTTAAGATTTTCTCAAAGTTAATTACATTTAGATATTTGATTCTATTTAAGAATCAATATTCAAGACAATATTCAAGACATTTTTACTGGTTAAGATTTTCTCAAAGTTAATTACATTTAGATATTTGATTCTATTTAAGAAATAAGTAAGACTAAAAAAAGAGAAAAAAAGAAAAAGAGTAAAGAGAGATAAAAAGATAGTATACTACTGAAAGTCCATGTTTCCCCTAAGCTAATACTTATTTATTTCCAAAATTTTTCCATTCTTTTTTTACCATAATTAAGAATATATTTAATCTTTAAATATTCCATTTAATAAATCTAGTCATGTGGTCTTTTAACTCTTATTCAAAACATTTTTTTCAATCCATTGTAATTTTCTTAAAATCAATCACATTTAAATATCTAAAATATGTCCTTATATATAAGCGATTCTAACTCTTTTATATTACACATATCAAGAAATAAGAAAAGAGAAGAAAGAGAGGGTACTATGTTATATGAGGGACTCCTCCCTCTTAAAATAAAATTCATATCCAAAATCTTTGTATTACTTTAACCATATTCAAATAGGTGTTTCTTTTTTAAATATTCTCTCTGATAAGTCCCATCATCTATTTTCTTAATTTTCACTTTGGCCTTCTTCTTTTGCCCAATATCTTTAATCAATACATTCTGCTGAATCAAAGAGTCTTTCCCTATTATTGTAGGTGTCACTGTAGACATAAAAAATAAGTCAAGTACAATATCTTTGTAAGAGGTATTTGCTCTTTCATGGACTTTCAGGACTTTCTTCCTTACTTGCCACCTCTTTGGGGTGGCTTCTATCCCATTTAGGGTCCTCTAACAGGAAGAAATTCAGCCGAAGGGCACAGAGCCCCGAAATCTCTTGGCTGCTGTGCTACTGCACAAGACCGGAGGTTTAGTTCCAGTTAAGTCTTATATGTTCACCAGTATCCCTGAGTATTAATTTGCCGGTTTTCTTTTCTGAGGGAGTGGGGCAAAAATTCCCTTTTCCTCTTTCAACGGGTGGAGTGCTTTGGGCAGCTTTGCAGGAAGAGTTCTCAAAATCATAAAGAAAGGATCAGGTCTCACCCAGTTTCATCCATGTTGCTGTAAAATTGCTTGGTAGTGCTTGTTGACTTCCGTAGTCCACAGCTTAGGGCTGGCTACATGAATGCAGCCAGTCTTTCCCTCACCAGTTTGGAGGGGGGGCTTCCACCCCCCACGATCACCCAGCATCCCCTCCTCATTTGCCTCCTCTACAGGGTGACTTTCGACCCTTTCCAGGGTCCCCCAGTGAGGTAAACAGGTGCGAGAGACAGAAGCCTGTTTTCAAGTATTTGCATTGCCGCAAGGTCCCAACTGGAAGTTTGACTTCAAAGTTTAAGCTTTATTTACATATCAAAAAATGGCAACCAGAAAGAGAATGGAGAAAGCAGATTATCAGGAGATTTAGAACTCTTAAAGCCATTTTTGGATAAATATACAGCCAAAACACATGAGTTAATTCAGGACAGGGGGGAAAGCATTGAAGCCAAATTTGATCCTTTCGCAAAAGAATTGGGTGGAGTAATCCAACATTTGACTGGAGATATCAAGAAGGTGGAAGATAAAGTGGACTTTAGGGAACATAAAATGGAAAAAATAAATAATTTGTTTGAAGCTGATTTGGATGAACAGGCAATTTTGGAATCTCAGATAAGACAATTCCAATTAAGATTTTGAGCAATTCCTGAACACTCAGGAGAAGATATTAGATTAAGGATGGTTAAAGCCTTGGTCCAGATGACCAATTGAGAAGAAAAACATATGGATACTGAACTGGATAACATTTACAGAGTAAACTCCAGATTTGCAACTTTGAGAAAATTACCAAGGGATGTTTTAGTCCACTCTGTAAGATGAACAAGAGACAGAGATTTTGTCTTGGACTGCCATTTTAAATTCAAATTGAGAATGGAAAATGTGGATATAATTGTGTTGAAGGAAATTCAGTTGAGAATTCTGAGAAAAAGGAAAGCTTATGCCTTCCTTTTTAAAAAAAACAAGTTTTATTGATTTTTAATATTTACATGTACATGTATTTGTGAAACAATATGGTGGTTGGGTAATTAAAATAAGAAATAGCCATTTGTAAATAGGTCAGGTTACATCAACAGAGATGCCCTCTCTAATTCCCTTAGTGATTACATAGTCAAAATAAGCAAGTTAATATATTTCTAGTTATAATCTAGTCAATCAACAAAATTCAAAATATATTTTCACTAATACATATCAATATCCTGTTTTTAAATTTTATCTAATTGCAATAGGATATTCTAGAATAGCCTATAGTATATAGAAAAAAGCTTAATTTTGAGTAACCCACAATTCCTTATTTCAATAAAGAATAATTCTTTTGTCTACCAAACTTATATTGTTCATTACAAAACACTTTTATGTTTTACCATTAAAGTCTAATTTTAATCTTAGCAAATCACCAGTTATTAGAAATATATTTTTTGCCTTAGCCGTTCAACAATTATTAAAATGCTATCTTTTATACATAAAATTCTAGATTCTATACTATAGTTCAAAAATAGCCACTGAATATTCTGTAAGGCATCTTAACCATACATCAATTATTAAAATACCATCTTTTGATATGTCATTCCAAATTCTATAATATAGTTCGGAGTTATATTTCCTTTACAAATCTAAAAATTAAATGTAAAATCAGTGATATTTTTTAGAGATTCCCCTTAATCCATAAAAAGATATTTTTATAGTCTATCTTTAGGAATCCCAAAAAAGAAACAACTTCAGTGTCAAGTTTCCAACGTATGGGCTTTTCAAGTGACTTTTAAATCTAACTCTTGTCTTCCTTTTGTGCCAATCATACTTCGCTCTTGGTATCTTTAAATTCTCAAATGTATCTTCCTTTCTTCCTAGACCGCTTATTTGAATCCAGGGAGTATATCCAAATGTCAGTTTTGCAAGGAAAATGTCCCCTTTGTAACCATTGTATTTTTGCTTTGGTAGTTCAGTTTTTGGTGGTTGATATAATATAATTGTCATTAAATCAGTAAAATCTTTTTGTTCTTCCAATTCTCTCTGGGTTAGGTAGAAAGTAGTACCTGGTATTATGTTTGACATTTGATTAATTGAATTCTCAATATAGTGTATTTGAAGGCTTTTAGTGTCTTCACTCTTGGTGTTGCTTTCTTCAGATGCTGTTACTTTTTGGCTTGTAAGTTTTGTAGTTGCTATTAAAGTTTGGACTTTAAGGTTTTCTGTAGGTTGCTTTTGTTGTTCTTTGAAATCTCCTATTTTAGTGTTAGTTTCCACTTCTTCTATTTGGTTTTGAATTATCTTTTCCTCATTTACAGTCAGAGTTTGATTTGGTGGCTTTAAATTGTCAGATTTTTCTTGCAGCTTGGCTTTAATTTGCTCTGTCATTGCCAAGATCGTATCCAGTATTAGTTTATAATCAATTGGCGGGATGTATTCATCCATTTTGTTGTTCTTTACAGTTAAATCTTCCATGGACGCTGTTTTAATAATAGTCAAAGATTTTCCACCTCCTGGAGAATTGTATTCAGTGCCAGGTGTTCCCACACTTATCTTCAAGAACAGCTCTATTGTTCAGTCAGCTCTCACAACAGAAAAAGGAAATTTATTTGCTGTACCAGGTTTCGCCACAAGATGTCATCAATAACATACAACATGCAATGTAAGAGGTTTTTTCTTTTTCTTTTTCCAAATTAATATATAACTTTTGTAGGATTAGTCCAAAGTTTTTCTTTAATTCACAGTTTAAAGAGAGAATAGGATAGTGAGTCCCCAGCAACAAATAGAAGCTTTTTAGTAAATACAGCTGAAATTGCTTAAATTCTTTGCTGCATTAATTGGATTTCTTTTGTGACTTTGAGGATTTAAGATTTGTTCCCAAAGTAAATATTCGCCTTTTTCTCAAAAAAATGGGGAAGGAAATTTTCAGGAAAGTCCCACAGGAAGATGATTAAGGGAATAGGAAAGGTAAAAGCTCACCCAGGTCCTCCAGATTGCTTCTTAGTGCTAGGTAGTACTTTCGGCTTTCGGCAGGGAGCAGCTTAGTGATCGGCCATCTTTATGACCAGTCTCTTCTTCTTCGGGCCAAAGGAGATGATCCCAGATTCCAGCGGAGGGCTGCCGCCTTCTGCGATCGCAGGGAAGTCCTCCTCTTGGTAATTGCCCCTCCAGGGCGATTTTTAACCTTTTTCAGGGTCCTCCAAACAAGAAAGCAACGGATGGCAGGTGACAGACTTTCCCTGCATGTCCAGAAGCGCCGCGTGCACAAACCGGAAGCCTAAGCTTATTTTTATTTTATTTTATTTTAATTCCATTTATATCCCGCCCTTCTCCGAAGACTCAGGGCGGCTTACAAGCTTAGCAGTAGACTTCATTCTATGTAAAGGTAAAGGTAAAGGTTCCCCCGCACATGCGTGCTAGTCGTTTCCGACTCTAGGGGCCGGTGCTCATCTCCGTTTCAAAGCCGAAGAGCCAGCGCTTGTCCGAGGACATCTCCGTGGTCATGTGGCCGGCATGACTAGACGCCAAAGGCGCACGGAACGCTGTTACCTTCCCACCGGAGTGGCCCCTATTTTTCTACTTGCATTTTTACGTGGTTTCAAACTGCTAGGTGAGCAGAAGCTGGGATGAGTAACAGGCGCTCACTCTGTTACGCGGCACTCGGGATTCGACCCGCCAAACTGCCGACCTTCTGATCGACAAGCTCAGCATCATTCTATGTATATGCCTGCTTATTAGGGCTTTCACACACACCCCAAGCGGCATTATTACAAAGTCAGCTTAATTGCCCCCAACAATCTGGGTCCTTACTGATATTCCTTACTGATATTTTGAAGAAGAGAAAGATCCCCTTTCATTAGGATAAACCTATCAGGAACAAAGATTTAGACTGAATTCTATTGAACTTTCTGATTAGACATAAACTAATTTCAGACTCAGCTGAGGAATTGAATGTAGACAAGAAATCTGAGGTAGAAAAACTTCAAAAAGGCAGTACTTGTTCTGTACCAGCCTGCTACCGGCCGTGCAGAAAAGGCAGGGACAACCCCTTTTACAAGAAGGCAAGAGGCTGGAACTAAGCCTGCCAAATTTATGGATACAAAAGCAAACAGAACAAGCCACGAACCATGAAACAGGAGCTATTCAAGCGGTTGCCTTCAGCAAACCAGCCCTCCCACGCATTCCCCTTTTATACAGTTCAGGGCGTGGCTTCTCTCTGCCTCCTTCCGAGATGCCCCATTGCCTTCCTCTGTTTACTCCTGATTGACTGCCTCCTGCGTCGGGCGTCCTTGAACAGGGCCAGCTGTGGGTCATCTTCATCCACGCTGTCAGGCTCACATAGCTGGGTCTGCGTCGTGACCAGGTGGGAGGGGCCTGGCTGAGGGCTCTCATCAGCAAGCTCTCCAACCCCCTCAGCAAGCTCTTTAACACCCCCCTCCTCCTCTGAGTTGTCCGACCCAACTGCCGAACCCACAGGCTGACCCTGAATCACAACACTATCCTGCACCGCAGGGCCCTTCCCCCGGGTCTGCCAATCCGGATGCAGTTGGGATGGAAATTGTTCATGAAAAGCGGTCACCAAAGCAGGGGCATGAACGGCGGTCACGTCTTCCCAGGTGAACTCCTCTGGTCCGTAGCCTTTCCATTCAATCAGGTACTGGAAATGACCTTTCAGCCAATGGGAGTCCCTGATGCTGGCGACCTCGTACTCGAGGGTGCTGTCTCCATCACGAGGTCCTGATGGGGGAGGTTCTGCTCGGTGGAGTGGACAGGCCGGTTGCTTGGGGACCAACAGAGACCGATGAAAAACTGGGTGCATGCGCAGGGAACGTGGCAGAGTTAAGTGATAGGCGACCGGATTGATGACAGCCTCGATTGGGAACGGTCCTAAATATCGGTGATCTAACTTTCTCACCAGCCGTGTTGACAGTAGGTTCCTTGTGGACAACCAGACCCGATCTCCCACCGATAGTGGAGGCGTATCCCGCCTTGACCGATCAGCAAACCTTTTGTAATCAGCCTTGGACTTCTCTAACTGACGTCGCACCAATCGATGGATCACCTGTAACTCTGCCATGAAGTCGTTCGCTGCCGGCTCCGGTGAGTCCACAGGAGAAAGGGGGAAAAACCGGGGGTGATATCCCACATTGGCCAAGAACGGTGTCATGTGTGTGGAGGTGTGCTGCAAATTGTTAAATGCAAACTCAGCTATGGCCACATAGTCCACCCAATTGTTTTGCTGCAGATTGACGTAACAGCGCAGATATTGTTCCAGGATACCGATGACCTTCTCGGTTCCCCCGTCAGTTTGAGGATGATGCGCGGACGAGAGGCAAAACTTGATATCCAACGCATGCATCAACTCCTGCCAGAAGCGGGCTGTAAACTGGGGCCCCCTATCAGAGACGACTCTATCAGGGAGGCCATGCAGCCGAAACACCTGCTGAATGAACATACGACTAGTGGCACGGGCTGACGGTAAGCCGCGACAGGGGATGAAGTGCGCCATCTTGGTCAGCATGTCCACCACCACATACACTGTCGTAAAACCAGAGGATGGGGTAAATCTGTCAAGAAGTCCATGGACACAGCCCCCCAGGGTCTTTTGGGTGTCGGCAAGGGCTGCAGTAATCCAGGCGGGGTCCCTGTCGCTGACTTGGCCTGCCTGCATGGGATGAAGGAGGTGACATAGGACTGGACGTCGTGTCAGACTCGGGGCCACCAGAAGGTACGGGAGACCAGGTTCAGGGTCTTCAACAGGCCAAAATGCCCAGCTGCCGCGTTATCATGACACTGGCTGAGGATGAGTCCCCTGAGTGGCCCTCCCGGAACGTAGAGCCGGTCACAATAATACAAGAGTCCATCCGTGACTGTCCAAGGAGAATCTGGCCCCACCTCCACCTTCCGCTGAGTCCCCACACCTCCTGCTGCTGTGCCTCTCGGATCCGAGTTCGTATATCAACCGGCTCCCGCACCGCAGCAAAAGACTTGACGGGGATCACTGTCCTGGGCAGAAGCTTGTCTTCCACTCGGGAATATTCGGGCTTCCTGGACAGAGCATCCGCTCTTTGATTGTGCCCGCTAGGTATGTACCGAACTCGGAAGTTGAACCTTGCAAAGAAAAGAGACCACCGGATCTGGTGTTTGTTCAAATTCCGAGCGGTCTGCAGGCTTTCCAAATTCTTATGGTTCGTCCGGACCTCGATTTGATGCTGCGCTCCCTCCAGATGATGCCTCCGGGCCTCGAACGCCACTTTGATGGCCAGCAGCTCCTTCTCCCAGATTGTATAATTGCGCTCTGAAGGGTTCAGTTTTCGCGTAAGGGAAGAGGGTACCACTGGGCGTCGTTGCCTGGAGTAACACCGCCCCAATGGCAATGTCAGAGGCGTCCGCCTCCACGACAAATGGCCGTTGTGGGTCAGGATGCTTCAAGATGGGCTCCTTCATGAAGGCTTCCTTCAAAGTCTGGAAAGCCCGTTGTTCTGGAGCGTTCCACTGGAACCGAGTCTTCTTCTGCAGGAGCCGGGTGAGGGGGGCTGTCAAGGCAGCAAACCCAGCGATGAAAGTTCGGTAATAGTTGGCGAACCCAAGAAGTCGCTGAACATCCTTCACGCGACGCGGGGGTTGCCAACTTTGCAAAGACTCAACCTTACTCGGCTCCATGGCGATGCCCTCAGGAGAAATGCAGTGACCCAGGAAATCGATGGTCACCCGGTAGAACTGGCACTTCTCCAACTTGGCAAACAGCCGATGTTCTCGGAGTCGCTGCAGGACCTGATGGAGATGCTGATGGTGCACCTCACGCGACTGGGAGTAGATCAGGATGTCGTCCAAGTAGATCATGAAACCCCTGGGGGTACCTCCACCTGGCCGGCACAGATATGGCGGGAGTGGTCCACACACTGCAAGCTTGGGAAGGTGACCAAGTTCTGTGACCAATAGATCTGTGGGTCATGCGCCCGGAGCCACGCCAGTCCCAAGACCACGGGGAAATGCAGATCTGAGGTGATATAGAACTGGATGGCCTCCACATGGGAACTGATGGCCATACATAATGGTTGCGTGGCGGCCATAATTGGCCCAGACAGGAGCACTCGACCATCGATAGTCTCCACTAACATGGGCGGATCCACCGGGCACTGGGGAACAGCCCATTTGGCCACAAATGCTGAGTCCATAAAATTTGTAGTGGCCCCAGAGTCAATTAAGGCATGGACTGGAATCCCCTCTGGCTTGCCAGGAAGGATCAGACGTGCCTCCAATATCAGATGCCGTGGAGGTCCACAGGCAGCATCAGAAAGACGTCGCTCAGTGTTGTTTTTTTTATTGAAAAGTTTTACAGTACATTTTTAAATACAAAACCCCTCCCCTCCCCCTCCCCTCTCCCCAAACCTCCCCAACTCTCCTCTCCCCTCCCCCCCCTCCCCAACTTCCCAGAGCTAAATACAGGGTATAAAAATACAAACAAACATAATCTAAAATATGCAAACAACAATAAAATATTCAATTCTATCGCACTTTAACTCTTAATAAAATAACTACAAGCTAGTTATACATCATATAAATCCACTACTTATTCAAATGCTAAGTGAAACTTTTTAGTCCCATATTTATTCTGGATATAATCAATCCATCTTCTCCACTCCACAATATATCTCTGTTGCGATTGGTCTTTCAAATACGCTGAAATCTTTGCCATTTCCCCCAAATTGGAAACTTTTAAAGTCCATTCTTCTATAGTCGGCAGTTCTTCCTTCTTCCAATATTGCGCTACTAAAAGTCTCACTGCCGTAATTAAATTCAACATCAGCTTAGTGTCCACAACGGTAGTATCTTTGATAATGCCCAGTAAAAACAATTGCGGACAAAACTTTATCCTTTTCTTGAATATTTTTTGCATATTCCACCAAATTTTAATCCAAAATGCTTTAACCTTTTTACAAGTCCACCATATATGAAAATACGTTGCATCCTCACAGCCACACCTCCAACATTTGGGCTGGCAGTTCGGATACATGCTTGCTAATTTTTTAGATCTAAATGCCACCTATAAAACATTTTATAAAAGTTCTCTCTTAAATTTTGGGCCTGTGTAAATTTTACATTTCTCACCCAAATCTTTTCCCAAGTATCCATTGTGATAACTTCTTGAAAATTCTGAGCCCATTTTATCATACAGTCTTTGACAAGTTCCGTCTCTGAATCAATTTCTATCAATACAAGATATATCCTTTTTATATGAGCTTGACCTTGATCTCTAATTTGCTTTACCAAATTTTCATCAGTCAACAAAAAACCAGTTTTCTGGTCCTCTTTCCACCTAGCCTGTAATTGCCCATACTGAAACCAAGTTTGTACTATCTTTTCTTCTTTTAAAATGTTATATGGCTTTAATTGCCATACATTCCTTTCCAAACTTAAAATTTCCTTATATGTAGTCACATCATGTTTGAATCCCACATTTATATTTTCTATTGCGTCTTTAGGTATTGCCCAAATAGGTATCTTATAATTTAACTTATGTCTGTACTTTTTCCAAACTCGCCTGCAGGGATCTGATTGTTTCTTTCCAAAAATTCCAACAAATCTACTATGTGTCTCACATTGTTCTTCATTTGTCTACCACTTATAAACCCAGTTTGATCACCATGAATTACTTGTTGTATTACCCTCATCAATCTGTTAGCTAAAACTTTGGAAAATATCTTGTAGTCCGTATTCAAAAGTGATATTGGCCTATAATTTTTTGCTTGGGTGACATCCTGATCTTCCTTCAGGATCAAGGAAATAAAAGCAGTCTTCCAAGACGGAGGTACCCCTCCTCCCATTTGAATTGTCTGGAACAATTCCCTTAAAGGCTTCACCATCTCTAACTGTAAATTTTTATAATACACAGCAGTCAATCCATCCGTACCTGGCGCCTTGCCCACTTTCAGTTGTTTGATTGCTAAAAAATTTCTTCATCAGTTATCAATTGATTTATCCCTTCCTTTTGTTCTTGCGTAAGAACAGGAATATTAGCTCTTCCCAAGTAATTATCTATATCTGCATCTCTAATCTTATCTCTGGCATACAACTTAGAATAAAAATCAACAAAAGTCTTCTCCTGCGTCGGGCGTCCTTGAACAGGGCCAGCTGTGGTGTTGTGATTCAGGGTCAGGCTGTGGGTTCAGCAGTTGGGTCAGATGACTCAGAGGAGGAGGAGGAGGGGGGTGTTGAAGAGCTTGCTGAGGGGGTTGGACAGCTTGATGAGAGCCCTCAGCTAGGCCCCTCTCACCTGGTCACGACGCAGACCCAGCTGTGTGAGCCTGACAGCATGGATGAATATGACCCACAGCTGGCCCTGTTCAAGGACGCCCGACGCAGGAGGCAGTCAATCAGGAGTAAACAGAGGAAGGCAATGGGGCTCCTTGGAAGGAGGCAGAGAGAAGCCATGCCCTGAACTGTATAAAAGGGGGAATGCGTGGGAGGGCTGGTTTGCTGAAGGCAACCACTTGAAAAGCTCCTGTTTCTTGGTTCGTGTCTTGTTCTATTTGTTTTTGTATCAATAAATTTGGCAGGCGTAATTCCAGCCTCTTGCCTTCTTGTAAAAGGGGTTGTCCCTGCCTTTTCTGCAGGGCTGGTAGCAGGCTGGTACAGAACATGTGGGTCATCTTCATCCACGCTGTCAGGCTCACACAGCTGGGTCTGCGTTGTGACCAGGTGGGAGGGGCCTGGCTGAGGGCTCTCATCAGCAAGATCTCCAACCCCCTCAGCAAGCTCTTCAACACCCCCCTCCTCCTCTGAGTCGTCCGACCCAACTGCCGAACCCACAGGCTGACCCTGAATCACAACAGTACTGAAGAAGAAGGTAGGGCTGAGATAGCTGTACAGAATTTGCTACTTCGTGTAAAGATGGAGATTAAGGCTATCACATGGAATATTAATGGGGCAAATGCCCCATCCAAGTGTAAAAAACCCATTTCATTGTTTCAGGAATTTCAATGTTGATATTATTTGCTTTCAAGAAACACATATCAAGAAACAAGATAAGAAATAATAAATAAACGATTAGGGGAGTAATTTATATCTGCTGGTTTAAAAAAGATTAATGGAGTTGTTCTATATATAAAACCACAGTTTAAACCCAAGTTACTTTTTAGTACATGATCATGGTAGATTTGTAGTAGTAGAAATTAAATTTAATGGAATAAAATCAATCATAGTGGGCCTATACAAGCCAAATAATGATAAATGCAAATTTTTTGAATATCTTATGGATCAGTTAATATCCTTTCCATATGAAAATTGGTTTATGTTGGGCAATTGGAATGGAATGACTTTACTAGTTTTGGATAGTTTATTGAGGGGATTAAACATACTCAGGGTAAATTAGCAAAGATTTTCTTTGACATCATAGATAACTTAGTATAAATAGACTTGTGGAGGCATAAAAATGGCTTTGCTAGAGAATATACTTTTTTCAGAAAGACATAAATCCTCTTCAAGGATTGATATAATATGGATTTCTAAAAATCTTGCAAATAAAATCTTAAAAGTTGACATTTTACCTAAATTCTTCTCTGACCCAGTGCTTTTGGTACTTAGAGAAAAGAGTTTGAATTTTAGATGGGAGATTAAATGAAGCTATTTTGCAAAAGGAGGTGATTGTAAAAGATTGTAAAAAGAAATTAAAAGAGTATTTTGATAACAATTTAGGTAGAGGAACAGCCTTAACAACTGTGTGGGGTGCAAATACAGCTGCTATGATGGGTTATTTTACACAGTATAAACATTTAGAGAAGAAGAAATCTCTGGAAAAGATTCAAAAGATAATGGACGAAATTAGAAAGAAATCGAGTTGCAAAAGACACCTATGGATGTTAAAATTTCACATCAAATTAAATTGTTGTAGCAACAATTGTCTTTGTTAACAGTTCAAGAAATAGAAAAAAAATGAAATATGGGAAACAAAGACACTTTGCAAATAAACCAGGAAGATGGTTGGCATATTAATTAAGGAAGGAAAGGGAAAGGAGAATGCTTGAGAAAATTTGTGAAGGGGATAAGGTAATAACTGATAATGAGCTTGTTAAAAAGACTTTTCATAATTTTTACTCTAAATTGTGTAAAAAACAGGAGTTAGATATGTCTAAAATAGATGAATATCTTTTAAGTCAAAGGTTACCTAAGCTATCACAATGAGAAGCAGGCAGCTCTAATATTCCTAGATGCAGAGAAGGCCTTTCACAATTTAAACTGATTTTTATGTTTAAAATCCTAATTAAAACTATTTACACATCACAGCAAGCAAAAATTGTTATTACTGGTGACTTAACTAATCCATGTGAAATTCAAAAGGGTACGAGACAAGTAAGCCACTTGTCTCCTTTGTTGTTTATTTTGGTGCTGGAGATTTTGAATAGAGATATTAGGCAAGATGAGAGAATAATGGGCATAAGCATCAAGAAAAAAGTTTATAAATTGAGGGCATTTGCTGATGAGTTGGTTATATTCTTGCAGGACCACAAAAATAAGATATAATATATGATGAGGAAAGTAAAGGAGTTTAGGGCTCTAGCAGATTTTTAAATAAAGAAACAGAAAATAGTAATGTTGATCAAGACTATGTCCTCTCAGGATTGTGATATATTGAGGAAAAGGACTGATTTCAAGGTTGAGAAAAAGGTGAGATATTTGAGGGTTATGCTGACAAACACAAATACAAAATTGTTTTAAAATAACTATGAACCTTTTGGAATGATATTAAAAAGGATTTACAAAGATGGGACAAATTACATTTACCATGACCGGGCAGAATTTCTGTAATTAAAATGAATTTTTTACCAAAGATGCTCTTTCTGTTCCAGACAATACCAATACTTGCAACGGATATTCCATTTAAACAATGGCAGAGGGATATTTCCAAGTTTATATGGCAAGGAAAGAAACCAAGAATTAAATACAAGTTATTGCAAGATGCTAAGAAAAGAGGGGGGTTGGGTTTACCAGACTTGAAATTGTACATTGATGCATGCTGTTTGGTCTGGCTAAAAGAATAGAACAGAACAGAACAGAATAAATAGAATAGAATAGGACCTTGTAGGTCTTCTAGTCCAGCCCCCTGCTCAAGCAGCAGAACCTATACCATCCCAGACAGCTGAATGTCTAGTCTCTTCTTAAAAATCTACAGTGATGGAGCACCCACGATTTCTGGGGGTAAGCTGTTCCACTGGTTGATTGTCCTCACTGTCAGGAAGTTTCTCTTTAATTCCAGGTTGCTTCTCTCTTTGATCAGTTTCCAACCATTGTTTCTCATCCTTCCATCTGGTGCTTTGGTGAACAACCTGCCCCCCTCTGCCTTGTGGTAGCCCCTCAGATACTGGAACATTGCTATCATGTCTCCTCTATTTCTTCTTTTCTTTAGACTAAGCAAACCCAAGTCCCGTAGCCATTCTTCGTATGTTTTAGTCTCCAGGCCTTTCATCATCTTCGTTGCTCTTCTCTGATTTTTTTCCAAACGCTCAACATCTTTTTTGTGATATGGTGACAAAAATTGGCTGTAGTATTCCAGGTGTGGTCTTACTAGGGTTTTATAAAGCGGTAATAATACTTTGCATGATCTTGATTCTTTGCTTCTGTTTATACAACCCAGGATTGTATTAGCTTTTTTGGTTGCTGCTGCACACTGCTGGCTCATAGTCAAGTGATCGTCCACTAGGACTCCAAGGTATCTCTCACAGTTACTGTTTTTAAGCCAGGTCTCGCCCAATCTATTTGTGCCTTTGGTTTTTCTTGCCTTTTCTCCACATTAAAACTCATTTTGTTGGATATGGCCCATTGTTCAACTTTGTCAAGATCATTTTGGATCCTGAGTTTGTCTTCTGGGGTATTGGCTATACCTGCCACTTTGGTGTCATCTGCAAATTTGATGAGTTCCCCTTGTATTCTCTCATCTAAGTTATTGATGATGATGTTGAAGAGTACTGGGCCTAAGACAGAACCTTGTAGTACCCCACTGCTTACTTCTCTCCATCTGGATATAGTGCCATTGAGGACTACTCATTGAGTACAGTTTGTTAGCCAGCTACAGATCCATCTGGTGGTGATGTTGTCTATCCCAGGGCTTTTCAACCTTTCCACCCATTGTACCACTTTTAGGATATGGCAACATCTGAGTACCACCACTCGCCTAGCAAGGTGTCAAAAACTTGATGACCAAAAAAAAAAAGGAAAAAAGTGATAAAGTACAGGTATTCCTTGACTTACAACAGTTCGCTTAGTGACTGTTCAAAGTTACAATGGCACTGAAAAAAGTGCCCCCCAAGCCACAGCCAAGCAAGACACCTGCCTGCCTGCCTGGCCATGCTCTTCCTCCTCTCCAAGGTTTTCATTGTTGTGAGCATTTCTGTTGAGGATTGGCAGCGGGGGTGGGGTGGGGGGGAGTTTGGTTTTTATTCCCACCCCCATCTGCTGGGTGGCTGCAGCAAGTTTTGGTCACTTCACATGACCCTGGGACACTGTGACCGTCATAAATATGAATCAGTTGCCAAGCATCTGAATGTAAATCACAAGACCCTGGCGATGCTGCGACATTCCAGCTGATTGATGCTTCTTCTGGGTTCAGAAGCGCCGGGACCAGTGCCGAGCTCCAGCTGGAGCCTGGTGCTGATCCTGGCACTTCCGCTAAGCCCTGACAGCCCCTAAGAAGTGCTGATCCTGGTGCTTTCGCTGATCCCTGACAGCCCTGCAGCTCCAGCCATCTCTCACTCAGGCTTGTGCGGTGCTGCCACCGGTTCAGCTCATTCCCCTCCCCTGCTACCACTTTTCTAGGATGGTCACGTACCACCTGCCAGGTGCCAACGTACCACAGGTGGTACCCATACCACTGGTTGAAAAGCCCTGGTCTATCCCACCTTTTCCTACTTTTCAAAGGAGTAGGTTGTGGTCTACTTTGTCAAATGCCTCACTGAAGTCTAAGTATACTACATCCTCTGCATTTCACTCATCTACTAGTTTAATCACTTCATCGAATAATAAGATGAGATTGGTTTGGCATGACCTGTTTTTAACAAACCAGTGCTGGCTACTAGTTATGACTTTGTTTGTTTCTAGTTGTTTGCAGATCTGTTTTTTGATTATCTTTTCTAGGATCTTCCCAGGTATTGATGTTAAACTGATTGGTCTGTAGTTTCCTGGGTCCATTTTTCCCCTTTCTTGAAGATGGGGACCACATCAGCCCTTTTTCAATCCTCTGGTACTTCCCCGGTGCTCCAGGATTTATGAAAGATGCGGAGCAACAGTTCTGAGATAACATCTGCCAACTCTTTCAGAACTCTGGGATGTAGCCTGTCAGTTTCCTTGACTTCTTTTTCTTGTTGTTAATATGTTGGAAGACGTTTTTTGTATTGTCTGTTTCCAAGTACATTTTTGCCTGTTTTTATGAGGTGTAGCCCATCCCTTGCCAAGAGTCCTTCATGTAGGAAATGCAGTCCATTCATTTAAGTTTATCAGGGTTGTGGTTATGAAAGCGCTTAAGTAGCCTAGGAGCTTTAATATTTTTCTTTTCTGAGCTCCAGGGAGGTTTTTCTATGCTACTAAGTATTGGGTGGCCCCCCCTGTGCATGCATGAATCAAGGATCCCTTTGATTTCAAAGTGCTGTTCCCCTTCCACCATAAGTGGTTCAGGTACTGGAGGAAGTGTTGCCCTTAAAGACGAAATCACCTCCGATTTTAGAAGACTGCAGTGGAAAATGGGGTGGATTTTTTTCCAGCAACTTAAGTAGTTCCACTTCTACTGTGACTGGGTTAATAATTCACTTTATGGGAAAAGACCCTACAAATTTCAGTCCTAACTTCTTTGAGGACTGTAAGGACTGTAGGAACTGTGTGGACAAGTATACATGGTCCCCAATGTGAAATAGTTTAGGTTCTACCCAGTGGTAGGATTCAAATATGTGAACAACCAGTTCTATGTGTGGATGCCGCTTCTGGAAGTCCATTCTGGGCCTGGGCAACAAAAAAAATAGCTACTGGTTCTGCTGAAGTGGTGTGAACTGGCTGAATCCCACCACTGGTTCTAGCTTTTTTTTTTGTCGACTTGTGTTTTGTAAGCTGCCCAAGCCTCAGCAAAGGCCTTATGTACAACTGGCCAGGTATTCTTTAACTGATTTATTCATTCTTTTAAGGAGGGGATTGTGCGGTCTTTGGTTGGCAATTCAGGCATCAGGTTGAAATCTTGTCCCATTTTCACTCAGAAAGGTGTAAATCCAGTGCTGGTGTGTACAGCATTGTTGTATGCCACTTTGGCAAAAGGCAGGAGGTTAGTCCAGTCATCTTGTTGGTAGTTGAGGAAGCAATGAAGGTACTGCTCTAGAACTGAGTTCATTCATTCATTTGTAGATGGTGACTGGAACTGAGTCCTTGGTCAGTACCCAAAAGGTCCAAAAAAGATCTCCAAAACCTAGATGTGAATTGAACCCCTCTGTCAGAGATGATTTGTTGCGGTGCTCCATGCAGGTGGTAAATGTTATGCAGCAACATTTTTGCCAGCCCCTTCTGTTTTGGTAGGGTATGAAATGTTCCTGTTTGAAGAACATGTCAGTCAGGAACTAGATCACCATGTTTCCCATGCTTTCGGGAAGTTCTACAATAAAATCTATGGAGATTTCTCTCCAGGGTGCTGATGGTTCAGTTACTGTTTGAAGCAGCCCTGGTGTTTTCCCTTGCATCCGCATATAGGGCAGCTGGAGACATAACTCCCAATGTCTTTTTTGAGTGAGGGCCACCAAAACTGTCTCTTGAGGAGATGCAAAGTTTTCACGAATCCAAAGTGCCCCACCAACTTTGAGTCATGGCATGTTTGCATGGTTTTTAGTCTCTGCTAGCAGGTACATACAACTTTCCACCTACCCAGACCAGTCCGTCCTGCATAAAGCAGATGTTTCTGTGGCTGCCAAACCACTCTTTTTCCAGAGCTTTTTTAAAAGCCACTGTGGTAGCATTGTCCATGGGTGGTTTTCCCTTCTGCTGCATTCTTGTGTTCACCTGGGCCACCAGCTGGTGTGAGGGGAGTAAAAGCTTGATTATTTTCACCTTTGAACTATTGTATTGCGGCATTCATCCTTTGTAAAGCGTCTGCCAGAAAGGTTCCCCCCATCCCTGGTAAATAGTGTAGGGTGAAGTCAAAATGTTGAAAGTACTGGGTTCACCGTACTTATTTAGGAGATAGCTTTCAAAGGATTTTTAATGCTTCCAGGTTTTTGTGATCAGTCCAGACCTGGAATGAGATTTTACTCCCCTCTAGAAAATGTCTCCAGGAGACGAGAGCCCATCTGGCAGCATAAGCCTCCTTCTCCCATACAACACAATGTTGTTCAGTCTCAGTTAGCTTCTTTGATGTGTAAGTGCATAGCTAAAGTTGCCCTTCCTCATTTTTCTGCAGTAGTACGGCCCCCCACCATGACATTGCTGGCATTGGCTTGAATAACAAAAGATCTCTCAGGGTCTGGATGCTTCAGCATCAGTTCAGCAGAAAAAAGTCTTTTGAGTTTTTTGAATGCTACTTGGCATTCCATAGTCCATTTCAGAAGTTGGCTGAGTTTTGGCTCATCCACGCCCTTTCTTTTCAGCAAATTGGTGATCGGGAGGGCTATTATATTACACCGCCCTGAGTCCTTCGGGAGAAGGGCGGTATATAAATAAAATTATTATTATTAAATTATTATTATTATCTGAGCAAATGAGGGGAATGAACTGTCAGTAAAAGTTGGAGGTAGTGACAGATTTTATTTTCCTGGGCTCCAAGATCACTGCAGATGGGGACTGTAGCCAAGAAATTAAAAGACGCTTGCTCCTGGGGAGGAAAGCCATGGCAAATCTAGACAGCACACTAAAAAGCAGAGACATCACCCTGTCAACAAAAGTGCGTATAGTCAAGGCTATGGTCTTCCCAGTTGCAATGTATGGCAGTGAAAGTTGGACCATAAGAAAGGCTGAGCGCCAAAGAATTGAGGCCTTTGAACTCTGGTGCTGGAGAAGACTCCTGCGAGTCCCTTGGACTGCAAGGCGATCAAACAGGTCAGTCCTAGAGGAGATCAATCCTGACTGCTCTTTAGAAGGCCAGATCCTGAAGCTAAAACTCAAATACTTTGGCCACCTAATGAGAAGGAAGGACTCACTGGAGAAGAGCCTAATGCTGGGAAAGATCGAGGGCAATAGAAGAAGGGGACGACAGAGAATGAGGTGGCTGGATGGAGTCACTGAAGCAGTAGGCGTGAGCTTAAATGGACTCCAGATGATGGTAGAGGACAGGAAGGCCTGGAGGAATGTTGTCCATAGGGTCGCGATGGGTCGGACACGACTTCGCAGCTAACAACAACAACAAAAGTTGGCAAACCCTAGGAACTTTGCAATTGCTTTCTGGTGTGTGGGAGTGCCCACTCTAATACTCTCTGCATTTCATGGGAAATATGATACTCCAGGTAATCGATTTTGTCTTTGTGAAACTCACACTTGAACATTTAGCATACAGCTTGGTTGCATGGAGTTTTTCCAAAATGGCCCTGACCAGTTTCACATGCTCTGCTTTAGTTTCTGTCTAAATTAAGATGTCATCAACATACACTAGAACCCCTTTCTATAGATGTTCATGAAGCACCTCATTTATCAGCTACATGAACACCTTGGGGGGCCCTTGTAAGCCAAAAGGGAGCACTTTAAACTGGAAGCAGCCCATTGGGCAGTTAAAAGTGGTCTTCCATTGGTCCTCTTCCCTGATTCTAATGCAGTAGTAAGCCTCTTGCAAGTCTAGCTTAGAAAAAAAAATCCTCCCCTTTGCCAGGTGGGCCAACATATCATTCATATCATTCATGAAGGGAAGGGGTACACATTCTCCACACACACCATATTCAACTCCCTATAGTCAATGCAGAAATGAAGAGAGCCATCCTTCTTTTCTTGGAATAGGACAGGGACAGCCACCCTTGGTCAGGGTGGCTGGATAAACCCCTAGGCTAATTTTTTGTCAATGAGATCACATAGCTCATCTAGCTTCCTAGGGGTCATTGAGTAGAGCTTTGGTTTTGGTAACTTAGCCCCTGGGATGATTTCAATGGTGCAGTCTATGGGTCAGTGAGGGGGGAGCTCATCCAACCCTTGCTCACTGAATACATCCTTTAAGTCTTGGTATTCGTTCAGTATTCTTGACTAGTCTTTCCCTTTTTCTGCTGCCCCAATCTCTTGGTGGAGAGCCCTTTGGGGGAGGTGCTCTACCTTGCGTGGAGCTTTTCCACTCAGTTGGAAGGTCAAAAGCCCCTTCCACCAATCCACTTTCAGGTTCCATTTCTTCAGCCAGGCCAGCCCCAAGATAAGTGGCCTTTCCATCCCAGGAACTACTCTGAAAAGCCTCTGAGTGAGCTCCCATTGTCATCTCTAGGGGTTTGATGGCAAATGTGTTTGGGATGCACCCTGTGATTGACCCAGAATGCAATTGGGGTTTTCAGCCTTCTTAAGCGGCTCCCCATCTTCTCTACTAGAGCTCAGTTCTCTAAGCATCTGGTGTATCCTGAATCTAATAGGGCCTTCAGTGATACATTTTGCCCAGTACCTGGAAGATGCAGCTCTATGGGCATAGTTACTGGTGCAATCGGCCTGCTTACCAAGGAGTTGTCATTGTAATCATGGTCTGAGAACCCTGATTACAATGGCAACTCCTTGGTAAGCAGGCCGATTGCACCAGTAACTATGTCCATAGAGCTGCACCCTTGGTCTTCTGCCAGTAGGGTCAGAGTTCCTTCCCTCCGTTTGGGTGAGGGGTTGAACTCCACAATCTCCATGTTCTTCAGGGCTGTCTCCTTCACACAGGGTTGCAATTTGGAGGCTTTCCCACTTGGTGTATGTTCTCCCTTCTTTGCCAGGGACTTTGCTGTGCATTCGGCTGCTCTATGGCCTTCCTTTCCACATTTGAAGTAGGCAGTGAAACGTACTGGCTGGGTTTGGAGCCTGGTTGCCTCCCTCTTCCTCTCTGTGCATGACCTCTTCCAAACTGTACTGGAGCGGTACTTATTTTGGGCTTGGTCAATTTCACCTTCCTTGACTAGCATGCATCAGTCATGGAGGAGTTTGAGCACCCCCTTGAATGCAAGTGTTGAATAAATTGTCATTCAGACTATCTTTGAAACAGCTCACAAGGCTGTTCTCCAGCCAGTCAAGCAGCAAGTCAGGTCCTGGAATTCTTGGGTGTATTCAGCTACTCTTTATGCAGTCCCAGGCTTTGCAATCAGCAAGGGAGTCCTCAAATTGCCATCTCAGAGCTGTTATAAACCAGTTGAAGTTGCACAACTCTGGAGCATTCACATTGTGGGGGGTCACCATCCACCTAGTTGCATCTCCCTCCTGGCCTGCAACACTGAGACCTGGTTGGGCCAAGAGGGGGGTGTCCCCCTCTCTGAATTATGCCCACCAAGCTTCTGGGTGCTTCACCAGCCGCAGGCCCAGGGCAGGGGGGGTGGCGGTTATTATCAGGGACAGTCTTTGTCCGCGAGTGGCCACTGTCCCTCAGATAGGTGGGTGTGAGTCTCTCCTTTTGAAGTGGGGTCCTGAAGTTCAGTTGGGCCTATTGATTATGTACCTGTCTCCCAGCTGCGTGTCATCGGCCCTGCCCAATCTCCTTGACATCTTGCCCGGGTTGGCGATTGAGTTCCCCAGGCTTATAGTTCTGGGGGATTTCAATCTGCCTTCTGCAGGTGAGGCGTCCGAGTCGGCCCGGGAGTTCATGGCTTCCATGACGGCCATGGACCTGACTCAAATAATTCAGGACCCATAATGGAGGGCACACACTCAACTTGGTTTTTATCTCTGGGCAGTGGATCAATGATCTGGGTAGGGGGGATTTAACCATCCAACCCCTGTCATGGTCCGATCATTTTCTTCTCTGGCTAGACTTTTAGTATGCCACCTCCCGCTGCTGGGAGGTGGAACCGACCAGGTGGTTCCACCCTAGGCACCTGATGGACCCTGAGAGGTTCCAGATGGAGCTTGGGACTTTTCCTGCTTCGCTTGCCCACGACTCTGCTGAGGCCCTAGTGGTTGCCTGGGAGAGGGTGGCTGCTGGGGCCTTGGATCGAGTTGTGCCTTTGTGGCCTCTGACCCAGCACAGATCCCGGGTGGCCCCTGGTTCACCGAGGGACTCCAAGAGGTGAAGCGCCGGAAAAGATGCCTAGAGAGCTGTTGGAGGTCCAGCAGATCCGAATCTGATCGAACACAGCTAAGATATTAAGTCTTACCTAGTGGCGATGAAAGGGGCAAAGCATGTTTATTTTTCTGCTTGCGTCCACAGATAACCGCCCAGCCGCCCTGTTTAGAGTGACCTGCTCACTGCTTAACCAGGAACCAAGGGATGACCCCTTGCAGGGTAAAGCTGAGGAATTTATACAGTATCTGCAGGACAAAATCACTCAGATCCGGACTGGCTTGGACTCCGACTGGGTGGAATCTGGCGGAGTGGAGAGGGCAGGTCTTGGTCATACCATTTGGGATGAGTTTGACCCTGTGACTCTGGATGATGTGGACAGGATTATGCATAAACTGAGCGCTACAACTTGTTTATTGGACCCATGTCCCTCCTGGCTGGTTTCGGCTGCAGGGGAGGTGACAGGGGGCTGGCTTCAGGCAATTGTCAATGCTTCATTGATAGAGGGTGTCTTCCCCTCCGCCTTAAAAGAGGCAGTGGTGAGGCCCCTCCTCAAGAAGCCTGCCCTGCACCCGGCCTCGTTAAATAACTATCGTCCTGTTTCCAACCTTCGCTTTGTAGCGAAGGTTGTTGAGAGTGTTGTGGCGCATCAGTTCCCGCAATTCCTGGATGAAGCAGACTATCTGGACCCATACCAGTCCGGTTTCAGGCCTGGCTACAGCATGGAAATGGCATTGGTCGCACTGGTAGATGATCTCTGGCGGGCCCGGGACAGGGGTTGCTCCTCTGTCCTGGTCCTACTTGACCTCTCAGCGGCTTTTGATACCATCAACCATGGTATCTTGCTGCAACGGATCGAGGGGTTGGGAGTGGGAGGCACTGTTTTATGGTGGTTCTCCTCCTACCTCTCGGGCCATTCGCAGTTTGTATTTGCAGGGGGACAGAGGTCTACCCCGAGGCCCCTTTCTTGTGGGGTGCCTCAGGGGTCGGTTCTCTCTCCCCTCCTGTTTAACATCTATATGAAGCCGCTGGGTGAGATCATTCGTGGCTTTGGGGTGAGGTATCACCAATATGTGGATGATATCCAGCTCTTCATCTCCACCCCGAGCCAACCCAGTGATGCCCTTGATGTGATGTCCCAGTGCCTGGAGGCAGTGCGGGTCTGGATGAGAAGGAACAGGCTCAGGCTTAACCCCTCCAAGACTGAGTGGCTGTGGATACCGGCATCTCGTATTGTCCAACAAGTTCCATCTCTTTTGATGGGGGGAGGTACTGCCCCCCTCAGAAAGTGCCCACAACTTGGGTGTCCTCCTGGATTCACGGCTTAACTTGGAAGATCATCTAACGGCCGTGACCGGGGGGGCTTCGCACAGGTTCGCCTAGTGCGCCAGTTGCACCCCTTTTTGGATCAAGATGCCCTATGCACGGTTACCCACGCCCTCGCCTGGATTACTGCAATGCTTTCTACATGGGGCTGCCCTTGAAGTGCACCCGGAGGCTTCAACTGGTGCAAAATGTGGCTGCGCGGGTGCTTATGTGAGTATCTCGATACTCCCATGTTACACCACTCCTGCACGAGCTGCATTGGCTTCTGGTTACCCTCTGGATGCGATTCAAGGTGCTGGTAATAACCGTTAAAGCCCTACATGGCTTAGGCCTGAGGTACTTGTGAGACCACCTGCTGCCATTGTCAACCTCTCATCACTCGGTTCGCTCCCACAAAGTCGGCCTCCTCAGGGTGCCGTCGGCCAGGCAATGCCGGCTGGTGACCCCCAGGGGCAGAGCCTTCTCTGTGGGCACGCTGACCCTCTGGAATGAACTGCCTCCGGAGCTGCGGACGGCCCCGGACCTTTGGTCCTTCCGCCGTGACCTGAAGACCTGGTTATTTCAACAAGCGGGTCTGGACTGATTATGGTTTAAATTAGGCTTTTATTGGGTTAAATTGTCATGTATTTATCATATTTATTGTTTAATTCTTTTTTAATTTTTGTGTTTATGTTTCTTTATGTTTCTTAATTTTTTATTGTTGTGAGCCGCCCTGAGTCCTTAGGGAGAAGGGCGGCATATAAATTTAATCAATCAATCAATCAATCAATGCCAGGGTGACAACCCTGACTCTGGCCCCCTCAGTGGGGATCTCGTGGCTGTACTCCTACGTGTAAGTGAGGACATAGGCTAGGAAGAACCTGAGCTGTTGAGAGTTTCCATTGAACTTCATGCTGAGGGTTGTGTGTGCTTTGCACTCCTGCTGGGACACCCCATGATCACCAGCCCTTGGGGCATTTGTTAATCCCTTTGGGAGGACCCTGCCATAGTGGTTGCTATCCCCTCCAAGACTTTGGCCATGCCCACCATAGCACTGAGGGGCGATGATTTCTCCTGTCTGCTCTGGTCACTTCAGCTGTTGTCCCCTGCCATTTGGACTAAGGCTCCCTGTGCCTTCATGTTCTGGAATGCCTCCATCATGAAGTGCATTGCTTGCTTCATGAAATCAGCATGGTCAGATTCTTCTCCATGCCCCTCATCATCGTCCATCACCTCCAGCTCCTCTCTCCATCCATGCCAATGGCTGCCTCGGGTGAGGGTGACCCGCTAGGTCCTCCCTTCCTACTTGTCTTTCTTCCCCATGCCAATGGACCATCTCAGCTTAGATGAGTCCTCTAGGCTGGCTGCTTCCTCCATCAATCCGGGAGACCTTGTGCTGGAGTGAGCCTTAGCAGGGGTTTTCCCCCAGCACTTGACTTCCTCCTGGTCACTGCCTTGGTTAGACATTGTTTGCATGGTCCCCATGCTAGGGTGGGTGCCTCTCCAGGTTGACCATTTTACAGATTCCATTTAATGTAAGGTCCAGCCTCAGATATCTTCTCAGGAAAGCATGACTCTTGAAACAAGCTTCATTTCAATATGGAAGGAGAGAGAGAAAGTGACTACTGAGGAGCTCAGGTGTAATCTTGAAGTTCCCACATAAAAGGTTAAGTTAATTTCCTATTGTCCAAACCTCACACCAATGCCCCAGTCCATCTGCTGATGTGAAGTTGTTGTGAGAACTCTGAGCTGAGAAGGTGATAATGAATCGTTCCCTGGTGACACGACCTTGCTAGCAGGCAAGTGTTAGCCAGAAAGTAGTCAAACCAGATGGCCCTGAGGATTCATTCCCCTCTCCCCAATTGCCATGTAGATACATCAAAGCAAAAGTAGAAACAATATAGAAACATCCTCAATCCCCAAGTAACTCTCCCCTCCCCTCAAAATGGCAGCGTTCCAGTAGGGACCAGACACCATCCATTCCATAGCAATCTCATCCAGGTTGGCAGTGATGGCATGGACCTGGGTCACATCATGTGAGTATGCTGTCCATAGTGCTGCATATGATGCCAAGCCTGAGCCAAGAAGTGGGCCAGGTGATCTGGATGGCCATTGAAGTGAGCCCTGAAGGGGGGTGACTGATGGTCCTGATGGACCAGGTAAAATCCTGGGGGCAGGGGCCCAGCAGCTGTGGCTGGTGATGGGACCACTAGCTAGGGAGGAGGAGGTGTAGCAATAGTTGCTGCAGGGCTGGTGGTGGTGGGCCTGAATTTTTGGATAATGTCTCCCGGCACTGCCACAGCACCAACCTCCATTCCTCTGAACTTCTCCCTTAACTGCTCCATCATTGGGCTTGGGGTGATAAATGGGAGTTTCCATTTGGTAGGATCATCCATTGGCTCCCTTGTACCACAGGACCTCTTCAGCTTTGCCCAACTTGCCCACTCCTAACAACCACCGGGTCTTGAACCCCTGAGACACTGTGTTTCTCGGCTGCTCTTTGGCTGCTATGGATTGCTGTTCTAATTTCTCTATCTTCATCTTTGGGCATGTCCCAGGTGTTTGGCCACTTGCCCCAGCCTGGAATGGTGCAGGCATCTCTTGAGCCAGGCTTTCCACCAGTCTCTTCTTTTCCTCTGGGTCTCTCTTCATAGTTGAAATCATTGCTCAAGCCTCCTGGTGGGTGCAGGTAGGCTATTACTGTGAGAATTAGCTTAATGTCAACCATGCCACAAAGTTCATTCAGCAAATAAATGCTCCTGGGGCAGTTTCATTTTCCAAGAAAACAATTTGTTGAGCTGGCATGGATATGGAAGTAACAAAGCTAATTCTAACAGGTTCCTATGCAAATAACATAATTAAACATCCCCTTTTCTCTCTGGTAGTTCAACAATAAAATCCATAGGATCTTCTTCCAACGAGCTGTGGTTTTCTGGTATGTCCTTTCACTGATGTGCACATGGGGTAATTAGCAACATATGTTTCTACATCTTTCTTCATACTGACGTCTCACAAGATGCAGTGTTTTGACAAAGCCAAAGTGTCCTGTGGTTTTAGAGTCATGGCTCCATTGTGGAATTGGGGGCCTTTGACTCTCAGGCACAGATCAAAGCGAGGCAAATGTGCATGGTAACGTTCTCTTCATGCACGCTAACCAATCATCTCCTGCCAGGACTGCTTGCAAAGACTGAGTGAGGTAATCAATTATATTGGGTTTGGTTTTATCTTATGCTCCGGTGATGGCTGGGGCCACTATCTGGTTGGATAGGATGATAGAATTTACTACATTCTCCCTGTGGTATTATATTGGGGTAGCATGGAGACAGTGTCAGTAAGAAATTTTTTTTGCCCAGATACGTAACACACCATAAAGCTGAACTGGTTGAAGTATTGTTTGGGCAACAGCTTCTGGGAGTGTTTGTGTGTTTCAGTGCCTCTAGGTGTCTCCATGTGAGTAACGACCATCTCACCACATAGGCTTCTTTTTCCCAGACTGCCCACTGACTCTCAGTTTGGACAGTTTCCTGGATGTGTAAGCACCAGGTTGCAGGTGGCCTTGTTGGTCCTTATGGAGGTGGATGGTGCCTACAGCAACATCACTACCATCAGCTTGGATGATGAAAGGATGGTCAGGATTGGGATGTTTGAGAATGGGCTCAGCGGCGAACAATCTCTTGAGTTTCTCGAACACTGCTTGACATTCCATGGACTATTTAAGGGGTTGGCCCAGCCTGGATTTTCCTTCCCTTTTGATTCTGAGTAAGTTTATTATTGGCAAGGTGATTTGGGCAAAAGCAGGGTGTCAAGTTCAAAGCATGTGTATGATGTTGCCACCGTTATTGCTTCTTAGCTTGCCAAAGCACTAGAGGGAGGAGAGGGGAGAATGGAATGCAGACTCCAGACAACACAAAGTCAACCCATGTGAACTAAGGACATTTCAGCTCTCATAACAATATCTTGACACTTGATTGGACCATATGACCATAATAATTTGGTACATAGTAGCACACGACTCATTCCTTTTAAAATAGTGACAGGGATGGAATTTGTGCCCATCCTGGAATACCCACAAGAACCTTCCTCAGTCACCTAACTGAGTGGGTAGGCTCCCTCTAAAAAAAAAGAGAAAATGTAAAAAAGCTCTAACAAAAGTGACTGAGAGTCAGAAGAAACAGGCAGACAAGAAGCAAACTCCCCAAAGGGATGTTCCACCTAGGAGATAAAATGAATCTATCCACAAAATACCTCAAACTAAGACTGCCATGCAAAGAACTAGGTCCCAATTACATAGGCACTTTCCCAATTGTGAGAGTCATTAACCCGGTTACTGTAGAACTAAAACTGCCCAGAATATTGGGTAAAATGCACCCAGTATTCCATTATAGTTTATTAAAGGCTGCCCAAGCATCTAGATTAAGACCAGTGGGAAAAGATGCCCTGGGCCCACTAATAGTGGGAGGTGAAAAGAATTATGAGATTAAATGAATCTTAGATTTCAGGCTCTACAAGGGGAAACTACAATACCTGGTGCAATGGAGAGGTTACCCAATTACAGAAGCAAGGTGGATCAAAAGCCCACAATATTAGAGCAGATTGCTTAATAAATAGATTCCATGCAAAATACCCTCAAAAGCCAGGGTCCTCCTCAGAGAGGAGATGACAAAATTATTTGCCATTAATGTGTGTTTACCATTTTTCAGGTACCTTCTATATTTTAAGGGGGGTCCGCCTGTCATGTTCAAAGCATGTGTATGATGTTGCCACAATTATTGCTTCTCAGCTTGCCAATGCACTGGGGGATGGGGAGGGGAGAAGGAATGTAGGCTCCAGACAACACAAAGTCAACCCGTGTAAACCAAGGACATTTCAGCAGATATTTGCAAACATACAGAGACACTTTCTCATAACAATATCTTGACACTCGATTGGACCATATGACCTGCACTAATAGGGGGAAGAAGAATTCTATATTTTAACTATATTGGATTGCATGGGAAATAGCCAGAGCTGGTTTTGCTTCCTTTGTGCCAAAATGATGTACTCAATAAATTTTGCATTAAGAAATCGGATCATCTCAATGGTGCTCGGTTGAGTTCATTAGTCAGAACCTTGACACAGGGAGGATCTGTCTGTAGAAGTTTGTGAAGCCTAGGAAGCTCTGCAGTTGTTTCGGGGTGCATGGTGTTTCCCACTCAACAACTGTTCATTTTTCTGCCTCCATTTCCACTTCTTCATGAGAGATATGGTACCCTAAGTAGTCTAGCTTAGTTTTGTGAAACTTGCACTGAAAGCTTCACATATAGTTGTTGTAAGGACCCACTTCAATCTACATCTTAAGAAAACAGAACTCTTGGAAATGGTTTCTTCCAACAGGAATTTTTATTAAGTGAAATTGACTGAAGGCATGCTAGACAGGAACTGGGGGATCCCCCACCATTCAATGTTTTAAAGTGTTCCCAAGCAGCCCTGCACCCGCAGTTATTCCGGGTGATACAAACTGGCAGATTTCTAGGTGTTAACTCCAGGAAAAATAACATCAGTCCAGCTCCGTCGGCACGATCATTCAATCCTCTTATTACCCAGATTCCAGGTGTTGCATCTTTCCCCCTCCCCTTTTCCCACGCTGTCAGTAAAGAGAAGAGCTTCAGAGAGGCATAGGATGAAAGGCAGATGGCCACATTGTTATGGTTAGCAGACCCAAACTGAATCAACAAAAAGTTACTTTGTAGTGAATACAGGAAGTGAAAGTAGTAAAACCCCCATGCATACCCCTTCTCCTTTTTTAGTATGACAGAATCTAGGAGATAGTAAGGATTGTTTTTTAAATCAGAGAAGATAGATAGAAATGAAATATAACTGGATTCTGACAGTTGTGCAGCAAGAAGTTTTTCTAGGACAGCCCTCACCAGCTTTATGTGTTCATCCATGGTTTCTGTGTAAATTAAAAGGTCATCTAAGTAAAGCAGGACTCCCTTGAACAAGTGTCCATATAGTACTACATTAATTAGTTGCATAAATATGGCAGGTGCCCCTTGTAGAATGAATGGGAGGACCCAAAATTGAAAACATCCTAGCAGCCATCATCCTCTTTTATTCACACCCAGTAATAAGCTTCTCTTAGATCCAACTTGGTAAAAACAAATTCCCCTTGGCCAAGTGGCTTAGCATGTTTTTCATCAAAGACAGGGGGTACACATTTTCCATGCAAATAGCATTGAGTCCTCGATAATCTACATGGAGGGAATTGTCCTTTTCCTGAAATAAAACAGGTGCTGTCATGCATGATTTTGCCAACTGAATGAATTTTTCTTATCAATAAAAGTCCTGAGCTTTTCCAATTCCCTTGGTGTCATTGAATACAGTTTGGGTTTTGGTAGCTTAGCCCCAGGCAAGATTTTGATAGCAGTGTATGTGGCAATGAGGGGGGAGTACTTCTGATTCCCTCTCACTAAAAACTTCCTCTAGTCCCCAGTATTCTTTTGGAATCAGGCAGACCATTAAACCTCCTTTGTGGGCTGGCAGAGTACTAATTCCTTTCTTCTCCTTAATGAGGGAGGCAAGTTTGCATAGAGCCACTTTCATTGCAGCTTTCTCATTGGGGCTTTTCCTAGGGATTTTAAAGATCATTTTCACCCAATATACCATGGGGTTCCACTTCTCCAGCCAAGCAAGACTCAAGATCATAGGTCTGTCCATGCCAAGAGCTATAATAAACTAATGGCTTCTACAAAGGCCCACATTTTCATCTCCAGAGGTTCACTAATGAAAGTGGTGGTACCTCCTCCTGCTAGAGAACCATCTAACTAGGTGAAAACTATTGACATCTTGAGTTTGTAGAGGTTTATTCCAAGCCTCTCCACTAGGTTGGGGCTAACTAGACTTTGGATGCACCCGGAATCTAGCAAGGTTGTTAGTATGCCCTTTCTTCCCAAGGAAGCTACCTTTACCATCATTAGTTTCATATTTACATTTACCAGTGGCTCATCATTCCTGCTACTGTCACTCTTTCTGGTCAGCCTCGGGTTCTTGGTTTGAGTGCCCTCACCTTCACTAGATGGTGGGGAGAAGTCTATGACCTTGATCGCTTTATATGCCACTTCCTTGGGCTTGGACATCACCCTGCTCCTCTTTAGTGGAGACTTTGGGGTAGCCCCCACTGATCACAGGTAAAGGCAGTCAATGGCTCTATGGCCATCTTTGCCACACTGACAACATCCTGTTAGGGCTTGTCTAGGGCTGAGGCCTCTCCTGTTCGTATTTGGGGGGGTGTCTCTTCTCTTTGGAATTCTGAAGTATTGTGGTTCCCTCCCTGGGGTGGTCATGGAACATGGTTAGGTCAGTCTCCACTTTGCCAGCCAGGACGTACCAACCTCAGAGTGTACTTGATGACCCTTGGGATAAGCAGGTGTAAAGCACCTTGTGATTCAGGCTCAGACGGAAGTACTGGAGTAATATTTCATGGGATCAACCCAAGGGTTTGCTGGCTCTCCCCCTGAACATAGGTTGTGATGGATTGCCTCCCTTGCCTGATACTTCTGATCCAATCTGCCAGTGGGTCCTAAAACTGTCGTCTTAGGGCCATTATGAAAGCATTGATGTTGTGTAACTCTTTTTTTAATATTTTTATTAAACAAATTTTAAATAAAAAAACAAGAACATTATTACAAAGTACTAAAAGGTGCATCAAATAGAAAAACACCAAGACATCCTAGACACCAAAAAAAACAAGAACAACATTAGACAGGACCGGGGAGTGTAATACTACCCCTAATTTCTTTTTCTCGTACATCCTAGGCTAAGTAACCTTTAATTACCAAATATTAGAAATCTATAATTGTATATATCTCCAGATTCTATACCTCAAATAAAAATAGACAATCATCTAGTATTTCCCCCGTTGAGATTAAATCTTCTATTTTGTAACCATGAATACCAGGAGTCCCAACTTTTATTGAAAAGTGATTCACTTTTCCCTTTGAGAATATATGTCATACGATCTGACTCTGCGCATAGTAATACTTTCTCTATTACTTGATAGTCCGTTGGGATTTCCATCGTCTTCCAATATTGCGCATAAATCATACGCGCCGCTGTTGTAATATGTATTACTAGATACCAAACATTTTTTGGTACTTCTTGTGGCTTCATCCCCAAGAGGAAAATAGCTGGGTCCAATTGAAGATCATATCCTGTTATTTGAAATAACCAATTTTTTATATTGGTCCAGTAACGCCTAACCTTTGGACAAGTCCACCATTGATGGTAGAAAGTGCCCCTGGCAGAATCACATTTCCAACATTTGTCATTTGCATTGGGAAACATTTTTGAAATTCGTGCGGGAGCTAAGTACCATCTATACAACATTTTGTACATATTTTCTTTAAATGCTGTTGCTAACGTTAATTTTATATTTTTCTTCCAAATTTGTTCCCACTCTTCTAATTCTATAGTGCGACCAATATTTCTCCCCCAGACATTCATTACGTCATTTATTGCTCCCCCTTCCATCCCATGGAACAAAAGTAGATTATAGGTCTTAGATAAAAATTTAGCATCACTTCCCCATAAAATCTTGTCTAATTCTTGTGGGATTATATTTATTCCAAATTCCTGCTTATCCCTATTAAACCTTGAGCTCATTTGAGAATACGACCACCAATCCAACTCTATACCCCCAGAATGTAACTCCTCCCTGGATTTAAGATTGCCTCTCAGATCTATGAGATCTTTATACCTATAGTTTCTGTCTGGATTGTGTAACGTTGAATAAGTTACAGCTTCCAAAGGAGTAAACCAGCCAGGTATCTTTGTATAGATCCACCCTCTCACCGTACGCCAAGAGTTTATCAATGCATCCCTAATATAATGATTAGAGAAAACTTTATATTGACTATCCTTCCTTGGCCAGAGTTAGGCATGCCATCCCTGTGTTAAGTTATATCCTTCAATAGTTAACACCCTCCTTCTAGATAACACAACCCAGTCCCTAATCCAAGCCAAGGCAGAGGCATGGTAATACAGCTCCCAATGTGGGAGCCCCAGTCCTCCCCTTGTTTTGTGCTCCTGCAGCGTTCTTCTTTTAATACGCGGCTTTCGGTTATTCCATATGAATCTACCAACCATCTGTTCTAGTTTTTTTAAAAAATTCTTATCTAGTTTTGCAGGAGCAGTTTGGAATAGGTATAACCACTTTGGCAAAATATGAGTCTTAATCACTGCGATTCATCCTAGGATTGAGAGTTGAATGTTTTTCCAGCTGTCTAATTTCTTCTCCATCTCAGTCATCAATTTTTGATAATTTAATTCCTTTATAGATGGACACCTTGAAGATAGCCAAATACCTAAATATTTAACTTTTTTAACTATTTGGATCCCCATCACCTCTTGTAATTGTACCTTGGATTCAGTTCCAATATTCTTTACCAAAAATTTAGTTTTATCTCGATTAATCTTTAAACCTGCTACTTCTCCAAAGGCACTAATTTCCTCCAATAATTTAGGGCCTGATTCCAACGGGTCTTCCAAAATAAAAACTAAGTCATCAGCAAAAGCTTGAAGCTTATATTGCTGATCATTTATTTTTAATCCTTTAATATTATTATTTTGCCTAATTATGATCAATAGTGGTTCTAAAGTCAAAATAAACAGTAGAGGTGAAAGGGGGCATCCCTGTCTCGTACCTTTTTGTATATCAATTTTCCCAGTCATTTCACCATTGAATAATACTCGGGCAGATTGCGTAGTGTAAATTGTTTGTATAGCTCTTACAAAATTTGGTCCAAATCCCATTTTAATCATCTGACATATTAAAAATTCCCAACTAACCATGTCAAATGCTTTCTGAGCATCAAGAAACATCATTGCCAACTGTTTGCTAGGGTGCATCTCATAATATTCCAACGTATTCATTACTATTCTCAAATTATCTCTTATTTGCCGATTTGGAAGAAAACCATTCTGATCTGGATGTATAAATTCTCTTAAGAAAACTTTAAGCCTGCCCGGCAGAATTGAGGAAAAAAATTTATAATCTGCATTCAATAGCGAAATGGGTCTATAATTTTTAACCAAGGTATGATCTGAATCTTCCTTTGGGATCAAAGATATATAAGCCTCTGTCCATGACTGGGGTATTTTCCCTTCACTCAAAACCTCATTAAATAAATCTTTTAAATGGCCACTAAACATTTCCAACATCTCTTTATATAATTCCGCGGGGAGTCCATCCGTTCCCGAGATTTTCCCATTCGATTGTTTCCTAATTGCCTCCTTTATTTCCCCTTCTGAGATCTCTGAATTCAAAATTTGTTTTACATTCTCAGGAACCTCTTGTAAATCCACCCTTTCTAAGTAACTTCCAATCCTTTCTTCTAAAATTGGGTCTTTCTTATACAATGCAGTAAAAAATTCCTGAATCACCTTTTTCTTTTGGTCACTTGATCCCACCATATTTCCCATCCCATCCTGTAACCATTCTATTTTTCTCGCGATTGCTCGCTTCCTAAGCCTATAGGACAACCATTTTCCAGCCTTGTTGGCATGTTCAAAAAAAATTGTTTATTCCTTTGAATTTTCTCTGCTAATTCATGTTGATCCAGGAGGGAAATCTCGTGTCGTGTAATATCTTTCATCTCCCTCGCTATTACTGAGGATGGGTCTTTCTGAAGAGCCTCCTCGGCCTCTGTCAGATGTTGTGTAACTCTTCAGCATCCTCATTGTGCAATGACATGACCCAATTGGCAGCCTCACCTTCTAGAGCCCTACTGTACTCCTCCATGAAATCCCAGACCTAGGTAAAGAAGAATCCCAATTGCTTCACCTCTCCATTGAACTTCACAGTCAGCCCAGGTGGCCAATGGTTGACTCTGGCCACTGGGGAGCCTGTGCTGGCAGTGCTGCTGGGATCAGTAATGCTGGGCTGAGCAGCAGGCAGCCAGGTCTGGTGCTTGGTCAGGCAGTTCCAGGGGATCATGAAGCATAAGTTCCACTCTGAACAGATCAACTGCTTGCTCAACTGCTATGGCTTAGAAATCCTCTCAGCCAGTATCATTTCAAATGGTACCTCTGGATGGTGTACTTTGGGTCCAGACTCTCATGTGAATGTCACTTTCACTGGGGCTTCTCTAGCTTCCTGACTTCCAGGGATCATCAGGGTCGGCCTCTCAGCAAGGATGGTTCCCTCCATCTCTTGAGGGATGGTGCTGGCTTCCCCTCTGATGTCTTTAGCCAGCTGCCAGAGTGAGCCTGGTTGCACCAAGTCCAACTCTGTCTGGGATAGAGTTCTGGTTCCTCTTCCAATTTGGGGATATGATGCCCTCCAGTCTCATTGCAGTGCCTTCTCTATATTCCATCTCCTCCTGTTCCCCATTGGAAAAAGGCATGGTTGCACAATCCCTACAGTAGGTTAATTCTCCAGGAGGATTGAAAATGCAGTTCTGCGTAAATGTCAGCCCTATATCAGCTTGTACCTTTAAATAGGAGTAACCCTTGACTCTATTTGATGGAAAAGGCACAAGTTACTAAAAGTCAAGCAGAATACAGTAAAGCAAAGCCAGAACTGGAGTTCGCACACCAAAACTCCAAGTAAAAACTTTTGCTTGCTTAGGCATTCCCCATTGCTGGTTTCCCCACTGGGGAAGACTGGAACTGAAATGATTGCAGAAAGCAGACATGAGGTGGCAGTTCTGACATTACCACTCTGGAAGATAGGGTCTTGACAGACTTGAACACTGGACTCTATTGAACAAAATGTAATTCAATGTGGATAAAAGTAAGGTTTTACACTTAGCTGAGAAAAAAACAATTGTACATGTATAAATTAGGTGAAATGTGACTATTGAATAACTGTGAAAAAAAATCTTGGAATTCTAGTGGACAATCATTTAAATATGAGTTAAAAGTGTACGGTAGCAGTCAAAAAGGCCAATGCAATCCTAGGCTGCATTAATAAAGGGTAGAAACAAGATCACATGAAGTATAAGTATCACTTTATAAGTCATTGGTAAGAGTATATTTGGAATATTGCATCCAGTCACCACAATGTAAAAAAGATGTTGAGACACTTGAAAGAGTAAGAAGAGTGACAAGGATAATTAGGGGGCTGGAGGTGAAAGCTTATGAAGAACTGTTTCAGGAATTGGATATATCCAGTCTAGTGTAAAGAAAGTGTCAGAATCCATTTATATTCCATTCCTAACCCCCTATCTGTGCAACACTAAATCTCACCCCCTTACTGGATTCTGCCATTCCCAAGGAGGGGAAAAGAAGATGTTAATTGGCCATCCCTATGCATTAGATGCAAGGTTATTTATTCAGCCTGCCTGGGGGCCATCATCAAAGACCAGGGAAAGAACCTTTGAACTGAGAAGAACAAAGAAAGAGGGGGGATTCTGGTTTGTATCTCTGATTGGAATTTGAAGGGGAGGAAGCAAATGTTGTAAATGCATGGAAGTTTTTTTCCCCATGAAAGGTTTTGACACATGAAACGTAACTGATCCAGGACTGACCAAATGGACTGAGGGGAGGGATTTTTACTCGGGGACACTTTAAAAGTATCAATCTGCAACACAGTTTCCAGATCCTGTCTAGATTATCCACTGTCAATCATGTTTTAGTAAAAGTTCCTGCTTGGACAATCCTGTCTCCAAGAGTTCTTCTTTCCTAAGATGTGGATTGGGGTGGGTCCTGACAGAAAGACTAGGAAAAACATGATAGCAGTATTCCAAGCACCAGAAGGCAAGGCATGAAACAATGGATGGAAACTAAGCAACCTAGAACTAAGGCTATTCTTTTAGGTAATTAAAGTTTTGGTATGCAGCTAAGTACCATGACTTGCTTTCCTACCAGTTTCTGCTATGGGCTAGTGGTTGGGAAAATGTCGTGCTACTTATAAAAGCAGAGAAAATCAGGCTTGGCAAATTTATAAGTGTGAAATTGACAAATGAATAACACTGGTTTGTAAAATCAAATAGAAAACAGGCAGATTGGTAAATATGCAGATGAGGAATCTGACAGCTTATCGTTTGGATTGGTAGTGATTAAAGAGAATGGCGAGTAGGAAATATTTTTTAACTTTAATGTGCAGAAAGATTTATTCAGACCTGTGCATGCTGCAGGTAGAATACTGGAGTGTAAAAAAATAACGTTTTGTGGCAGTGATAAGCGCTACTAGTTGTCAGGTTGGTCACCAAAACCATAAGGACTTTCTAGCAGTCATGCTCACCTTATAGACAGAAGTACTTATGCTTCACTATATTCAAATCTCTGTTGAGAAGCAATTGCATTTTTGAAGACTAGGGAGGTAGATTTTGCCCATGTTTACATTCAATATGATCTCTCCTTGTCTTCTTAGTTCATGTACTTTGTCAGTTGAATTCCAGATTAAGTTAGATGATTCCCAAATGCTCTACATTCTCAGTTAGGGACACCCAATTTTCCACTGGGGCTGTGTCTCTCTTGTGTCTACGATTCACATGGTAATTGCCATCATGTAATACTGCAATGGCTTGTTCATGTATTATTGCAGAACTATTCATTCAGTACTGATCCAAGGAATAATATTTGGAGACAATGGGCAGTATAGCTGAGAGAATCTCTCATTTAGACCAAGAGAGCCAGAAAGGCTGTGTTCCTCAGCAAGAAATACAGGGTGTCTAATCTAGTTGCATTCTTCTGCCGTTAGGGTGGATCAGTGATCAAGTATGTGAGAATTTCAGAAAGGGGAACCAGGAAATTACTTATCAAGTTCAAGCATTACAGAAATGTTGGTGCCAAAGTTTGAGGGAGGGGAGGGGGGAGGCTCAACGAAACACAACATCTGCAGACATTGTAATCCTGAGGCTCCAGCTGTTCAGAACTCTTTCAAGCATGTAAGTAAAAAAAAGAACTTTATTTAAATCATATTTCCCTTTATTCTTCCACACCCTGAAAACTAATTTTCCAAAGGGACCTGTTAACATTATTCATTTGCTTTCTTGAAAATGTGTGGCCATGGTAGATAGGAGTGTTTTCCATGTGAAATTGCTATCCTGTTCCTTAGCCAGACATTTCTCTGCAATGCATTGAATTTTTCACTCTGCATTTCACCTTGCAAGGAAAAAAAAGGATTGTTTGTTTTATCATATGTATCATTTCTTTGCAGATGGTGATGCTGTCAGGAAACTGGAATTTAGTATGACAT
Source organism: Vipera berus (assembly GCF_964194415.1). NCBI lineage: Eukaryota > Metazoa > Chordata > Lepidosauria > Squamata > Viperidae > Vipera > Vipera berus. Next base: position 58,315,077 of record NC_138209.1, on the reverse strand, counting down.
ATATCAAACTTCCTCCTTTTTTCTTTCCTTTCCTTTCCTTTCCTTTCCTTTCCTTTCCTTTCCTTTCCTTTCCTTTCCTTCCTTCCTTCCTTCCTTCCTTCCTTCCTTCCTTCCTTCCTTCCTTTCTTTCTTTCTTTCTTTCTTTCTTTCTTTCTTTCTTTCTTTCTTTCTTTCTTTCTTTCTTCCCTCTCTCTTTCTCTCCACTCTCATCCTTCTCTCTTTCCAATAACTAGATTTAAAACAAATATATTTTTAACGATAGAGAAAGCAGCTTGGTAACAATATTGCTCCTACAATAAAAAGATACAGCTGTTTCTTTTCTCTTTTTTACATAACTGTACTGAGAAAAATCCAAAAATTCTGACATATTTGCCCTGTTAAGTTATGTATTTGTTAGACAATCAGGGTTTTTTCCTTGTTGGTGGCAGTCAGTTTTCTTCACAATTTAATTAAACTAGTTGGTTAGATCTAATCCACATGGAATTCATTGAATATGTGAGGTTAAACCAATATGAGAAATTGAGCCAATGATATTATATCAGATGCAGAGGCACCAATGGGGGAATTCAAAATTTCATGTTCTGTTGAGTTCAATGTGATGGCTCTTTCAACAGCCCTTGGGCATTTTCCTCCTATTTGCTCCCAAAATCCTCTTACGTATGCAGGAGACTTTTACCAGAGAGTTGCTGACTCTGCTTAGCGTCACAATCTACTGTAAACAGTTGATTCAGAGCTGATATAGTCAGTTGCTTGAGTTTTCATCAGGTAGTTAATTTCTTTGATTATAAATAGAAGAAAAGAAGGATATGTAGATGTACAGCATCCTGGGAACATACCACTGCATTGTTGCTAAACCATTTATTTTCATTTGTTTCTTAGATTTATACCTACTTTGTATAACCTTTTATGAATAATATTTATGCATTATTCTTTAATCAACATTTCAACTGGCCAGCATTTATTCTGGTATTCTTAGGGCCATTGTTTTCAATCTCTTTTCTAATAATTTTTTTTAAAAAAAATCTCTACAGTTATTTCTATGGCATTTTCCTATACTATGCTAGGCAGCTTACCTAGGTTTTTTCTACAATGACCAAATATTAATATTGTGATCATATGTAGCTTCACACAGATAAATTTTGCTCTTTGTTCATTATGACTTGCTTTCCTGGAATGTGCAGAAACTTCCTTTTAGATACCAAAAAATTTGATTCCTGCTAGCTGTACTGCCCCACTCACTCACACACGCATGTAACTGTACTTTAGGGAGTTTATTAATATTCCCCAGCAAGTTCCTTCACTAAAACTCGAACTGTCCCAATTAAATCCAGCCACAAGCAGGCCAAAATTAGTCCACAGAGCAATGGCCTAATAGTCCACCAAGCAATTGAAAGTTGCTGAAACAAAAAAACTCCACCAGCAAAACTTAAATCCACACACAGGAGAGCTCACATGGCAAGAAAAGTTCAGTCTCCAAGGCACAATTCCAAACACTGTCAATCCAGAGTGAAGCCGGAATCACAACGATCAAACAGCTAGATAACCATCATGTTGTTCTCAGCAACTCCTCTATCTGTCTGCTGTGGTAAATAGCCAGTTTTCTGGTGCAGCCCATCAAGACGGGTGGGATTTTCTCCTTTCGAGTAGTCTGCTCTTGCCTTTTTTCTGCTCTGTGTGTTCTTGGATGAGGTGCAGAAGGCAGTTCCTCCTCCTCTTTGCTAGCCATCTGCCATTGCAAACTTTCCCCAGCTGAAGCCTCCTCCAAATCTCAGACAGCCATTCAGAGCCATCAATCAAGCCAGTTCCTGATGTGCCAGGAATGGGCTCAACCTCCCCTGAGCTGGCATCTGAGGAGGAATCTTGGGAGTCGCTCAAGGGAGACATAACACTAGCACACCCAGCATGGCTTATCCTCCCGGAGCCCCTCCAGGTCAGGTTTCCATGGATACTGGCAGTGGAACCAACTGCACAGCATTGGCATTTTCTCACAACATGTCCTCAGTGTCAATCGTCCGACTAGTGAATTCAACATTGAGGAAATTCTACAGCTTTGAGATGCCATAAAAGATAAACATTATTGAATACACATCTCGGTACTGAAGAAGTAAAATCAACTCTTAAGTTTCCCGCATGAAAATCTGGTTAGTTAACAATAGCTTTCCATAGTCCCCACCCATCATGTTTTCATGTGGCCAATCATATTTCTTTGGTTTGTTATGAGAAAGGTCCACTTCTCCATGAGATACCTACATTTTTATTCTTATTATTAGTTTTATTCATTTATAACATAACATGTGAAAATACAAAAGCAAATAGTAGGGGACAACAGTAAAAAAAGGGAAAACAAAAAAGGTGTGAAGAAAGGGGAGGGAAAGAAACAAAAGGCATTGACTTCTGACTCTTTCTGTTGCAGTAAAATCAGACATTAAAATCAAATCTCAACTTTTACATTTCTATAATAGTATGAACTAGCCATTTCTGTATTGGCAAATCAGTCTAATCAGTAAAACCCAAAATCATGATATCATTTTTTTCCACCTCAAGCACAAAATCTAGAAGCGGTTTCCAAGTAGAAACAAAAGTACTTATGTTCTTTTATCAGCACAGTCTGTTTGGCCATCTCTGCTAATTCTATCAGCTTTTGTAACCATTCATCCATGGTAGAAATCGAGGCATCCTTCCACTTTTGTGCATAGAGCAGTCTTGCTACCGTCACCATATATAAAATCAGAGTTCCACATTTTTCCCCAGTTCTCTTTCCCTTAGGCCTAAAAGGAAAGTTTCTGATTTAATCTTTATGTTCATTTTAAGAATTTTCTGCATTCATATATGAATCCTACTCCAATATTTCTTTGCCTTATCACATGTCCACCGTAAATGATAAAAAGTCCATTCTTTACATTTGCATTTCCAACATTAATTTGAAATACCTTTATACATTCTAGATAACTTATCTGGTGTTAAGTATCAGTGATACATCAGTTTGTAAAAATTTTCTTTTAGGTTATAATTTAATGTGAATTTTAAGCCTTTTTCGTCTACGTAGTTTGAATTTTTCCTTCATTTGTTGATATGTAAACCAGTGACAAGCATGACCTTCTAATTGTAATTCTTCCCTAGACTTGAGGATGGTTTTACCACCATTTCTTTTCTAAAAAAACCTTCTGGGGGAGGGACAGCCAAAGAGGCAACTTTATAAAGAACTTTGTTTTATATTTATTCCAAACTCTTAATATGGTGTATCTAATAAAATGATTATTAAAATCAACATTTACTTCTGGAGGTTCACCCACTTTTTTAACCAAACCAAACCAAACAGCATGCATCAAAATACAATTTCAAATCTGGCAGACCCAGACCCCCTCTTTCCTTGGCATCTTGCAATAACTTATATTTGATTCTTGGTGTCAATGCTGCTAACATCGGATGTTTTGCATTGACAACAGATGAAAATGTAGCCATCTTTTCCCCTTTCCCTTTTAGAGTTAGATGATGCTGGGGGGGGGGGATGTGAATAAGAGTCCAGCTAGACATAACAACACTAAATGTAGCATGAGAATCAAGGCTATTGAGCCCAGAGCTGATAAAGAATTGGCAGGCTGGAGAGCTGGAGAGGAAGCCCACGCTTCAAGCTAATTGGAGAATGTGATTTATGACTGCTAATTGGAAGAGGGAATTGTGCTTTGATACTATGTGCTCAGGGGAGGGGAAATCAGTTTTTGGCTTCGATTATGTAGTGCCAATATTATGCTACTCGAATAAAAGACCCTTTAAGGTAAACAATGCCTCGAAGTTCTTTTGAAGAGTTTCATCTGTCGGAACCATGACATTAAGCCAAAAACTACATTTTTCCCCCTAACTATCTTGGGATCCTGAGCCCCAATCGCTATCCCTAGAGTTGAGGGATAAGCCGACAAAGATTCAGGGAAGATATCAACATGGAGAAAGAAAGAGCGCCTGAAACCAGCACCCCAGTGACAGCTGCTATCCCAGAGGGGGGAGCGACAGCCAGCGTGCCGGTGGAGGAGGAACCTTTTGAGGCCTTCCAGCTGGGGGCAAAACCCAAGGTGCAAGGACAGGTGATCTGGTCATCAGAATGGACCGTACCCAGCAGAGACTCCAGACACCTCAAGACACCCTTGTCACCCTCAAGTGCTTCAAAGGCAGATGAGGTTGAGCTGCAAAGAAGGGGTTCCTGCATGTCACGTTCCCCAGACCAGTGGAGAACCACAAAATCGTCTACCTCTCAGGACTCGGGTGAGTGGAAGTACCTGTCTGCAGCCCATAGTCAGTCAATGCAGAAGTTGGTGGAAAGATTTGAGGAGCTAGAGATGAAGAGTGGAGAACAACCTTCCTGCTCCCCATACACGAGCAATCTTGATTTATTAGCGAGGCAGCCACCAACTCGTACCCATTCCTCCCTGTGCAGATCAGGCAGCTTCCCTGTCCTTGAAGCACTGACCATGGCCTCCAGCCCCGCAGGGAAAGACAGCTCCAGTCATCGCCCCTCCAAAAGCCCATATTGCTGCCAATGGGATAAGAGCCCGAGTCGTCACCGGGTCAGCCAAACTCCGGATTGATGTGCTTACTGGCCACCCAGCCCAGGGTCTGTACAACAATGGGGAATGCTGCAGTCTTCCCAGGTGGGAAGCCAAATTTGCTGGCAGTGCAGCAGCCAAACTGGGGATGGCCACAGCCCCCGAATGTGCAGCAGCAGATGGGAACCTTGCAACAACTGGGAATGATTTAGTCGCCAGAGGGTCAGCAACTGTTGGGAGCACTACAGCAGCAGTGGGGCTTGCTGCCGCCTTCGAATGTGCAGCAATCACTGAGGGGCCTGCAACTGATGGGGATCCACAACAACCACCTCCAAGGCCGCAGGAGGGCCTGCAGCAACTGGTGGCACCACACCACAGTGGGGAGAGTAACAGGCCCCTCTCATGCAGCAACCGCTGGGAGGCCCATAGCATCTGGGGGTGCCATTGCAACAGCTGCTGAGACCGGTGGGGGTCGTAGAGCAAATGGGGGTGCCACAGCCACCAGCAATGTAACAACAGCCATGGGCATAGCAACAGCCCCCGGGTGCACAACAACCGCTGGGAGGCTTGCAGCAACTGGGGATGTGGCAGCCACCATGGGGGGGGGGTAGCAACAGTTGGGGATGCAACATCCACAGTGGGGAGGTCATCAATCACTGATGGTGCCACCTCTTAGAGCTACCTTTGATAGGGACCCAGAGAAGTTGATATTTTTCCTCAACCAGGTGCGCTCTCACTTGCCTATTTCTATCTGAACCCAGCCACTATGGTCAATATGATTGTATCCAGCTTGGAAGGAGAAGCATCCAAGTGGCTGAACAATTTATATAATGAGCAAGCACCCAAGTTAGAGGACAACTACCTCTTCCTCCTAGGACTGAGAGCAAGGTTCAAGCACCCATCCATTGCCCTCAAAGCGGAGAAGCAAGTCCACAAAATAAAGCAAGCCGGCAGGTCTGGCCTGGAATACGTACGAGAGTTTTGCAAGATAGCTGGATGAATAGAGAGGTGGCCTGAGCAATCCCTAATCCATCATTTCAAGGAGGGACTAGACGACCACCTCTCCCAGGCTTGTATCTATCGAGCAGTCCCTGATCAACTGCAAGAATGGTACCAGACAGCAGTAAGACTTGATGTTCAGCTCACCCGCCATCAGAAGCCACCCTCACAGGAAGCTGAGTCAAGGCCAAATCAACCCAAATGACAGCCACCACCTCCCCCCCCCGAAAGCCTCCAACCACTGTGGCTACTGAGAATCCCAGACCACCTGCTGGGCCACTGAACAAGTATTTCAGATGCAGACAGCAGGGACACCGAGCAGCGAATTGCCCAGTCCCTTACCCCCAGCAGCAGAATAGACTGGGACCACCAGCGAGGAAGAAACCAGCCCAGCAGCCAATGAAAGAGAAATCCAACTGCATCACTCAGGAACCCATTGCCCAAGTCACATCCTCCACGCAGGAGAGTGCTGAGACCCAAGCCGGACCTGCCGCCGCTCTACCCTCCTATGACAGCGACGACGGAGAGAACGAACAGATGGTGAGTTGACACATCCCACCTTTTTTTGTACCTACCAAACCCATAATCCCTAAGACAGGGGCACAGGTAGATTTAAAAGTACTAGTCGACTCTGGATGCTCCCGGTGCGTTATCAGTTTGTTACTTGCCCTGAAAATGGGCATATGAGCAAACCTGCTCTCCAAACCTGTGAGGTTTGAGCAAGCCGATGACTCCCTAATGGGAGGAACTTTAGTCATGCAATTGACTGAACCCCTATGTTAGAAATAGGTGAGCACTGGGAGTTCATTTGTTTAATGGTGGCTCCGAAAATGACTGAGGCTGTGATCCTAGGGCTAGCCTGGTTGGACAAATGGAAGCCATTTACCTGATGGGAGAAGGGAATGAGGACTGTGAGGTTACCCACAGGACCCAAGCCCCACCTTAACTCAATGGACATTACAGGAGATTTTAGCCCACCCAACGAGCTAGCGCACATGGCTGTCTTATCACAACCAGGCAAGCCACTCATCCCCAGTGAGTACTGGGACCTAGTGGAGGCATTTAGTGAGAAAGAATGTGACACCCTGCCTACCCATCAACCTATTGTTGCTCCAACGAACTGTTACCAGGAGCCAAACTCCCAAGACTGAGGATGTATACTATGCCCCCCCTTGAAATGGAGGAGATGCAGCATTATGTAGACAAAATCCTAGCAAGGGGATTCATTGAACAGGCCACGTCTGCTGTGGGAGCCTTGGTGTTGTTTAAAGAAAAAAAAAAGATGGGTCACTTTCCTCTCTGCATGGATTATAAGGGTCTGAACGCAGTTAGTGTGCAAAATAAATACCCCCTCCCCCTCCTGAAGGACTTACTAACCCACCTGGCAAAGGGAAGTGTCTTCGCTAAGTTAGACCTGAGAGAGGCATATTACTGGGTGAGGATAAAGGAGGGAGATGAGTGGAAGACCGCTTTTAACTGTCCCATGGGGAGCTATCAATTTAAAATCACAGGTGGCATGCAGAGCCATCTCTGTTGGCATGCGCGCCATTGCTGGATCAAGCTGCTCCCTCTCCTCTCTGTGTATGCGCAGCTCTCTACACATGCGCAGTCTGGGAATAGGTGAAAGGCTATAAAAGGAGCAACGTTCGGCAGGACCAGCATTTACTGCAGACAGCGAGCAGGTGAGCGTGAGCCGGAGCAGACAGCAAGTGGGCGAGCATGAGCTGACAGTAGTAAGTTTCAGCGACCAGCCTAGCAGGGGAGGAGGAGGAGGAGGGGTGGCGGGGATAGCAACGGTGGTGGCAGCAAAAGGCACGGGGGGCAGGGGGCGGCCCACCTGCTTAAGCTGCCTTGCCTCGGCCTCATGGGCAGCAGTGGTGGTGAAAGGTGTGGGGGCAGGGAGAGGAGGTGTGTGTTTGCACTTTGGAGAAGGCAGGTGGAAAGTGGTGCCCTTTTGCGCTTTGCAGAAGCTTGTGGGGGGCTGGGGGAGGAGGACGCACATGTTTGCACCTTGGAGGAGGCAGGTGTGATGTGTCCATTTGTGCTTTGCACAAGCTCATGGGGGGAGGACGTGCGTGTTTGCACTTTGGAGGAAGCAGGTGGGACATGGCATCCATTTGTGCTTTGCAGAAGCTCATGGGGCGGGGGGAGGTGGACCCGTGTGTTTGCACTTTGGAGAAAGGGAGAGAGGAAGGAAGGAAGGAAGGAAGGAAGGAAGGAAGGAAGGAAGGAAGGAAGGAAGGAAGGAGATGGGAAAGAAAGGGAGGCAGGCAAGGAAGGAGGGGAGGGGAAGAAAGGAAGATAGGATTGAGAAAGGGAGGCAGGCAAGGAAGGAGGGGAGAGAGAAGGAAGGAAGGAGATGGGAATGAGAAAGGGTGGCAGGCAAGAAAGGAGGGGAGGGGGACGGAAGGAAGGAAATGGGAATGAGAAAGGGTGCAGGCAAGGAAGGAGGGGATGGAAGGAAGGAAGGAAATGGGAATGAGAAAGGGTAGCAGGCAAGGAAGGAGGGGAGGGGGACAGAAGGAAGGAAGGAAGGAAGGAAGGAAGGAAGGAAGGAAGGAAGGAAGGAAGGAAGGAAGGAAGGAAGGAAGGAAGGAAGGAGATGGGAATGAGAAGGAGGAAGGCACATGACCCTGGGGTTGCTGCAAGGTTCATAAGTGAAAAATGGTCATAAGCCACTTTAGTCAGTGCCTTTGAAACTTTGAACAGTCACTAAGTTAACTGATGTAAGTCAAGGACTACTGTACTTTATCACTTTTTTTCTTTTTGGGGAGGGGCGGTCATCAGGTTTTTGACACCTTGCTAGGTGACTGGAAAAGCCCTGAGTTAGAGTACTTGGATTGCAGCTGCTTTCTTGCAGGTATGTGGAATGGCGTGGGACCCCCAGGTTTTGCAAAGTTAAGTGAGGAAGTTGGTTACAGCTTATTAGGAAAGATAAAATAGACAACCAAGAATGCTTTATTGACCATTCTTCATCCAGATTTTATATCAGTTGCATCTGCTAGTACAGGCATTCTGCTTCAGATTTCTGTTATTTTCAGCATCTGGTAAAATGAATGAGTACTTTTCCAACAACCTGTAAAATCCAAAACACTGTGCTTTCATTGTTTAATTCCTCCCTCATACAGTAGTGGCCAAAATTGTGGAAATCTTTTGGGAAAAGTGTACAGTAGAAATGCCACCTTTGGTTAAGTTTCCACCAATTTTTCTTCTAATTTCTTTATAACTGTAGCCTTGTTCACTTCATAATGCTGTTTTACATCGCTTTCTGAGCAACCAGTCAAATCTTTGCACCATTATTTTAATTTTATTACATTTTACAAGCTCACTAAATGAAAGAACACAAAAAAACCCAACCAACTTGATAGCGATCACATACCACACTGACAAATGTCCTTTTCTCAGCTTCAATACATGACATCAATAACTGAATCCTACTGTGATCTGATTGGTTCATTGTCAAAACAAGATGAGGCTCCTGCCCACTGTCCCACCCACCAGAGACACCCTGGATCTCTCCCAACCCTGCCCAGCCCCCACAGGCATCACTCTTCAGGAGCAACATCGAGGTGGCAACACCCACCCTGGCCATGCCCATCCATGCTGCCATGACTACCGTAGCCACGCCCACCCGGCATCGGCAATACATAAGTGGGTTTTGGGTTGCAGTATGGGCACTCAGTCTCTAAAAGGTTCTCCATTACTGTTCTATAAGAAACATCCTAATAAACCGAGAGGCAATCCCTAACCTGTGCTTTTGTTTATATTAAAGGATTTGTCCTTTTTTTAAGGGGGGGCAGATGTCAATGCTGCTAACATTGGATGTTTTGCATTGACAACAGATGAAAATGTAGCCATTTTTTCCCTTTCACTTTTAGAGTTAGATGATGCTGGAAGGAGGGGGGATGTGAATGAGAGTCCAGCTAGACATAACAACACTAAACTTAGAATAAGAATCAAGGCTATTGAGCCCAGAGCTGATAAAGAATTGGCAGGCTGGAGAGCTGGAGAGGAAGCCGGTGCTTCAAGCTAATTGGAGAATGTGATTTATGACTGTTAATTGGAAGAGGGAATTGTGGTTTGATACTATGTGCTCAGGGGAGGGGAAATTAGTTTTTGGCTTCGATTATGCAGTGCCGATATTATGCTACTCGAATAAAAGTTCCTTTAAGGTAAACAATGCCTCAAAGTTCTTTTGAAGAGTTTCATCTGTTGGAACCATGACACTTGGTTTCTTTCCTTGCCATATGAATTTAGAGATATCCCTCTGCCTGTCATGCTTTTGACAGATGAAACTCTTCAAAAGAACTTCAAAAGAACCTTTTTTGAATGTCACATGGATTGATTAAATCACCATTAATAACAATTATTGCTTGCTGTGACATGTAAATAGCTTTAACTCCTTGAATAAAGCTCTCTCCAAAGCCATTTCTCCCAGGACTTTAAACATAAAAGTCCAATTTAAATTGTCAAAGGCCTTTTCTGCATCTAGGAATATTAAAGCTACCTGTTTCTCATTGTGGTATTGTAAGTATTCAATGATATGCAGAACAGCCCTCACATTATCCCTTAACTGTCTTTTTGGCAGAAAGCCAGGTTGGTCTTCAAGAATATATACCTGTAAAATCTTATTTAGTCCTTCTGCCAAAATTGCAGCAAAGAGTTGATAGTCATTGTTCAGTAGTGAAATTGGTCTAATTCTTTGTCTTTGTAGGATTTTCACCCTCCTTCAGTAATAAAACAATATTGCCTTCCTTCCATGTTTGGAGTATCCTTCCCTCCTGAAGTATATCATTCATTATGTACTTTTGTGGCTATAGAAGCTCTTCCTCGAAGACCTTATAGTATTGACTTGTAAGGCCATCTGGTCCTGGAGCTTTACCTTAATGTTTTAGGGAGTTCAAGTTCTACTGTGACTGGGTTGATGATGCGTTTAATAGGGAATGGTCCCACAAATTTTGGCCCTAATTTCTTTGAGGGCTGCAGAGACTACAGAAACCAGTAAAGAATCATGGCAGAGCTGCATGAACTTTAATCTCTGGGTCGTAGGTTGTGGACAGCAGTAGTTTGACCACTTCAGCTTTCATACTGTTATACTGCAGCATCCATGACAGGGCATCTGCCAGGAAGCTTTTCCCCCCAGGTAAATACTGGAGGGTAAAATTGAATTGGTGGAAGTTTTGGGCCCATCGAGCTTGTTTGGGGGACAGCTTCCTAGGGATCTTTAAGGCTTTGAGGTTTTTGTGGTCAGTCCATACTTGGAAAGAGATTTTGTTCCCTTCTAGGAAGTGCCACCAAGTGAGGAGGGCCCAGTGCACAGCGTAAACCTCCTTCTCCCAGACTGCCCACCTTTGCTTGGTCTCTGTGAGGTTTTTTTAAAAAATATTTTATTAGTTTTCCAGTTTTACATTTGAGTATTTGGAAAGCAATGTCGCAAATGGGTTAAACAATAGTTCAAAAACAAAAACTTTAGTAGGTATCTCAGGTTATATCATCAAATATTTTTTCTCGGTTTCCCTTAACATTTACTATTTCATATTTAAGCTAGTAAATTTCTAATTGTAACAAACTCAGTAAAAACTTCATTATTGCATTTATAAATACATTTTTTGCTTATACATATCTTAATAAATCTCAATAAACAATCCATGTCCTGTTATTAAGTTTTACCCAATTTTTAATTTTTAATTACAGTATTCCAATTTGACCTTTGATATCCATAGTATTTAACTTTCAGGTAACCCAGATTTGCTTTATCTCACTTCATAAAAATTATAATGTCTAAAATACACATATTAGTTATTTAAATATATTCTTATTCTATTTCGTAAAACATTTTCTATTTCTCATCCTAATACGTCATCACCTTAATAATAGAGTATCCTTTCTTAGTTCAAATCCATTTTCTATATTATCTGGGCTAGTCAATAATTCAAACCTATTTCCTAATAGTGAGTTTACATTTCCCTTGTAAATCTAAATCCTTAGTATTAGACAGATTAATCCCTTATTTATTAGTATTTTCCAACTTTTAAATCTAGTAATCAAATTTCCCTTTGTCTCAGAATCTCCCTTTAGCCCACTAGTCGACAGTTTAGGGTCCTCTCTAGTAAACCAAAAAGGCCCAGTTTTTCAACCTAATTCTAGCTTTCTTCTTTTGCCAACCAGGCTTCCATACCAATGCTTTTAAGTCATTGCTCATTTTCTGAAAGATCTGGCCCGTGTTTGTTCTGATATGGTTGTCTTCAGTTTAATCTGGTCTTCTTTCTCAGAAAAGTCATTTCCAGATTTAAAGTTATTGTTTTGTTGTCTGGATATTCAGTAAACTGTATTTGTTGATCTGTAAAGTCCTCTATCTTAGTATTCACTTCTTCCACTCCTGTTGTTTTTTTGGATTAATAGTTCTTTAGCTGCAATCAGGGCTTTGTTTTGTGACTCTAGGCTGGCACTTTTGTCTTTCAAATGAGCTTTGAGTTTCTCAGTGTTTGCAAGCATACTTTCAAGTACAAATTTTAACATAGCCAAGTTTTTTTGCTGATCCTCCTCCATTTCTGACAGAGTTATAAACAATCTTTCTAGTGAAGGCTATTTATTAAACAAAAGTCAGTAAATGTACACTTCTACCATTCCTAGAAACCAATTCCACTGCCCAGCTGCTCTCTCAGAGTGAAATCTCTCATAGATAATACCAAGGTCAGGTCTGGGCTGTGAGCAAGTTTCTTTGTCAGAAGGAATAAACTGTTGTACCAAGCTTCACCACAAGATGTCCCTGCTAGCATTTGGAGTCTTTTTCAGATCCTAGGCTAAATTCATTTTTGCAAATAAAATAAAATAGAAGGTTCTAGTAAAAATAGGAACTTTTTGGGTCCCCAAATTCCAATAAATAAATAAATATCCAATTATATGAAGTTGATCTTTTCAATGCTTTGTTTCCCCTCAGTGATCAGATGCCGCCATTTTAGAGGATGGGAAAGAAAAAATTCCCTTCCCTCTTTCCTCACAAAGGGAAAATTTTTCAAGAAGCTTTTAACAGGAAAAATACTTGGGGTATAGAGAAGGTAAGATCTCACCCAATTCCTCCATGTTGCTTTCAAGGTGCTTGTTAATAAATTTGGTCTTGGCTATCAGCAGCTTGATGATGGGCCATATTAGTGGCCAATCTTTTCCCCATCAGATTGAAGAGCTGCCCTGGATCAAACGGGAGGGCTGCTGCCTTTCTGAGATCACTCGGGGGTCCTCTTCACACTCATCGCCCCTACAAGGCGACTTCTGAGCCTCTTCAGGGTCCCCTGGCACCGGTCAGTGGAGAGAGCGATCTCCCAACATGTCCGCCAGCGCTGCGATTGCAAACCGGAAGCCGGTCTCTGAGTTTTTTGAGGTGTAGGCACAGGGTTGCAATTGGCCTTCCTGATTTTCCTGGATCAGCACTGCCCCCACTGCCACGTTGCTGGTATCAGCCTGGATGACAAATGGTTTTTCTGGATCTGGGTGTTTAAGCACTGGCTCTGTGGAGAAAAGCCTTTTTAATTTTTCAAATACCACCTGGCATTCCATAGTCCATTTCAGCGGCTGGCTAGGTTTTGGCTTGTCCTACCTCTTTGTTTTTAGCAAGTTAGTAATGAGTGTGATTGGAGCAAAGGAGTGGATGAACTGCCAATAGAAGTTACCAAAGCCCAGGAAGCTTTGCAGCTGCCTCCAAGTGAGTGGTGGGGCCCATTCCAGAGCAGCTCACACCTTTTCTGGGTCCATTTCCACCCCCTTGTGAGAAATCTGGTAGCCCAAATAGTCGATCTTTTCTTCGTGAAACTCACATTTTGAAAGTTTAGCATTCAGTTTGGCTGTGTGAAGCTTATTTAAAACTGCTTTAACTAATGTAACATGCTCGGCTCTCATTTCTGTGTAGATTGTCCAAGTACACCAAAATCCCCTTGTATAAATGCTCATGGAGGACCTTGTTAATCAGCTGCACTACCTGTAGCCCAAATGGGAGTACTTTGAATGGGAAACATCCCAAGGGACTGTTAAACGCGATCTTCCATTTATCCCCCTCCTTGATTCTAACCCAGTAGTATGCTTCTCACAGATCTAGTTTGGAAAAAATCTTTCCCTTTGAGAGATGGACCAGCATGTCCTTCATGAGTGGCAAGGAGTAGACATTGTTCACGCACACCACATTCAAGCATCTATAATCTATGCAGATGCAAAGACACCCATCTTTCTTCTCACAGAATATCACTAGGGAGGCCCTTTTTTGTCTTGCTGGTTGAATGAAACCATGCGCCAAATTCTTATATATAAACTTGCACAGCTCCTCTAAATCTTGGGGGGTCATCGAATAGAGCTTGAGCTTTGGCAGCTAAGCTCCAGAGACAATCTGAATGGCACAGTCTATGGAATGGTGAGGGAGCAATTCATCGGATCCCTTTTTGATAAAAATCTCAGCCAGGTCCTGGTACTCCCTGGATGTGCTTCCTGATTTCTGATTTTGACTCCTGCCACCACTTTGAGTTCATGCTTTGCTCTGGTGCCGCAGTGGGTATTGGGTGAGTGGGGTTTCCATTTTGGGAATCTCAATTCTTCTGTTTTCCTGTTCACCCACAGGTTCCCGTTTTTTACCATGCTAGTCCTAGAATTAGAGGCCATTCCATGCTGAGGATCATTATAAAAGTCAAAGTCTCAGTGTGGTTCCCCATGATCAGTTTTACTGGCCTCATGGTGAGGGTGGCCTGGACGCCATCCATCCCTGGGATCAACAATTCTATGGGCCTGGTAATGGGTGCAATGGGTCCACTTACCAAGGGCTTATCATTGGAGTCACTGTCAGACATCTCTGGTCCCTTCTCTAGTGGGGTTGGAGTTCCCCCTCCCAGTTTTTTGGCAGGTTGGAACTTCACAACTTTTTATCACCATCTCCCTGGGGCATTGTGGGGTTTTTACGGGCTCCCTCCCCCCCCCCGGGCCAATATCCTTTTCTCACCGGAGTCTCCAAATGGCACTCTGCATCTTGAGGGCTCTCTTTACCACATTTAAAGCAGGTAGTTGAGCGCAGTGCCACTATGGGGGCTTTCGTCACCTCTCACTTCCTCTCTGGCAGGGAAGGATGTTGATTTTAGGCTTGATAGATCTCTGTTTCCTCGGCTAAGATGCACTAGTCCTGAAGGCAGGCAGGGACTCCTTGGGCAATACAAGCATGGTAGAGATTGTCATTCAGCCTGTCTTTGAAACAACTCACCAGGATATCCTCTGGATAGTTGAGACAGCAAGCCACATCTCGGAACTCTTCTGTGTATTTGGCCGCTGGGTGGTAGCCCTGCCTAACAGTCTTAATGCAATTCCTGGCTTTCCAATGGGCCAAGGGATCTTTGAATCTCCATCTCAGTGCTGCCATGAATTGGTTGAAGTTTCGAAGCTCGTGAGTGTCAGCATTGTGTAGGGTGACCATCCACCAAGCCACTGCACCTTCTAGGGCCATGGTGATGACTGTGACCGGGTGCTCTCACTGGGGATCTCCCGATCATACTCCTACTTATAGCTCAGGACTTCAGCCAGAAAGAAACCCAGTTGCTGAGGATCCCCATCATACTTCACACCAAAGAGGGGAGTTTTACTCTCCCTCCTTCTGGCTTTGTGCCCATCATCCCCAGCTGGTGTGGCTCGAGCTGGGATCGTGACTGCAGTCATGGGTCCTGCAGTGTCTGTGGTGCTGGTAGAGGTGCCTGTGTTGGCCGGTTCACTCTTCCCCCTTTCCTCTTCCAGCCTTCCCTCAACCCTGCCTCATCAGGGGTCCATTTCTTCCTCTTTGAGGTTTCTAAAAGCCTCCACCATCAGATTTATAGCTTGCTTAAGGAAGCAATCGGATCAGGTCAGTTTTTCTTCCTCGCTGAGGTTGAGCGACCATTCCATTTTGCATTTTCAACCTGGCTGGTAGCTGCTGCAATGGATGGTTACTTTCCAGGATCTTTCTTCCCAGTCCTCCTTCTTCCTGATGCTGATGAACCATCTTGTCTTTGAGAGGTTCTCCCCAGTTTCTGCCTCATCTGCCGAGCCAGAGGAGTCAGAGCAGCTGTCACTTGGGAAAGTCTCTGACACATTCGAGGCCATAGCCCTTCCAATCCAGTAAATATTGAAGACATCCTGGTGAATACCAGAATCTACAATGTGTACCATCTCATATTCCGGCTCCCCCTGCACTAACAACAGCTTCTTCATGGAATCTAACCAGCTGGTGAGGACTAACCAGTGCAACAGACACAAGCAAAGACTGGTGGAATACCGGGTAGATGTGCTTTCAGGCAGGCAGGGTCAGATGGTACACCACCGGACTGGTGACCACTTCCACTGAGAACGGGCCTAGGAAGTGGTGGTTGAGTTTGCATCATAGTCGCATCATGGGTGGGTGCTGGATGGAGAGCCAAACACAGTCACTGACCACCAAGGGAGGCACATTTTGATGGTGCCAATCCACAAACTTTTTATAGTTCTCCTTGGCCCATTCCAATTGTTCCTGAAACATTTGATGCACAGCAGTGAGTTTTTGCAGGAAATCTGCTGCCGCAGGCACTAGTGAATCCATGGTAGTCAGAGGGAACAAATGCAGATGAAATCTATAGGTCGCCAAGAATGGAGACATGTGAGTCGAAGCATGCATTGTACGCAAACTCCACCAGTGCCAGCAGATCCATCCAATTGTCCTGTTGGAAATTCACATAGCAATGCAAATACTACTCTAGCATGGCATTCCACCACTCCATGCCTCCATCCATCTCAGGATGATGCAAGGGTGAGAGATATACTTGCACCTGTAGAAGATCCAAGAATCCTTGCCAAAACTGGGCTGTGAATGGGGTATCTCAGTCTGACACAATACACTCAGGTAGGCCATGCAGCCATAAGATGTGAAGCACAAATAACTGTGCTGTCTACCACACCATGGGCAACCCCATGCTTGGCACAAAATGGCTTCCTGCAACTTCAGGAGATCGGTGATGAAGTCCTTGAATAGACTTCCTCAAGGCCTCTCTGGTGTGGGCAATGGCTGCAGCAGTCCTGGTGGTGATCCCAGTGCATTCTTCTCTTACTGGCACTCTGGGCATGATACCACATAGATCTCCACATCGTGGCGAATTTGCAGTCATCAGAATACTTGCCTCACCAAATGCGAAGTCTTGAACAGGCCAAAAGGCCCTGTCACAGGGTTGTCATGACACCAGCACATAAATCCTCCCTTGAAACCTCAACCATGACTAAGGGCCTGAAAGGCCTCTGACCAAGTCTAACTCTGCTTCTCTTGTCCAGACAAAGGAGTCTTGATGCTGCACCAGCCTGATTTGCTCTTTCAGATCAATAGGCTCTTAGGTCATCACAAACCTTTCTATTGGAATCACTGACCAGAGCTGCACCTTATCCCTGGCCTGGATGTATTCTGGCTTGCATGACAAGGTGTCAGCTCTCTGGTTCTGGCTCCTGGGACTATAGGTTATTCAGAAATTGAAGTTGGTGAAGAAGAGAGACCATCAGATCTGCTACTGGTTGAACTTTTTGACTGTCTTCAGGTGCTCCAGGTTCTAATGGTCTTTCTGCATTTTGATCTGGTGCCTAGCCCCTTCTAGGTGGTGCTGCCACACCTAGAAATCCACCTTGACCACCAGCAACTCCTTATCCCAGATCATGTAGTTCCACTCAGCAGGGTTGAGCTTGCATAAGTAGTAAGCACAAGGAAGAATTGCTTTGAGTTCAAAAGGGCTTGTAACAACACTGCCCCACCGCAACATCTGATGCATCCATCTCCACCACAAATGGTCATGACAGATCAGGATGGTGAAGAATGGGGTCTGTAGCAAAAGCCTTTTTCAGAAACTTGAAGGTATGCAGCTTGACTGTCCACCATGTGAACCCCACCCCTTTCTGCAGCAACCAAGTCAAGGCAGTGGTCATCACTGCAAACTGGGCCATAAACGTTCAATAATAATTTGCAATCCTCAGAGCCATCAATCAACCCAGTTCCTGACATGCCAAGAATGGGCTCAACCTCCCCTGAGCTGACATCTGAGAAGGAATCTGAGGAGTCACCCAAGGGAAACATCACACTAGCCCCTTATCATGCGACCAAAAATGTTCTTATGCTATATAGTCAACCTCATTCAGTCTGATTTTCCTTCTCACCATTTGTGGAAGGTTACAAAATGGATTTTTCACCAGGTATAAATTTTTGAAAAATAAACTTTGAAAATTTTGAACCTTCAACATTACCATTCTATTTGAGTAGACAAGAATCTGTATTTTAATGTTTCAGTTGTGAGGAGAAGGAGGAAGAGGAGGAACTCATGGTTATTTATCATAAGTTTCATTGATCCATCACAGGTGTACATTCTACAGAATAAAGCTCTTGGGTATTCTCCTTATCTCTGATTAAACAGATAGTTTCTTTTCATTTCTTCCTAATCCTCCAATGCTTTGCTCATATATTTTGTGTGCGCAGGAATGTGCTGGGTAGTATTGTATAGATTTCTTCCACCAAAAGAAGACTTTCTCTTACTGGAGTATGATGTCATTTCCTGGTTACAGAGCTAGCCAGGCTCTCCAACAAGCTAACTGAAACAACCTCCTTGTGCATTGTTTCTTGATAACTTCATTGTACATATGTATGTATGTAATAATGTGAACACAGTGCAAAAGAAACAGACCCTCTGCTAAGTGGGACAAAATGCTAGCAAGAAAAAAAATGAAGGCTGTTTCAATGTGCCTCCTATTGCAAAAAATAAAAATAAAAAATGCAACACTATCTTACAATGTTGTTGAAATTTAAAGTTATCTATTTTTTACCTTGTCCACATGTATAGCTCCAAGCAACAATTCCCACAAAGTCCATCTGTTGTGTCACCACACAGAGAAATACGAAGAAGCATACATTCACACACACAGGAGAAAAGCAGTGGTAAGTCTCTCCATTGAGAATGTGTGTTTGCAGAGGTTTCCTCTGAAAACCAGATTTCTCATCATTTTAGTCCAAAGAGTTCAAAATGGTACCAATTGGCCAATCATATTTAGGAAGGAGAGTTTTTATTCTAGGCATGGTTTTGCCTAATGAACACTGATGTACCCCAGATTGAATTAAAGCTACAAGACTAGAATTCATTCTAGTTCATATCAGACCAACACAATTGTTTGTTAGGATTTGTAAAAATAATTTTAAACTGATTTCCTAGTAAGCCAATTGACTGGTTGAAGTACCAGGTGAAATTCAACTACCAAACATAAAAAATAAAAATAAAATAAAGAAAGGAAGTAAATTTAATCAGTAAATCCTCTAAAGAATGGTGAAATATCATTTTTAGGTATTCATTGCCAAATTTCATATCATTTTACAATGCATTAGTTTAAATTCTATTGCTTAGTAAATGACTAATGAGCAACAGATTGTGCTTCAAAATTAAGAGACTGGGCTACTGCTTAAAAGGCAGGGAGGTCTGCAGATATGGCCAAAAAAGTCAATATATGTCCATGTGCTTTTTATATATGTGACTGCCCAGAGGAATATATAGGAATATATCTAGACCTGGCAAAATGTCTGGATGATGAACTGCCCATTCTGGAGGAATACTGCAACCTTGCTGAGGTGTTCAGCAAGAGGGAGTCAGATGTGCTGCTGCCTCACCATCCAATGGACTACACCAATGAAATTATGCTGGAGACTAAACTGCTGAAGCCAAACATGTATTCCATGACACCCAGGGAGATGAAGGGGCTTAGGGGATACATAGAGAAGAACTTAGCCAGGGGCTTCAGCCAGCCAGCCAAATCGATGGTGACCGCCCTTATGATCTTCAGAGAAAAGAAAGATGGATTACTGAGGATGTTTGGGGATAAATGCCATTTGCACAGAGACATGCAAATGAAGGATATGTTGGGTTATTTGTCCAAGGGGAAGATTTTCACCAAGTTGGATTTAAGGGAAACATACTACCAATTGTGAATTAAGGAAGGGGATGAGTGGAAGACCGCATTCAACAGCACTTTGGGCTGCAAGGGACACCCACCATGTTCATACAACTGATAAACAAAGTCCTACACAAACACCTGTATAAAGGGGTGCTGGTGTACTTGAATGATATTTTAATCTATACTGAGACCATGGAAGAGCACATAAAGCTAGTGAGGGCTCTGCTAGAGAAGCTGCTAAAAGCTCAGTTGTAAAGATACTGCACCTTATAAAAAGGCAATTTTGGTGGCCAAGGATGAAGAAGGACATAGAATCCTATGTTGCAAGTTGCCCTGTATGTGCATCTATGAAGCTTTTGCCAGGGGAAACCTCTTGATTGCTGCAGCCAGTAGCCAACCCAACCCAGCCATAGGAGGAGATAGCCATGGACTTCATAGTCAAGTTGCCAGAGAGTACGGAGGAACACTATAATATGGACCATTGTTGACCTGTTCTCCAACCAGGCACATTTCATACCATGCCTAAAGGTCCCCTCAGCCCAGCACCTAGCGAAAAAATTTGTGCAGCACGTTTACAGACTGCACGGAGTCCCAAAGAAGATTATCTTGGACCAGGGGGTGTAGTTTACTGCAAAGTTCTGGTGGGAGTTTGTGAGCCTAATAGGCTCATCCAAAGGGCCTAGCTCTGCTTTTCATCCCAGTACTAATGGGGCAGCAAAATGAGCAAACTCAGTGGTGGAGCAATACCTAAGATGTTTTTTTTATTAAAAAGTTTTACAAAAAAGATTTTACAATAAATATCCCCAAAAATATCCTCAAGAAGCCTGCCTTGGACCCAGCAATATTAAACAACTTTCATCCGGTCTCCAACCTTCGCTTTCTGGCGAAGGTTGTTGAGAGCGTGGTGGCGCAACAGCTCCCTTTGTTCTTGGATGAAGCTGATTATCTAGACCCATACCAATTGGGTTTCAGGCCCGGGTACAGCACGGAGACGGCATTGGTCGCGCTGGTGAATGATCTCTGGCGGGCTCGGGACAGGGGTTGCTCCTCTGTCCTAGTCCTTTTAGACCTCTCAGCGGCTTTTGATACCATCGACCATGGTATCCTGCTGCGACATCTCAGGGGGTTAGGAGTGGGAGGCACAGTTCTCCAGTGGTTCTCCTCCTACCTTCTGGAACGTTCGCAGTCGGTGTTGGCAGGAGGGCAGAGATCGACCTTGAGACCTCTCATTTGTGGAGTTCCTCAGGGATCGGTTCTCTCGCCTCTCCTGTTCAACATCTACATGAAGACGCTGGGTGAGATCATTCGTGGCTTTGGAGTTGGGTATCATCAATATGCTGATGATACCCAGCTTTTTATTTCGACCCCAAACCACCCCAGTGATGCCCTCGACGTGATGTCCCGCTGCCTGGAGGCGGTCCGGGTCTGGATGGGGAGGAACAGGCTTCGACTCAACCCTGACAAGACTGAGTGGCTGTTCGTGCCGGCATCCCGGGAAATTCCGATTATTCCATCTCTGGCCATGGGGGGTGAGCTATTACCCCCTGTAGATAGGGCTCGCAACTTGGGGGTCCTTCTAGATTCACAGCTCTCTTTGGAAGAGCATATTGGAGCTGTGACTAGGGGGGCCTTTGCCCAGGTTCGCCTGGTGCGCCAGTTGCGGCCCTATCTAGACCGGGATGCCTTGCGTAGTCACTCATGCGCTCGTGAATTCTCGTCTAGACTACTGTAATGCTCTCTACATGGGGCTGCCCTTGAGGTCCACCCGGAGACTTCAACTGGTGCAGAATGCAGCCGCGCGAGTTGTCTTGGGGGTTTCCCGATACTCCCATGTTACACCTTTGCTCCGCGAGCTGCATTGGCTACCGGTTGCTCTCTGGGTGAGGTTCAAGGTGTTAGTGATGACTTACAAAGCCCTTCATGGCATGGGTCCGGATTACGTACGGCAACACCTGCGGCCGGCGTCAACTTCCCTCCGTCCAGTGCGCTCCCACAGAGAGGGCCTCCTCAGGATGCCTCCGATCAAAG
This sequence comes from Vipera berus, assembly GCF_964194415.1. Lineage (NCBI taxonomy): Eukaryota > Metazoa > Chordata > Lepidosauria > Squamata > Viperidae > Vipera > Vipera berus. Next base: position 58,293,574 of record NC_138209.1, on the reverse strand, counting down.
AATGCCGATTGGTGGCCCCCAGAGGGAAAGCGTTCTCTGTGGGCACGCCAGACCTATGGAACCGCTTACCGGTCGAGCTCTGGATGGCCCCCGACCTTCGCTCCTTCCGGTGCGATCTCAAAACCTTCTTTTTTGAACAAGCTGGCCTGGTCTGATGGGATGGGGTTGGGTTTTTTATAATAAGTTTTAATTTTTAATAATTTTTAATATGTATCAATTACTACAGGCATAGTTGTTTAATCACTTTTTAATTTTTGTATCCTGTTTTTTATTATGTATTGCCCTGTTCACTGCCCTGAGTCCTTCGGGAGAAGGGCGGTATACAAATTAAATAATAATCATAATCATAATCATAATCATAATCATAATCATAATCATAATCATAATCATAATCATAATCATTATCATTATTATTATTATTATTATTATTAAAACCCACCCACCCCAAACCACCCCCCTTCCCCCCCCACTTCCCAGAGCTAAATACAGGGTTATAGATATAATAATCATATTCTAACTAAAAATTATCCATAATATAAAATTAACCAAATTCATAATGTGCTTTAACTCCCCTTTAACATAGATACATACCAAGTACTAACACTAAAATTAATAACAATATCCCTCTAAAATCTACTCATAAGCTAAATGGAACTTTTTAGTCCCATATTTATTCTGAATATAATCTATCCATCTCCTCCAAACTGAAATATATCTTTCTTGTGAATGATCCTTCAAATAAGCAGAAATCTTAGACATTTCTGCAAGATTTGATACTTTAAACACCCATTCTTCTATAGTAGGCAAACTATCCTTCTTCCAATATTGTCCCACCAGTAACCATGCTGCTGTTATCAAATTCAACATCAAATTGGTTTCTTTAACATCACAATCTACAACAATGCCCAATAAAAACAATTGCGGAGAGAATTTTATCTTTCTCTTAAAAATCTTTTGAATGTTCCACCAAATTTTAACCCAAAAAGCTTTTATATTTCTGCAAGTCCACCACATATGAAATTAGGTGGCTTCTAAACTACCACATCTCCAGCATTTAGACTGTAAGTTAGGATACATGTTAGACAACTTTTTGGGATCCAAATGCCATCTATAAAACATTTTATAAAAATTTTCTCTTAAATTTTGAGCCTGAGTAAATTTAACATTTCTAACCCAAATTACCTCCGAAGTATCCAACGGAATTGGTTCCTGGATATTTTGTGCCCACTTTATCATACAATCTTTAACTAATTCCGTTTCCAAATCCAATTCAATTAAAACATTATATATCCTCTTTATATGTGCACAATTTAAATCTCTAATTTGTTTTACTAAATTTTCATCTGTAATTGTGATGCCAACCTTCTGATCCAACTTCCACCTAGCTTTCAATTGGGTATATTTATTTATTTATTTATTTATTTATTTATTTATTTATTTATTTATTTATTTATTTTATTAGATTTATATACCGCCCTTTCCTGAAGGACTCAGGGCGGTTTACAGGGTATTTAAAACAACCAGTACAAAAGTTAAAAACAAATTAAAAAAAAAATTAAATTATCCCTAAAATTAAAAAAACCCAGTTAAAAATTCTCAGCCTGGGCCGGAGAGCTCAAAGAGCCAGGTCTTCAGGGACTGCAGGGACTTGGTTGTTCTTATCCAAATATTCAAGCAAATTTACGATTTGTCTTACATTATATTTCATATACCTTCCAGATATAAATCCCAATTGATCACTATGAATCATTTGCTTTAAAACTTGCATTAATCTATTAGCCAATCTGTATTCAAAAGCGATATAGGTCTATAATTTTTAGGTTGAGTAAGGTCTTGATCCTCCTTTGGAATCAATGATACAAAAGCTGTCCTCCAAGATGGAGGAACTGCTCCTCCAGTCTGAATTTCATTAAACAAGATCTTTAAAGGTTCAATCATTTCAACCAACAACATTTTATAATAAATTGCTGTTAGTCCATCTGTTCCCGGGGCCTTGCCCACTTTCAACTGTTTAATAGCTAAAGAGATTTCCTCTGATGTTATTAAGCATTTCATCTCAAGTTGTTGTTCTTTTGAAAGTCTCGGAAAATGAGCTTCCTGTAAATACTTATCTATATCTAAAGCTTGTATGTTTTCTCTAGAATATAATTTCGAATAGAAATCTAAAAAACTCCTCTTAATCAGCTTTTGTTGATAGACTTCTTTTCTTTTATATTCTATTTTATCTATAGTACGTAATTTCTGTTTCTTCCTTAATTGGTAAGCCAACCACCTACCAGGCTTATTAGCATTACAAAAAGTATTATGTCTAGCATAACGCAAATTAGTTGCTACTTGGTCAGCCAATAGCATACTAAATTGTTCTTTCAATAAATGTATCAAAATCCTTAAATTATTATCCAATGGATTCAAAATAAAATCTTTCTCCTTAGATTTAATCTCTTCCCCAAGATCTATACGTTTTTGCATTTACTTACGCCTATAAGCATTATTCATATAAATCAAGACCCCTCTCATATAAGCTTTACTGGCATCCCAAACCATTCCCATCGATGTACCTTTATGCATATTTATAACAAAAAATTCTTTCACATGTTCTCTACATTTCTGCAAGAATACCTCATTTGTAAATAAATTTTCATTCAGTCTCCAGGATCCTCTACTACCATCTTCAGCAAAAAAAACTCCAACGAAACAGGACTATGATCCGACAATGTCCTAGGAAAAATCTTAACGTTCTTAACCCTAGAAAAAAGATCAGTAGTAATTAAAATAAAGTCAATCCTAGAGAAAGATTTATGTCTATCTGAAAAAAAAGTAAAATCTCTGTCTTTCATATTTCTTTCCCACCATACATCTCTTAATTCCAGATCCTCCTTCAAATCAAAAAAAGCTTTGGGCAATTTCGAATTAGAAAAGTTTTTGAAGGATCCCTTCTTGTCTTCAGATGGGTCCAAAGCTCCATTCCAGTCCCCCATCATAATAATAGATTTGTAATCCAATTCAATTAGTCTCTGATGTAAAAATTTGAAAAACTTTTGCTGTTGTTGATTTGGAGCATATAATCCAATAAGAAGAACTTTCTTTCCTTGTAGCATTAATTCAATACTAACATATCTCCCTTGTTTGTCCGATTCAATTAATCTAGCCAAAAAATCTTTTCTTAAATAAATGACCACTCCAGCCTTCTTGTCCAGAGCAAAAGATGCAAAACGTGTTCCCAATCGGGAATTAGCCAGATACTTTTGGTCTTTTAATGCAATATGTGTCTCTTGTAAACAAACAATGTCATTTTTATGTTGTTTCAAATAATAAAATACTTTCTTTCTTTTCTGTGGTGAATTTAAGCCATTAACATTCCATGTCAGGAACTTCACCATCTCTGGTGACCATGAGCCTTTGGAACATAGCCTGAAGATCACCTGTTGCTCTCTTCGGACGTGCTCCTCCCACAGGCTCTGAAACAGCCGCATCTTGCGTAGTTAGACCAGATACAAGCTTCTGTTTTTGCTCTTTTTCCATATGCTTGTATGCAGCCCTAGTCATCCTCTGTTCTTTCGGGTCCTACTTTAATGCCAAACTCTGCTCCATAATCTCAGCCTGCCGCATCTCCTCAAGAGGCAATGACATTGCCCCTTCGCTCAATTGTTTGTCTTCTTGTCTTACTTCTGTTCTTTTAACTCGAGGAGACAGTGGTGAGTCTGCTTTAAGGACCTTAGTATAAAAATCTTTTGCTTTTAAAATTGTATTCAACCTGTACCTCGTCCCTGCATAATTCACCACAATTCCATTGGGTATTTCCCATCTAAACTGAATTTGTCGCTTCTTAAGCTCATTGGACAGAAAAGCGAAATCTTTCCTTTTTCTAAGAATTTTTGGAGGTATCTCCTTTAAAATTATAATATCTTGGTCTGCAATTTGAAATCTTTCCCGATAAAAAGCCTGGATAATAGAATTTCTAGTTGATCTCCTGGAAAAGTAAATCACTACATCTCTAGGTAAATTTTTCTGTCTAACAATCCAGGAATTAACCCTAAATGTCTTATCCATTTCTTTAAGTAATTCTTCAGGTTCACATTTCAAGACAGGAGCCACTGCTTGTACCACTTCCCATTCCAAATCTTCTTTAGGATTCTCTTTAAGGCTTCTGATACGCAATGCAAACTCCATGTCTCTATATTGTGAGATGATGACTTCAATTTTAACCTCTGCTCTGTCTATTTTCTGTTCAGTACTGATGATTTTATTTTTGAGATTCTCCACATACTCCATAACTGAATCCACATGAACATCCAGGTGTTCAATATGTGCAGCCAAGCCCTGAAGTGGAAGCACTATATCCTTCATCTGTTTGTTTTGATTAACAAATTCTTCCTTTGTTTCCTTTATTTCTTGCTGTAATACTTGTGTTAATACTTGTGTTGACTGCATCACAACTTGCTGAATGTCTGCCAATGTAAATGCAGGTGGTGGTGGGGAAGGTGGTTGTACTGTAGGTTTCGTTGTAGTTTGCCCTGCAGCTTGTGGTAAAGGTGAAGAAATAACACTTTTAGAGATTGTAGGGCCTCCCCCATGCCTTGCAGCCATCTCTTAGGTTTCGATTTCCTTTCTCCCAGCAGAATCAAAGTTCAAAAAAGAAAAAAGAAAAAAAAAGAAAGAAGGGAGAAAAAATAAAAAAATTTCTCCCAAAGTTCCTTATCCTTCAATAAAAAAAAGGACAAGCTTTCAAATACACAAAATCCGGTACTGGGTAGAATCAGTTGCAAATTGTATCTCTTGCTATGTTGCAAAATATAACAATTTTCCAAAACAGCCAATTCACACAAGAAAGCAACATTCCAGCACCATTTTTACTCCATTTCCATCAGCTTAAAACTTGAAGAAGATAATGAGTCTGAGTTAAAGTTCAAATCCAACTTGAAAATTCAAATCCTCCTGCTTCGCTCTGCCTGCTTCTCAAAGAAAAAAAAATACTCACAGTCCCATCTAAGCAGCAGATGTAGTTGTCGTGTCTAGTTCCACTCCTTTATGGAGTGAAAGCGTCCTGGGAGCGGAGAAAGCCTGGGCTCCAAGGGAACTCACTCCGTTAGCCCCCAAACTCGTTGGGGGAATCACAGAGGAGCTCTACCTCTACCCAAACAAGCTTGCCTCTCCCTCTTCTCCTGAGGGAGAGACTTCGGCGCCACAGGACAGCTGATTTTTGCTGCCTCTGGGCGCTCTAACGCATCCCAAGATCGGGCGGCTTCAGAAACGCCGCCATTCGGCGTGGCAGCGCTACCGGAAGTCCCGCAATACCTAAGATGTTATGTAAATTATCAGCAGACTGGGCTGAGCTGCTGCTGTTTGCTGAGGTGACCTACAATAACTCAGTGCATAACAGCATGGAACTTACCCTTTTTAAGGTTCAGTTCATAGACATGCCAGAGCTTCCCCCTGGGACCACAACTTCTGCAACACTGGTGGAATGGATTGGCTCTCTGAGAGGCACATGGATTACCATGGCAAGGCACTAGGGAAAGCACAAGAGGCCCAGAAAAAGCAAGCTGACTGGAAGAGAACCCCTCAAAGGTAGTTCAGGGTGGGAAATTAAGTGCACCAAGTATTTAAACCTAAGACAGCCCTGCAATGAAGCAAGGTCTAAGTATATAGGCCCTTGCTCTATTGTGTGTATTATAAACCCGGTGACAGTGGAGCTACAGATGCCAGGGCCACCTAGGGTTTCATTGCAGTCTGCTAAAGTCTGTTCAAGATTCCAAGCTAAGACCAGTTGGAGGAACCCCTCCACCTCCAATTCTTATAAAAGGGGAGGAACACTTTGAGATTAAGGATGTCTTGGATTCTAGGAACCACCGGGGAAAGTTGCAGTATCTTGTGCAGTGGAAGGGCTTCCCATAGCAGATGCACAATGGGTGGTGGCAAAGGACATTAAAGTAACTAGACTAATAAAGAAGTTCCATGTCAAATACCCTAAATCAGGGCTTTTCAACCTTTTCACCCATTGTACCACTTTTAGGATAAGGCAAAGTCTGAGTACCACCAGTCGCCCAACAAGGTGTCAAAAACTTGACCAAAAAAAAGAAAGAAAAAAATGATAAAGTACAGGTAGTCCTCGACTTACAACAATTCGCATAGTAACTGTTCAAAGTTATGACAGCACTGAAAAAAGTGACTTATGACCATTTTCCACACTTATGACTGTTGCAGCATCCCGAGGGTTATGTGATTTACATTGGGATGCTTGGCAACTGATTCATACTTATGACGGTCACAGTGTCCCAGGGTCATGTGATCACCTTTTGTAACTTTTTGACAAGCAAAGTCAATGGGCGGGGGGCAGCTCATCACTCAGGTTGCAGGGTGCCTGTGTCGGGGGGATCCATGGGTCTCTGGTGGAGAGGGGTTTGATTGGGGTGGGTGCCCTCCTTCCTCCCTCTCTCCCATTGTCCCTTCCTTCCTTCCTTCCTTCCTTCTTTCCTTCTTTTCTTTCCTCCTTCTTTGTCCCTTCCTCCTTCCCTCCCTCCCTTCCATTGTCCCTCCCTCCCTCCCTCCCTCCCTCAGGTTGCAGGGTGCCTATCAGGACCCACCCCAAACCACGTCTTAGGAAGACAAAACTCTTGGAGCCAATTCTAGTCCAAAAAGAAATCTTTACTATGACATGCTTGGCTGTGGGAATACAAGACAGGATCTAATATTGTTCTATAAATTGAAACCTTATAAAGAGTTCCCTGTTCAACCCCCCTTCCCTAACCCCATTTGGTCAGCCCCCCATCACTTACCTCGTGTCATCCCTTTCGTGGGAAAAAGGAACTTTGGATTTTTATGGTTATTGCTCTTTTCCTTACAAATTCAAAAGGAGACACAAGCCAGATGCCTCCTACCCTAACCCTCCCTTTTGTTCCCCCAGTTCAAAAGGCTTCTCTGAATCTTTGAAATGCCTAAGGCAGGCTGAATCCACATTCGTTCCTTCCTCCTCGGGAGATGGCAGGATCCATGGAATAATGTTTTAAACATACATTTATGAATATGATATAAATGGATTCTGACAGTCCGCTCTCCTTAGAAAAAAGATGTGTCCATCTGTAGAAAAGAAAAGAAAAGAAAAAGAAAAAAAACATATATAAATGTTAACTTGGTTTGTTCAGATATTCTGTATGAAATCTCTTAAGCAGCTTTGGTGCTTTAACGTGGCATTTGCTGACCCATTCGTTTTCTGAGGAGGGGAGGTGTTTCCAAGCCACTAAATATTGGGTCGTTCCATGATGTTTCCTGGAATCCAGAATTTCTTTCACCTCAAAATGTTGTTCCCCTTCCACCATGATGGGAGGTGGTGGTGGTGGGATTTTTGTTCATAGGGGAGATTGTTATTCTCTCTTTATTACACTGCAGTGAAAGATTGGGTGTATTTGTCTAGGATTTTTAGGTAGTCCTAATTCAACTGTTACTGGGTTTATGATTCTTTTAATTGGAAAAGGTCCAATGTATTTTGGTCCTAGTTTTTTACAGGGTTGGAGAGACTTAAGGTATTTTGTAGACAGATATACCATCTCTCCCACCTTGAACGATGTGGGATTGGCTCTTTTCTTGTCTGCCTGTGTCTTGTGTGCTAATCTAGCCTCTGTTAACGCTTTTCTGACAATAGGCCAGGTGTATTGTAACTGAGCAATCCATTCCTTTAGTTCTGGAATTACCGGTTCTTTTGGGGTTAGTTCAGGTATGGGGTTGAAACTTTGGCCTGTAGCTACTTGAAAAGGAGTGTAACCTGTGCTGGAGTGAACTGCATTGTTATATGCCACTTCTGCGAAAGGCAGTAGGTCCGCCCAGTCCGTCTGTTGGAAATTTATATAACATCTTAAATATTGCTCAAGTACTGCATTAGATCGTTCACATTGCCCATTACCTTGAGGGTGATGACTAGATGTCAATCCTTGGGAAGTTCCTAACAGGGATAAAAATTCCTTCCAAAATGCCGAGGTAAATTGCACCCCCCTGTCAGATATGATGCGTTGTGGTGCCCCATGCAATCTGTAAGTAGGCTGTACAAAAGGTTTTGCTAATGCTTTTGCAGTTGGAATTTTTTGGCAAGGTATGAAATGGACTTACTTATAGAACAGATCAGTGACAGTCCAGACAATGGTGTTTCCATTGCTTTCTGATAGTTCTACGATAAAGTCCATGGCTATTTCTTTCCATGGGGCTGAGGGATTCACCACCAGTTGTAACAGTCCTGGAGATTTCCCTTGTAACCTCTTAGCCATCGTGCAAATTTAGACAACTGCTCACATAGCTTTCTATGTCTTTTTTCATAGATGGCCACCAAAATTGCCTTTTTGTTAAGTGTAATGTTTTTACAAACCTGAAATGTCCTGCTGATTTTGTATCATGGCACAGTTGCATGAAATTGATCCTTTGGGTGGCAGGTATGTATAACTTCTCACCCACCCAGGGTAGTCCATCTATAATTGTGCACACATGCCTATTTTTCTGGAACCATTCATCCCCTTCCAAGGACTTTCGGAACTCTATTCCGGTTTGGCTATCCACTTTTGGCTTCATTTTTACTTGTGCCCTGGTGGTGACTGGTGCTGCCAGTTGTTGTTCTGGTATGAGTGGTTTAAAGTCAGTTACCCATATGCTGTTATATTGGGGCATGCAAGATAATGTGTCTGCCAGGAAGTTCTTCCCCCCCCGGCAAGTGTTTGAGAGTGAAATTGAATCGGTGAAAATTTTGGGACCAGCGGGCTTGCTTAGGAGTGAGTTTCCTGGGCGTTTTTAGTGCTTCTAAATTTTTATGGTCTGTCCAGACCTGGAAAGGTATTTTATTTCCTTCCAAAAATTGGCGCCATGTTAATAACGACCACCTTAATGAGAATGCTTCCTTCTCCCATATTGGCCATCGTTGTTCTGTTTCCGTGAGTTTCCTGGATGTATATGAGCAAGGTTGCAACGTCCCCTCATCATTTTCCTGTAGTAATATGGCTCTGACTGCTACATTGCTCGCATCCGCCTGTATTACAAAAGGTTTGTTGGGATCCGGGTGTTTAAGTACAGGTTCAGCAGAAAAGAGTCTCTTTAGCCTCTCAAATGCTGCTTGACATTCCATTGTCCATTTTAGAGGCTGGCTGGGTTTCACGGGGGACCCCCCCTTCGTTTTCAACAAATTTGTGAGGGACATGGCTATTTGGCCATCTGCGGGGATGAATTGGCGGTAGAAATTTGCTAACCCCAGGAAACTTTGCAATTGCTTCTGTGTCCGCGTGTGTGTGTGTGCCCATTCTAATACTGCCCTGACCTTCTCAGGGTCCATTTCGATGCCCTCTGGAGATATGTAATATCCCAGGTAGTCAATTTTTTCCTGATGGAATTCACACTTCGATAATTTAACATATAAGCGGGCAGCTCGCAACTTTTTCAGGACTGCTCTGACTAGTTTGATATGTTCCTCTTTGGTCTCTGTGAAGATAAGAATGTCATCCAGGTAAACCAGGACCCCCTTATATAGGTGCTCTCTTAGCACGTCATTAATTAATTGCATAAAGACTGTGGGGGCCCCTTGCAACCCAATGGGCAGTTGAATGCAGTCTTCCATTCATCTCCTTCCTTAATCCTAATACGGTAGTATGCTTCCCTCAGGTCTAGTTTAGTGAAAATCCTTCCTTTTGATAGGTGGGATAGCATATCCTTCATTAGGGGAAAGGGGTACAGATTACATTCACTAATTGTGTTCAAATTTCTATAATCTATACAACAGTGGTAAGAACCATCCTTCTTCTCCCTGAGCAGAACTGGGGCGGCCACTTTGGGTCTGGCAGGCTCAATAAATCGTCTAAGTTTTTCTTTATGAATCTTTCCATTTCTGCCATTTCCCTTGGGCTCATGGCATACATCCTGGGTTTTGGGAGCTTTGCCCCAGGTTTGAATTCTATGGTGCAGTCTGTGGGGCAGTGGGGGGGAAGCTCATCTGCCCGCTCCTCACTGAAAACCTCAGCAAGGTCCCTGTATTCCTCCAGTATCTCTGGTAACCCCTTCTCTTTCCTCACTGCTGCTGTTTCCTCCCTTTGGGTTGGGGGGTGTTTTGGGGTTTTATGTTTTCCTGCTCCCCTTTTGGGAAGTTGAGTTCTGCTGTCCTCCAGTTTATCCCGGGGTTCCATTTCTTCAGCCATTCCAGTCCCAAAATCATTGGGCATTCCATGCCTGGGGCCACTATAAAAGTTATGTCTTCCTCATGAGACCCCAGGGACATGTGAATTGGTAAAGTGGCTAGGGTAGCTGGTTCCCCCTTTGCTATAGATCCATCTAATTGACTAAAGAAGATTGGTTGTTTTAGTCTCCTCACTGGGATGCTCAATCTCTCCACCAGCATTGGGCTGATGAGGCAGCAGATGCAGCCAGAGTGTATCAGAGCATTTATTTCAAAGGCTTTAGGCATAGAGGAAGCTAATATAGTCACTGTCTTAAGTATGGGTGGAAGGGGTCCACTTACCAATGGTTCTCCCTCTGAGCTGTCTTCCGAGGTGTCCACTGTCCCTGCGGTGTAGGCCGGAGTCCAATCCCAGGTTTTGGCAGGAATTGTGGACTCTACAGCCTCTGTCCCCTTCATGGAAGATTCCTTTGGGTTGCCTTGAGGCTTCTCCAGCTTTTTAGAAGACAACGCCTCTGTTTTGCGTGGAGGGGCTTTCGAACGACATTCTGCAGCACGGTGGCCCTCTCTCCTGCAATTGAAACATCCCTTTGATTTTTTAGCCATGGCCCGGTGGGTTTTCCCCCTCACATGTTTGCTCAACTGGCAGGCGGCCCCATGGTTTTCCTCTGCGTTGTCTCTTCAATAGGTCTATTTCCACTTCTTCCACCAGGACATACCAGTCGTCGAGATGGTAGAGGTCTCCTCGAGGCAGGCAAGTGTCATACAGTTCGTAGTTTAGACCATCTTTGAAGTGGCTAAGGAGGATGTCTTCTGGCCAGTTCAGCTTGCTGGCGATGGCTCAGAATTCTTGGGTATATTTGGCCACTGTTCACCTGCCCTGCCTCACCATTTTGATTCTCTCCCAGGCCTTCCAGTCAGCCAAGGGGTCCTCGAACTGCCGCCTCAAGGATGACATGAATCAGTTGAAGTCGTTGAGTTCTGGGGTGTTGGAGTCATGCAGGTTCACCACCCAGTCTGCAGCTGTCCCATCCAGGGCAGATTGCACAATTCAAATGCGGGTTTTGTCACTGGGGATATCCCGTCCATATTCTTCCATGTAGCTGAGGACTTGGGTTAGGAAAAATCCCAGTCGTGATGGCTCCCCCTTGAACTTTGCTTCCAGGGGCGGGAATCTTTGACTGGAGCATTGTCTGCACCGTGGAGGGTATCGCTCCTCATCTTGATCCCCGTCTGTGGGTCTGGGGGGGGTACTGCTGAGTCAGCGACTCATGTTCCATTGGACGGCCCCGGGGTTTCAGGTACTGGATCCCCTCCATTACCTCTCCAGTTGCAGCCCCAGGCGTTGCGTCGGTTGCAGTTTCCAGCTCTCTCCTCCCTTAGTGGGCTCAGGGTTGCTTTCATCAGGTCAATAGCTTTTTCCAGAATCCGCTCTTCCTCACTGGCATGCAGGGAGCTCTCCATCTCTTGCCTCCATTCCAGTTGGTGGTCGCTCCGTCTCAGGGTCACTTCTCCTGAAGCCTTTTCCCATTCACTTTTCCTTCTGACACCCATCGACCACCAGGAGGTGCTTCAGCTTCCCACCGTTTCTGGGATTTCGGTTGGGAGGAAGACTCCTTCTCCATGGGGCTTCCCTCCTCTCTTGCTTCGTCGTCAGACATCATGTTTATTGAAAAATCCCCCGGTAAGGTTTCTCCCTTCCAGGTTGACTTTTAGTGCAGATCCTGTCTACTGTCAGGACCCACCCCAAACCATGTCTTAGGAAGACAAAACTCTTGGAGCCAATTCTAGTCCAAAAAGAAATCTTTACTATGACATGCTTGGCTGTGGGAATACAAGACAGGATCTAATATTGTTCTACAAATTGAAACCTTATAAAGAGTTCCCTGTTCAACCCCCCTTCCCTAACCCCATTTGGTCAGCCCCCCATCATTCACCTCGTGTCATCCCTTCTGTGGGAAAAGGAACTTTGGATTTTTATGGTTATTGCTCTTTCCTTACAAATTCAAAAGGAGACACAAGCCAGATGCCTCCTATCCTAACCCTCCCTTTTGTTCCCCCAGTTCAAAAGGCTTCTCTGAATCTTTGAAATGCCTAAGGCAGGCTGAATCCACATTCGTTCCTTCCTTCTCGGGAGATGGCATAATCCATGGAATAATGTTTTAAACATACATTTATGAATATGATATAAATGGATTCTGACAGTGCCTATGTGTGTGTGGGGGGGGAATCCATGGGTTACTATTGTCAGTGGGCATGAGGGAAACCAAACTTTTCAATAGGCATGTTATTGTTTATCCCTGCCTTTCTTCTTTCCTTTTTTCCTTCCCTCCCTCCCTCCCTAAGTCTAAGGCTTGGGGGGAGGGTGGGAGGGGCTGGTGAGGAGAGAGCAGAGAGAATGCTCCGGACTCTGCCTCTGGCTGCAGCTTCTCCTCCAATTGGTCCCACTTTCCCTGCAAACAGGAGATCCACTCCAGGTTTTCAAGTGGGGCGCCTTTGTTTGCCAGCCCGCCCGCCTGCCCGGTTCCCAAGTCAGGTGCACCTTTAGGGCTAAGGCAGGGATAGGCAACCTTGGCTCTTTTATAACTCATGGACTTCAGCTCCCAGAATTCCTGAGCCAGCATAACTGCTCAGGGGCTGCTCCAGCTGCTGCAATTGGACAGCCCAAGCAGCAGAGAAAAACCGCTGAGCAAAGGCAAGGATAGTCAGGCCACTTCCCACAGCTGCGGGAGAAGACACCTCGGGGGCAGGGTGAGACAGCTTCCTTCCCTAGGAGGGACCGGCAGGCCAGGTGGTGGCCGCAGCAGGCACGGAGGGCTTTGGCTTCCCGGAGCTGGGAAGAAGGAAGCTGAGCTTGTTCTGGATCCTTGTGCGCTGCAGCCTTCCCATGGCTCCCAGTGCATGCCCGGAGGATGCTGCCTCCCACATGCTTGCTCAGCCTGATCTATGCCGAGACAAGGACACGGGGAGAAGAGGAGGGGAAAGGAAGGGAGGAGAGGAGGGTGCCGACACCAGGCCTCCCTTGTCTGCTCGCCCGCCTGCTGCCACAGCAGCCTCCGCCAGCTGGAAGCAGCACTTCACGGGAGCCTCCATGTCACAACCAGTTGGGAGGGCTGGGTCCCACCCAGGCGACCAGGCAGGCAAAGGAGGATGGAGGAGCAATGCGCAGCCAGGTCCCTGGCTTGGAGATGTCTCGGCTGATCAGGCTTTTAGATCCCCCGTTCCAGCCAGCCACTTTCAAGGGCAGCTACAGGTTGTCATTTGGAAAACATGGTGAACAGTAGCAAGCCGCGGCAGCAGGCACTGGGTCACATCTCCCGCTCGGGAAAGAGAAATCACCTCAGCAGGTCTTAAGTGGAGCTACCAAATCTGGGCTGCTGATATCCAATAGGCGAGAGAAGGCCTCGTGAACAGGACAGCCACACACGGCAGAGGTGCTGCTCAGGGCCGGAGGGGAGGCCAGGCAGATTTCAGGCACTGGCAGTGGTGCCAGCACAGAGGGCGCTCGCACGTGCGATCACCGTTCGGCCACAAGCAGCGCCTCTGCCATGAGCATCTGTCCCACTTGCATGTGCATTCGCCCTCCATGCCAGTGCTGCCGCCAGTGCCCGCAATCAGCCCTGCCTCCCCTCTAGCTCCGAGCATCACCTCTGCTGTGTGTGGCTGTCCTGTTCACATGTGCGATTGCCCTCTGCCCCAAGCAGTGCCCACAATCTATCTGGCCTCCCCTCCGCCTGCTTTACACAGCTCCTCTTGGGCCCCCCACACCCGTTCTCCCGCCACCATGCAGGGAAAGGTGACCGCCCCCACCCCCAACTAGATGCCCTTGCCTCCCCCAAGCATTTTTTTTTACTAACCTGCTTTCAGCTGCATTCCGTTTCTCTGTTCCCTTCTCAGCCTTCCCCATGTGTTTGTGGGACTATCGGTAAAAAAGAAAAAAAATTTCCATGAGACTTTCTAACTTCTCGTGAGATCTCGTGAGAAGTTAGAAAGTCTCATGGCATTTTTTTTGTCCCACAAACACTGAAGGCTGAGAAGCGAATGGAGAAACAGAATGCAGCTGAAAGAAGGTTAGTAAAAAACGCTTTTTTAACTTTTTTTTTACATTTTTTGTTACAGTGCTGTTCAATTGGTCCTTCGTGTACCACCAGCCATGTACTACCGATTGAAAAGCCCTGCCCTAAATGACCAAAGTAAAAAAGTGTTTTGTAAATGATAAATTGTTTATACTTTTGTATATTTGTGTTCATTCCAGATGTATCATTTTCCCGGGGGGTTGTCATCTGACATCTGACACCTTAGATTCCAATTCACGCTCATCTCAGCATTTTGTCTCTACTGTATCTTCAACCAGGACAGATACAGTATTGCCTTTCCCTTGCATCCATAGCAGTTTGGTAACCTCTTTACCGAACTACATTTTGTGATCTTTGTGCTGGTATTTTTATAGCAAACCTTATCAGAGTCCCCAACACTTATGTTCCATCTGGAAAAGCTTTACAAACAGAAGGATCATGTATCACTAATCCACTAAGTAGCTACTAAGTCAAAAAGTATCCATTTATTTTTTTAATCAATCTTTCTATGCCATAAAAATGGAAACATATATTTTTAGACAAATTCAGAGAAAGGTCTAGAATAGATTTACAAATATATATATAAATCTGCATATTATTATCACACAATCAGTGAATATACAAGGCATAAAGTGCCCTGATAACATTTAATTGCACACTTTAAAGGTTTAGAAGTTGAATGAACTATTGAAGTGGAAGTCTTGGTATGTGAGAGAAAACACAGTTAAAGGAAATAAAAAAGATAGAGCATATCAATTCCAATTTTCTCAAAATGATGGTTTGGAGAATTCTCTGAATGTCCATAGAAATATTGCAATGTGAAGCAGATATGATGAAGAAATTAAATGTGCCTTGGAATGTGAATCCAGTCTGTGGAATTGAGTTAAATGTACATAATGAAAGAATGGAAATTCTAACTTGAACTCAAAGCAAGCAAAATCTTTGTGAGTCAACAGTGCAAAATGAAAAAACTTTGCAGATGAATAATCCATGGCAATAATCCTTTGGAAGCCAAAGGTCTTGATTGCCTACACTCATGTCCTGAGAGAGGTCAGAGAAGACGTTTGGAAGCAGAGGAGAAAGAATGATCTGTGAAGCTAACTTACACAGCAGCCAACCAAATTGCCAGCAAATGAGTAGAAAAATGTTATTGCCATTTTTATGCCAGATTGCATAATTTCATTTTAAGACTAGTTTTAAGACTAGTTTAAGAGAGGTAGGCTTCAGGAGGCCTAATATTACTGGCTCAAATACGTGTAAAGTCAGATCTGGTCATGACATCCATTTGTAAGGATGATAACCCAGATCTCTTATCAAGTAAGATTTCATATGGAGACTCTGAAAACTGCTGAGATTTTGGCACCCTTTCCTTTGCCCAGATCTGGATCGCTTTGATGAAACTTGATATATATATATATATTAAAGATATGACAGAATATTGAGATGTGTTCATAAGCACATTGATAACCTCCTTCAACATCAAATCTCCTCATGACTTCAAGTAAATATTGAAAAGCACTGGCACCCTGAAGGACAATAATAACCATAACAACTCTCATCAGCAACTTAGTCTAAGATCTAAGATCTTAGTCTAAGATCAACAAACTGGAACAGCCACATCTTATTTTTCCAGATCTCTCAGGTGAGGAATGGAAGGGCTGGTATGATAGGAGGTTTTATAGCAGCTGAAAGAATCTCTACCAAAAGACTTCTCACCATCACAGAAAAGGTGCTTTTAATAACCCCAGTTGCTTTGCCTTTTCAGTCATCTTAAATTTGGGGTCATATTATTTCATTTGATGCCTCAAAAATAGATGGAAGGGAAAAATCAGACCTGGATCAGTTGTACCATTGTCCAGGATAAATTATCTATAAGGGTAACTCTCATGTGTTTTTCCAGTAGCACTTAGTGGGACAAGGCTGAGGTTAAAGAAATAGGTAAGAAGCAGAATAAACCACGCAGGATTTCCTCTTTTTTTTTTTTTTGAAAAATCTAAGAAATCCAGTTTAACTTTCTCTGCTAATGTTTCCAGTCAATATCCTACCTTCTACTCTCACAGAATGAAAACTGAAAGTTCAGCAGACTTTTAGATCTTTCTCCTGCTATGAACGAAATAGACAGAGTCCGGATCTGGCAGACACTGATGTATTTATCTTTATTTCTTTCTGTGACTACCAGGTCATGGATCTGAACCATACTTGGATTGGAACTCCAGTTGAGAGGACTTCCCAGTCCCTATACCTTCTTATGGAAAAACTCATCCTGTCAGTCCTGCCCCAACTTGGTCTCTTAAGCAAGAACAACCCTCTACTACATTTGGTATGAAAGCTTTACTTTACTAAAGGCCAAGCGAATTAGAGTATAGCAAAGCCAGAACTGAGGTTCATGCACCAAACTTTTCCAGTTAACTTTTTCCCCTTTGTCCCTTCCCCTTGTTGTTATCCCCTCATTGTCCAATCATATTCAAATAAAATGTTTTGGAAACAGTCTCTTCAACTATAGAGTAAGTGGTGTGGAGATGCATGCCTTTCTCAGCTGTCTGACCTTGAAGTTGTGTCTCTAGAAGGTACAATGAGTCGTTAGCTTTCCCCCTTCCCATCCAGTTCCCTCCCCCATAGTTCATAGTAAACTGGCAGCTAGCCAATGTGAAGTGAAGGCATGAGATGGCAGTTCTGACATATCCCTTGAAAGAGGAGCAAACTTTGAATTATTCAAGTATATTTAAATAGCAGCCTCTCTAACCACAAGTATCCCCCCAAAAGGTTCTGTTTGTTCAACCTGTGTGAATCAGCCCAGATTTAATTTGAAGAAATTGAAAAAAATATGCAGACAATGCTTCTGGAGTTTTTCTCTACCATTTCCCAGAGTGTCCTTTGGAGGATAGCTTTCCCACCTAGCTCAAGCTGGATCTGATCCATTTTCAAACCTGATCTTTCTTTTTGCCAATTTCTCCTACAACACCAAGATGGTCCTGTTTTCCATTGTTGTTTTCCTTTTAGCAGAGAATTATCCTGTTGATGCAGAGAATCCTGAACCTACTAATTATCAATTTCCCTTCCTGTAGCATAATTTCTAGTCCCTGGATTATCTACATTGATCTATTTTGAAAGAAAGTTCAGATTTAAAGATGGGATCTGAGTAATGCGGAATAAATAATGGAATTATCACTTTATTCCTGAAATTGGAACTTGTGTTGATTCTGCCTAAATTTTATATATTCAGCCACCACATGCCACTGATTCATATTAAGATTGCATTCTTCTAATCTAAAACCATTTTCATGAATAATATGAGTGAAATGTCACCATTCAATAACAGCGCATTCAGTATTTTCAAAATGAAACATTTTGCATTTGTCTCCATTCAGTTTTATTCTGCTACTTTCAGCCTTTTCTCTAACCTCTTGAAAGTATTTTAAAGTTTATTTTGTCTTCTAGAATATTATAGTTTTATGTCATTGGTAAATATGATAGAGTCATCTTTTCATCCATCCCATATTTCAAGTTGATTGAGGAATCACTCTTTAGAAGATGGGGTCAGCATTTTCTTTTCTTTTTTATGAGTTCTCCAGTATTGCTCAAAGGTAATACATAAAGTTTTAGCCAGACCATTCACTACTTTCATTCATGTTAAATTATTATATACAATTACATAAGAACCACAGACAGCCTAAGATCAAAAGTATTAATGATGAGTAGGTGAAGGAAAATGAATGCCTCTTTCTGCAATTCAATTTCATTTCTGGTATATCAGGCCAATGAGAATACAAATATATAATATAATAGACATGAAAAAGATGTTGAGGCTCTAGAAAGAGTGCAGAGAAGAGCAACAAAGATGATAAGGAGTCTAAAGTCTAAACTATATAATGAACACTTGAGGGAACTAGATATGTCTAGAGTGTAATGATGAAATGGATTAGGAGTGATTTGATAGCTGTCTTCCAGTACTTGAAGGACTGTCTTAGAAAAGAGAGGGTTGATTTACTCTCCAAAGCATCTGAGGGGAGAAGAAGCAATAGGTGGAAGATCATTAACAAGAGAGCCAACCTGGACCTAAGGAGAAATTTCCCAACAGAACAATCAATGGAACAACTTGCCTCCCAGAGCTGGAGTGCCCCATCGCTGGAGGTTTTCAAGAAAAGATTGGATAACCATTTGTCTGGAATGGTATTCTGCCTTGGGCAGGTGGTTGAACTAGAAGACCTCCAAGGTCTCTTCCAGTTCTATGATTCTAATATTACTCCTTATTTTGCTTTTTCCAGTGGCCAAACAAGAGATGGAGACATTCTTTTCTCCTATCAATGGATCCTTGTGATTAGTACTCAGACGCAAACTCTCCCTAATCCAGAACTTACTTTGGTTTTCAAAACCAATTGCCTGAATAGATCTATCTTCTATGAATGAATCCATTCCTCTTTGGGAAGCATCACATTTTTAGCTACCACTGTGTAATGTGATAATTAATGCTGATTAATTATGTACTCCCTTTGTTCTGTTCCACATATTCTTCCAATATTTAGAAGAGGGGGGAAAACCCTCTTTTCTCCACTTTGCCATTTTTATACCTCAATTATATCCCTCTTGTTTGCCCTTTTTCTAAAATACAAAGGCCCCACAAAGCTCCTTGTTTATTTTGCTTGCCTGTTTTGCACTATTTCCACTTCTATTGGTCCTTAACATCCAGAATACTCAAGATGGCAGATGTCCCGTAAATGTTGACATTTTTATATTAGTCCTTTCCAAATTCTTTCCAAGATGGAATTTTCTTTTTCTAAAGATGCTTCACAAAGTTGATATTTTTACTCAGTGGTGGAATTCAGCCAGTTCACACGACTTTGGCAGAAACGGTAGCTAATTTTTTGTTGCCCAGGCCCAGAATGGACTTCCAGAAGCAGCATCCATACAGAGATGTGGATATTTGAATCCACATATTTGAATCCCACCACTGCCTTTACTGAGATTTCCACTAGTATGTGAAGAACTTTATCTTGATTAGTCACAAACATCTCATACTCCATTGGGATTTTTGTCCCAGTGTGCATCACTTTTTTTTGTTGTTGTTAGTTGCGAAGTCGTGTTCAACCCATCGCGACCCCATGGACAACATTCCTCCAGGCCTTCCTGTCCTCTACCATCTTCTGGAGTCCATTTAGGCTCACGCTTACTGCTTCAGTGACTCGATCCAGCCACCTCATTCTCTGTCGTCCCCTTTTTCTTTTGCCCTCTATCTTTCCCAGCATTAGGCTCTTCTCCAGTGAGTCCTTCCTTCTCATTAGGTGGCCAAAGTGTTTGAGTTTCAAGTTCATGATCTGGCCTTCTAAAGAGCAGTCAGGGTTGATCTCCTCTAAGTCTCACCGGTTTGATCGCCTTGCAGTCCAAGGGACTCACAGGAATCTTCTCCAGCACCATAGTTCAAAGGCTTCAATTCTTTGGCACTCAGCCTTTCTTATGGTCCAACTTTCACAGCCATACATTGCAACTGGAAAGACCATAGCCTTGACTGTATGCACTTTTGTTGGCAGGGTGATGTCTCTGCTTTTTAGTGTGCTGTCTAGATTTGCCATGGCTTTCCTCCCCAGAAGCCAGCGTCTTTTAATTTCTTGGCTGCAGTCCCCGTCTGTGGTGATCTTGGAGCCCAGGGAAATAAAATCTGTCACTACCTCCATTTCTTCCCCATCTATTTGCCAGGAATTGAGAGGGCCAGATGCAATGATCTTGGTTTTCTTAATGTTTAGTTTCAACCCAATTTTTGTACTCTCCTTCTTCAATCACAACAAGAGGCTCTTTAGTTCTTCTTCACTTTCTGCCATTAGAGTGGTGTCATCTGCATATCTTAGGTTGTTGATATTTCTCCCGGCAATCTTAGTTCCAACTTTTGATTCATCTAGCCCTGCCTTTCTCATGATATGCTCTGCATATAAGTTAAACAGGCAGGGTGACAGTATACAGCCTTGCCGGACTCCTTTCCCAATTTTGAACTTTGCCACCTCTTCTTAATCTCTTCTGCCTCTGTTAGGTCCCTGCCATTTTGGTCCTTTATCATGCCCATTTTTGCATGAAACGTTCCCTTCATCTCTCCAATTTTCTTGAAGAAATCTCTAGTCCTCCCTATTCTATTGTTTTCTTCTATTTCTTTGCACTGTTCATTTAAGAAGGCATTCTTATCTCTTCTAGCTATTCTCTGGAATTGTACATTCAATTGGGTGTATCTTTCTTTTTCTCCCTTGCCTTTCGCTTCCCTCCTTTCCTCAGCTATTTGCAAAGCTTCCTCAGACAGCCATTTTGCTTTCTTACATTTCTTTTTCTTTGGGATGGTTTTAGTTGCTACTTCTTTTTTATTGAAAAGTTTTATAAAAGTTACAATATTATCCCATCCCCAATCCACCCCTAAACCCCCCTCCCCCTCCCCCACTTCCCAAAGCTGATTACAGGTTACAAATATATGGAGCAGCGTTGGCGTGGAAGTGGTGGAGTGGTGGAGATGCCGCCTGGTTGGTGTCTGAGATGGCTGGCGGCGAAGGGAGTTGGAGTACCGCGGCCTCTCTGGTATGGTTACCTGGCCTGGTGGGGGAACGCGGACGCTGATGCCTCCCTTTTTATTTATGTTGAGATCCTCCTGTTTCGATCTGGGCTCGCCTTGTTGTCTTTTTGCCGGAC